>NC_138243.1:16643958-17120426 GCF_964197995.2 Scardinius erythrophthalmus
GAAAAAATGTAGGCTACTCTGTAAAAATATTAGTAATTTTAATGGACTTTTAATCTAACAGTTATTGTATAGCCTACATAATATTGTGTATGCCTATTATTATTTAGCAAAGCATATATTTAAACTATTGTTTAATGGTTTATAAGTAGCCTAGGTAACGTGCCTATAATTGAAGGGGGGAAATACATACTTAGATGTTTTGTTGGCAGCCTGTACAATTAGGAACTTTAAAATAAAGCCACCAAAATGTAGGCCAATAGTTTTATCGTAAATACATTATTAGTTATTTTGGCTGTTTTGTGTGGTTATAGCCGTAGGCTAGAACACTGGTCTGAAAATGTGCAGCTCAATTTCAATATCAGATTAGTCCATTACGGCTTAACAACGTGAAATTTAATGTTAGTTGATCTTATTCTGCAACCCAAAACAGAAGTCTCTCTTCTATGTTTATCGTCCTCCTCACGTGTCAGGCACGCGCAGCCTAAAGAACTCGTTTTCCGCGTGCCCGCATGGAAAGGTTTCATGTGAGAGAGATAAAGCACGCGGATTACATTGTGGGGAAATCTCTGTAAGCAAACCACGGGTTAGTGTACTTCCAACACTTAGGGTACTGTTGAGAGATGACATGATAAACTTGTCACACATAGCCTAGTCATAAACTCCGCATGGGCTTCATAAACTCTTCATTGCTGCCCTGTCAGCTGACATACAATTTCATGAAGTGAAACATGCTGAGTTCATTTTCCTTGTTAGTGACTAATAGTTTTCTCTGAACGTACGCACATGTTGCCAAGTTAGGTTACCATACCAATTTCATCAAATTTAAGTCAAGGATAGCAGTAACAGCAGCACATCTTAAGTTTTCAAGTGCAAATGATTTCATAAACACAACTTGATTGATGATTTACATTATAATCCATTATTCATAATTCATTGTTGTTGTTGCTGTACAACACCTGTGTAATATCTCAAAAGCCCATATGGATTATCAAAACCAATACAGCATCTCGTGTTTCGTGGTTCATCTAGTGTGAAGCAGACTGCTGTCAGACTCATGGAGATCAACATGCACCTCCTGATTCTAATTTGGAATAAATAACAGAACTAACTGAGGGAAACAGCTGTCCTAGGGAATGTTGTGTAATGTTGGCAGCCCAGAAGAGTGGCTGCATTCAGAGTCAGACAAGAGAAAGGCACACAGATGGAATGTGCCATTAGCTGGAAAAAATCAGCAGTAATGAGCATATTCGACTGAATAAGAAAGTTTGCTGTGAATAGTGTTCAGAACGATGCACATTGCTGGAAATTGGACAATGAATTGTATAGACTCATGTGTTTTTGTCCTGTAGATTCATTATAATAAATGTAATCATGCCAAATTTATCTTGGCACAGGCCTTTTCTTAGAATTTGAGTGTCTGGCATGAGCTGCTAAAATATCTTACTGTGTCCGTCTATGCAATTTATTTATACAATATACACTAGTGTGGTGTTCAAACGTCACTAAGATTTTTCTGAAGAAATAAATAGATTCGTTCATTCAGCAAGGATGCATTAAATCGATCAAAAGTGACAGTAAAGAAAGACATTTGTGATATTACTAAAAAAAACACAGTGTAACCAAACTACACTTTCAAAGAGCTCAGATAAAATACAAATAAAGAAAGAGATAAAAAAAGAGAGATAAAACAAGAGGAGAAACAAATAATAAAAAATATAAATGCTGTTCTTTTGAATTTTCTGTTCAATAAAGAATCCTGAAAAAGCTGTATCAAGGTCTCCAAAAAAAAAAAAAAAAAAAAAAAAAATTGTATTAACATTGATAATAATAAAAAATATTTCTTGAGCATCAAAACAGAATGATTTCTGAAGGATCATGTGACACCAAAGACTGGAGTAATGATGCTGAAAATTCAGCTTTGCATCACAGGAATAAATTACAAGTAGAAATTTATTAAAATCTAAAAGTTATTTTGAATTGTAAATAATTCTTTCACAAAATTACTGTATTTTTTATCAAATAAATGCAGCCTTGCTTGGTGAATCTTACCAACCCATAACTTTTGAACTGGAATATATATCTGTGCTGCATTTGGCTTGTTGTTTTGTGCTTTTCCCAATTGTTTTGTACCTTTTTTCCTCCCTCTCCATCTGCACTGGAAGGTCAGGAGAGGTTCGGGAACATGACGCGGGTTTATTACCGGGAAGCCGTGGGGGCATTCATTGTTTTTGATGTTACCAGACCCAGCACGTTTGAGGCAGTCTCCAAATGGAAGGAGGATCTGGACTCAAAATTAATACTTTCAAATGGCCAGAGTGTCGCCACAGTGCTCCTGGCCAATAAGTGCGACCAAAATAGAGACTTTCTGACTAACAACGGCCTGAAGATGGACCAGTACTGCAAGGAGAATGGATTTGTGGGCTGGTTTGAGACGTCTGCTAAGGTAAAAAATAACATTTGCTGTGATTTTAGATGGAGCAACAGTAATAACAGAGAATGTTTGTGTTCACACTTACTAAGAATATACAGAACCATGGTATAGTGAGGGTTTTAGATGCCAATACCATACCCTAATTTTATATATGCCACTGTACTGTATTCACTAAGTGTATTCATGTATGGAATTTAAACTAATAAAAGTGACGTTTTTGGACATGGTATCAGGGTAATACGGTGTTTTGCATGGTATTCTTTGGAGTACCTTGTTGTAAATACTCTGGTTTATGAATATAGTAATCATTTCTACAATGTTAAATATCAAATACCATGGTTTTACCATCTGTTACCACCACCAGGGTACCACCACAGTACTAGTTTGGAAAGTCATTGGTTAATTTTTATTTCACTGATTCGACATTAGTCTTAGAATTCATATTTGTCCTTTTGGTGTGAATAGTGCGTCACACAAAAGTGTGTATTTGTCACCAACAATAAATTGAATCCAATTGTGAAAGTGTGTGGAGGATTACCAAGAGAGCTTGCCATGTGATGGCTGCCCAAATATTTAGTCCTAACCCTACCCATAAGTTAGGGAAATGATTGGTAAATAACACTGATGTAGAAGCACCTCAATTGTAATCCTAAACTTGACAAACTGTAAACTTGTCCCTCAAATCTGATTGGTTGATTGAACGTTGCACTTGGCGAAATCACGTTCACAATTAGCGGGGACCCCCTTTATGTAGGCTACAATAAAATAGCTTTTCTCGCCTGCTGACCGCATACTAACAAATATCTTTTGATATAACTTGTATTGTCAGAACCTTTAGCGCTTGATTAAAGCTTCTGATTGAAGCTTATTAATATTTGCACGCTAATTACAGCTGCCACTCACATGCAGAGCAGTTGCCGAGGGAAACGGGAGAATGGACTTTTGGTACATGGAGGCCATCTCATTAAATCCCATTGAGATGTTTCAAAGGCATATATTTATTTATTTATTTCATTTATTTTAGAACCTCTATCCATTCATTCTTAATGAAGAGTCCAGTCAGTCTTAAATTAATCTATGAGCATTTTCATGGGTTTTAATAATTCATTACTGTTCCCAGGTCAAGTTCAATGGGAGATGAGATCAAACACAGTCTCATTCCCGAATGATCAAACTGAACATTTTGAAACCTGGTAATCAAAAAAAAAAAAAAAAAAAAAGTTTCATGTATGTTCTTTCTCTCTCTCCAAATTTAAGGAAAACCTCAACATTAACGAAGCTGCCAACTTCCTAGTGAAACACATCATTGCCAGTGAGAACGATATCCTGAAATCAGTAGTTCCAGATACCATCTCTCCTCAGCTCAACTCTGGTAAAGAAATGACCTGTTCTGCATGTTTCAAACCTTGAGAGGAGGTGGCAACAATGTATGGCAGCAGCATTGGTGGTCCTTGGACTGAAGAGGATCTTCACATCAGAATCCCTCTGATTCCAGCACTATTGTCGACCATCGAAAAGTCGCAACCAGCAGAAAGATCTGTCCGTTAGTTACACCTGTCTACAGCATTAAATTACAGACACTATGAGCTTGCACACAGAGTAAATGTATTCATATTTGAAGCTGCACCTTATGTTTTTGTGAGTGAATTAAGTGAGTATTTTTGTGTTGTTGTATATCAAAAACCTGGGGAGTTCTGGACTAGCATGCTTGACTGAGAGAGTGGTGAGAGATGAGAAATTCTCTCTCAGACTCAGACATATGGCTGATTATGCCTTTAGAAGTCTTTTAATCAGTATGTAATATAGTTGTGTGTGGTTCTGGTGGACTGGGGTTGTCAATTGAAAATGTACAACATCAAGATATTTTCAGAACTGGTTTGCATCTGCATTTCAGCTATATTTCTGACTAAACTCAAAAACATTTTTAAAGACCCCATATAGTTGCACTAAGAGCAGTTTTATTCTCTCTTTAAGTTTAATACCACAGGGCTTGTTCTTTTTCTTTCTTTCACTTTTTTTGTTTAAATAAACAGGTATGTTTTAGATATGTCACAAGGTGGTACAGGTGATATTTGTGGGAGGGACATTCTCACTCTAGAAAGCATTTGATTGGACAAATATGTGTAGTGCAGGATAAGTCATCAATATTTTGCTTTGGATTTCTCTTCAGAGACGTCTGCTCATTTCAAAAGCAAAAAAGTAATTTTTGTTAAAGTTGGGACTTTTTCAATTATTTAACCTGCTTAAACTCCGCCCCTTTCTTACAATTGATTGCACAAGCATTAAGATCCGCCTCCATCCAATAAACAACCAATGGACCAAATCCCCACTCAACTTTCTTTTTCTTTTTCGATATTCCGTTACACTTGGATAATATACGTCACAATGCAGAAAAAAGATCTGTCACTTCTGTTTTATTTCAACTTTAATGTTTAGGAGTTCACATCAAAGCTGAAAAAATGGACTTAAAGCTTATGGTTTTGATTTATGTGGGGTGCCCAGACCAGTTCACTATGAAATATATTCATTTTACCATCCTTTATATTTATTGACATGCTAAGATAAATACTATTTTATGGGATTTTTATCATTTTAATTCATGGTATCTGAACTTGCATTCTGATGCTTGCATGTCTAGAGTGTTAATAATCAGGCTAAATGTCTATTAAATGTTTGCAGAGAGTAGATATTTCAAACTGTATCTCTAAAAAGAGAGCTGCCAACCTCTTCCCTCATCCACTCCATCTCCTAACACCCTGGCTCTTCTTATCTACTGCCATCCTTCCATTTCATCCCCCCTTCACTCCTATTCCACTCTCTGCATCTCTCAGTGATTCAGTGTATGACTCATTGACATTATATAAATCTCCCATGATTCCCTACATCACCATGTGCTTTATTTAAATCCTTTAATGTGTATATTGATCCACAGCCTTATCCATCTGCACTTGCTGCAAACAGAGTTTTTTATTCTCAGATAGTATTTGTGTATGTGGGAGGTGTTGTATATTAGGGATTGTATTGTATTGTATCATTAAATAAGTGTTCGTGAGCCATTTTGTCAAAACGTTGTCAGTTGTTTCAAAGTATGAAGAAATACTTTATGCTATGTCACATATTCGCTTGAAAGAATGTGAGGTATAATGTCTACATTTAAAGCTGTAGAGTGAAATAAATCTCTTGTTTTGTTGACTGGATTTTAATTCTTACAGGATTAGCATTATTAACATAAAAGTTATTATTACCAATTACATTTAAGTGCATGTATAACAACATAAACGTGATCTCTCAGGTGGAATAACAGGTTGTGGGAAGGCTAGACAAATTACAGCCTTGTAGTTCTTTTCCCACCTATACTCAACTCTTGTGTTATCACCATGACAACTGCATGGCGCTTTTTTTGCGTCCAAGCCTCTGCAGGCTATACTTTTGTGCTTTGATTCTTCATAAAGCTTGAGAAGGTGATTCATATCAGGTTCCTGGAAATCCTTACAAAAAACCCAAATTCAGAGAATTCACTCAGAACACAGATTCAATCGATAATGTGTCGCCTAGCACTCACTTTTTCTAGAATGAGGATTCTAGAGAGTGTTAAGTTCATTTATTTGCCATGCAAGCTAGATGTTCATGGGTGAGGACACCAGTGCTCTGAGAACCTTTGTGTCCTCTTAATGGACCTCATGACTGCATCTGCTTTTCTCACAGGAATTAGATTTGACTACCACAGGTTTCTGGAAAACGCACAGGCTTTCGCATAGTCACATGAGTGCCATTACTCGGCACATAAGAGCTTAAGCAAGAAGAGAGATAGAGAGTGAGGTGAAAGTAAGGTACTATTATCCTCATGGACTCTTCAAACTAGCCTGATATATTCTAAACTTAATTTTTGCAAATACTCTCCAAGCTGATGAGTTATTTGGTCTCTATTTTTATATCTGTTATTCACAATGATGCAGTTACTCTAAAAGTATTGTCGAACTCCTAAAAAATGAAATTCTGGAAATTCACCCTGACTGTATGCTGTCATAAAAAAAATTTGATTTAGTGATCCGAATTCACTGGACATAACATGCAGTGAAGTGTAAAATTATTCTTAGATTACGTAAATACTTACATTTTGTTTACTTACTATTCTGAAGTTCACAACTTTCAAGAACACAAAACTTTCTTATACTTTTAAAGTCGAACCAACAAGCATAACAGGTGAGTTGGATGGTAGGTGGGGATTTTGAGTCATTTGAATGACTCGACTGTTTTAATCCATTCCCCCCAAAAATTAATTTGTTTACTGATTTGTTCCATTCACTGATCAATTTGCGGCAATCGCCGTTTTTGGAGGCCACAGAGAGTTGGGGACTATCGCGTGGAGGCCGAGGAGGAGACAAGGTTTCTCTGGCTGCCCTTGAGTCTGAGCAGAACTTTGACTGTCAGGAGGATGATTTTGTCTCGCTGGATGCAGACAAGAAATACTCTGCCAATATCTTCCAAGCAGGGAAGATCATGTCACTTTGCATGTCACCTTAATCAAACACACCTGTCTGTCACCTGTTATGCCCTCTGCATCCTCAGGATTGGCATATATCGGTGGATTTGCCCAATGCATACTGCCACAGTCCACCCAGGCAACGGGATTGCCTACAAGTTTTAAGTCCCTAGCACCACTCAAACCTGTAAAACCTGTGTCATCAGAACATAAGATTGTTCGTAGTTCTCCTGTAAGTAGTTCTTGTGGTGCTGAAACACTTGGCCCAGCAAGGCAAACATGTGTTGGTCAGAATGATAAATACGACAGTGGAGTTGTATATAAGCAGGCAAGGGGGTACTCGCTCTCTTCCCCTGCTACAATTGGCACGGACAGTCTTGATATGGGGCAGACCTGCGGTCCTTCCTGGAGTGGCATTTGCATCCTCGAATAGCGGCGCAGATCTGGGATCTGTTTTCGGCAGGGCCGATGTGGATCCTTTTGCGCCTGCAGAAAACCGCACTGTTTTCTTGATTATGGACAGGAGTGCCCAGCTGGGGGTGAATTCCCTGTCTCATGTATTACCCAGGACTCCGCTGTCCACTTTCCCAGCGGGGGAACTGATACAGCCTACCCTGGAAAGGGTGCGGCGGGGAAGGTCTGTCACTGATTTTGGTGGCTACTTTCTGGCCAGCAAAGACATGGTACGCAAGCATCATGACGTTGCGATTAAGGACAGCGTGGTGTCTTTCCCTATGCAGGGACCTGCTGTCCCAGGCAGGAGGCAGATTCTGCACCCTCTACCTGAACAGTGGTCTCTAAGGGCCTACCTGTTGAGAAGGAGAATCTGATAGCTACAATATGGAGCACTTGCATTTTGAAGTGCGTTGTGTTGAAGTAGCGCGTATTTGAAGCTTGGGTCAGGCGATGATCTTTGTTGCCATATCAGTGCCCAATTGAGGGGATACTGATTTCTTTTCCATAGGAAGGTCACTCCCATTCCACTCTGGAAGTTTATTGGATGGCCGTTTCGGCTTGTCATGAGGGCATTAATGGTGCTGCGCCAATGAACGTGAGCCTTTTAAAGTATACTCCTTTGGTTGTGCGAGTGGAAAGATGCATTTGGCGTGTGTGGACTTTTTCCAAGTGCTCAAGTCACTCGGAAATGCTCTGTTGTACATGCACCGTCCACACGGACACAAAAATCGGGCTGAAGTATACTTTGGCCTTTAAGAGGCTCAGTGTTTTTAGGCTGTTATAAAATTAATGGTGTCGTCATGACCTGATCATAGGTCTGGAGGCTATGTGTGAACCTCTATTCGAGCCTTTAGAATCCTTGAATCTAAGGATGCTGTCGTTGGTACTGGCATCAGCGAAGCGCATTGGTGATCTTCATGCACTGTTGGTGCATCCCTCTTGCATCTAGTTTACGTTTGGTGGGGTTACGTTCATACTGGGCATACAGTGGAGAGAACAAGTATTTGATACACTGCCGATTTTGCAGGTTTTCCCACTTAAAAAGCATGTAGAAGTCTGTAATTTTTATCATAGGTACTCTTCAACTGTGAGTGACGGAATCTAAAACAAAAATCCAGAAAATCACATTGTATGATTTTTAAGTAATTAATTTGCATTTTATTGCATGACATAAGTATTTGATACATCAGAAAAGCAGAACTTAATATTTGGTACAGAAACCTTTGTTTGCAATTACAGAGATCATACATTTCCTGTAGTTCTTGACCAGGTTTGCACACACTGCAGCAGGGATTTTGGCCCACTCCTCCATACAGACCTTCTCCAGATCCTTCAGGTTTCGGGGCTGTCGCCGGGCAATACGGACTTTCAGCTCCCTCCAAATATTTTCTATTGGGTTCAGGTCTGGAGACTGGCTAGGCCACTCCAGGACCTTGAGATGCTTCTTACGGATTCACTCCTTAGTTGCCCTGGCTGTGTGTTTCGGTTCATTGTCATGCTGGAAGACCCAGCCACAACCCATCTTCAATCCTCTTACTGAGGGAAGGAGGTTGTTGGTTAAGATCTCATGATACATGGCCCCATCCATCCTCCCCTCAATACGGTGCAGTTGTCCTGTCCCCTTTGCAGAAAAGCATTCCCAAAGAATGATGTTTCCACCTCCATGCTTCATGGTTGGGATGGTGTTCTTGTGGTTGTACTCATCCTTCTTGTTCCTCCAAACACGGCGAGTGGAGTTTAGACCAAAAAGCTCTATTTTTGTCTCATCAGACCAACATGACCTTCTCCCATTCCTCCTCTGGATCATCCAGATGGTCATTGGCAAACTTCAGACGGGCCTGGACATGCGCTGGCTTGAGCAGGGGGACCTTGCGTGCGCTGCAGGATTTTAATCCATGACGGTGTAGTGTGTTACTAAGGTTTTCTTTGAGACTGTGGTCCCAGCTCTCTTCAGGTCATTGAACAGGTCCTGCCGTGTAGTTCTGGGCTGATCCCTCACCTTCCTCATGATCATTGATGCCCCACGAGGTGAGATCTTGCATGGTGCCCCAGACTGAGGAAGATTGACCGTCATCTTGAACTTCTTCCATTTTCTAATAATTGCGCCAACATTTGTTGCCTTCTCACCAAGCTGCTTGCCTATTGTCCTGTAGCCCATCCCAGCCTTGTGCAGGTCTACAATTTTATCCCTTAAGTCCTTACACAGCTCTCTGGTCTTGGCCATTGTAGAGAGGTTGGAGTCTGTTTGATTGAGTGTGTGGACAGGTGTCTTTTTTTGTACAGGTAATGGGTTCAAACAGGTGCAGTTAATACAGGTAATGAGTGGAGAACAGGAGGGCTTCTTAAAGAAAAACTAACAGGTCTGTGAGAACCGGAATTCTTACTGGTTGGTTGGTGATCAAATACTTATGTCATGCAATAAAATGCAAATTAATTATTTAAAAATCATACAATGTGATTTTCTGGACTTTTGTTTTAGATTCTGTCTCTCACAGTTGAAGTGTACCTATGATAAAAATTACAGACCTCTACATGCTTTGTAAGTAGGAAAACCTGCAAAATTGGCAGTGTATCAAATACTTGTTCTCCCCACTGTATATGTCTAAAGTCATGTCGGGAGTGCACTCTCATTCAAACTGCTTGCCCTGTAAATCCTCTGACTTAAAGGAAGACAGGAGACTTGCTTTGTGCCCTGTGCGAGTTGTACGCAGGTCCATTGAGCAGATGCAGGCTGTGCACTGACAAGCTTTTTGTCATCTTTTCCAACTTGGCCAGTGGGAAGCCGTCTTTCGCATTGGATTGTAGAGAGCTATGTCTATAGCACATAAGACGTTGCCTGCAGGGGTGCGTGCACACTCTACGTGGGGCATGGAAACTTTATGGTCATGGTTTAAGATTTTCGTGGGGCTGCCAGTTGGGCTTCACCACACATGGCACACATGTCCGGTTTACAGACTAGATGTCACTGTGGCAACGGTAGCTTAGTCCGAGCTCCCCGCAGGTACTTTTTACCACGGGCCGTCGCTCCCTTGAAAAGGGAAAAGGGGTATGTGGTTGTGCTGGTCCCTTATGTTTAGTTCAGCAAATTTGCGGGGTGGGAATATATGTCCCATGTCATGTGTTGTACCAAGTGAACCGACTGAATGAAAACATTGAGTTTTGCATATAACTACTGTTTCCAGAAGGAGGGAAAGGAGGGAAACGAGGTACAACACCTCTGAACCCTGCACAGTCGGAGGCTTGGTGAAGATCTGGACTGAACAAAGGGAATGTCGCATGCGTCATTGGCCTTTAAGGCGTGAATAATGGTGTCTTCAGCAAATGGCTAATGAGCGTTATATCCCAAAGTCATGTGTTGTACCCCGTTTCCCTCCAGGAAACAGTATTTATATGCATAAATCAACATTCGTTGTTGCGTAATTATGTGGGCAATGAGAGTGTGTCTTTTTTGTGTAATGAACACAGAATGAGTCATTGAATCATTCGCTGAATGAATGACCATGCAGGCATTTTACACATTTACCATTTTTTTCACGTATTACCACTATTGGGAGTGTTGTCTCATGAGTGCTTATGCGATTATCAATTGTCTATGAAAAAGAAAACACTTTGCTTTCCATAACATTTAGTAGTACATTTCTCCTAGAAAACATTAGATCAAATCAAATTAAATAATACAAAAGTGTAATAATTTGCATATAGCTCTTCTTAAGAAGATATAATTAAAGAAATCCCCATCTTCTAAACAGGTAATTGTAATAATGATGGAACAATTTAAGTCATGGCAACATTTAAAAGGATAGTTCACCCAAAAAAAAAATAAAAAAAAAATCATCATTTACTCACCCTCAAGTTGTTCCAAACCTGTATGAATTTATTTCTTCTGCTGAACACAAAAGAAGATATTTTGAAGAATGTCAGTGACCAAACAGTTGATGAACCCCATTGACTTACATGGTATTTTTTCCCTCCATACTATGGAAGTCAATGGGGCCTTGGGCCAGTTTGGTTGCCCATATTCTTCAAAATATCTTCTTTTGTGTTTAGCAGAGGAAAGAAATTTGGTTTGGAACAACATGAGAGTGAATAAATGATGACAGAATTTACATTTTTGGGTGAACTATCCCTTTATCTTTATGTCCATTCAAAGCATGTAGGCTACTTAAAATAATTAAGTAGCCATACAAAACAAAACAAAAAACAAAGCCAAGCAAACTGCATTTTCAAAAGCAGAATATAAGCATGCTAAAATAATTTATGCGCAGGAACTAGCTTTGGAGGCAGACTGCTCATAATAAGTCTCGAATTCCAGCGAGTGAGCGAGAGAGAACGAGTGAATGTGACGAAGAGAGTGAGGGTGTTACTCCTCTCTGACTGTGACAGATACCAGCTGCATCAGGAGCAAATTCCTCCTCAGCCCTTCATCAAAAAAAGTCTGATTAAACAGTCTTATTAATTTGCTGAAACATCCCCATGCCTTTGTCGTTTTCTGCAACTCTCGCAGATACGCAGAGATAAAGATGAAAGCAGAAAATTGAGTTGGAAGGGGAATTTTGCACATCCTGCGCAGGACGCCAGGAGGACGCTTTTAGATCCAACAAGATGCTTAATGACATAATTGCCGTTCAGGTGGTGTCATTGAAATAGAATAGAAGAGCCTTAAATGTGGCGTTTATGGGGGAGTGGACATTTGCATGGCTACCTATGTTTATTAAAAGCTCTATGCAATTCTCTTGAGCTCTCCGAACACTTCACATTAGCTGTGCTGGAGAGAGCATCCCACACACAGACACCCACACAGCCTGACACACAGACACTAATTCTCTCTCTCATATAAAGACACACACACACACACACACACACACACTCTCATATAGAGAGACACACACACACAGTTAGATGGAGATGAGCACACATAAACATCCTCCCACTCACATACTTTGCATTGTCCAGACTTGTAGAGATAGAAATCGCTTTCTTATTTTCCTCATACTCTGGCAGTACCATGTACAGTACATGATGTACACTTCAAGGATTATGATGGTACTGCCATGATAAGTCCAAAAATATTGCACTGCTATGGTTTGTCCTAAAAAACATGGCATTGTGATGGCAAAACAAAACAACAACAACATAAACAACATGGCACTAGTGTTGTTGTTTGTGTTTTGCTTGTCTAATTTCTCTGCATTCAAATAGTATCACATAAGGAACAGTTTACTCTAGATAAAAGCAGATTACAGCATATTGGATCAAACCAAATATCAGAGAAGATTAGCCATGTAGAAAATCACAAATTGCTTTAAAATGCAAGCTTTGTTTGTAAATAAATTTATTTATATGTATGTATATATGTATGTACAGTATGTATGTATGTATGTATGTATGTATGTATGTATGTATGTATATATATATATATATATATATATATATATATATATATATATATATATATATATATATATATAAAAATGAAATATCAAAAATGTCTCTCAATTCTTGAAAAAATTAGATAAAACAATATTACTTATAATCAAATAATAAAAAATGTGAAAAAATATACTGGAGAGATATCTAACATAATAATAATGATTTATTATTATTAAAAATATGTGGGAAATATACTGAAAATATATCTCAAATTTAAACATTACAGTATGTTCATGGACACTGCAGTTTCTAAAATGTCTTTCTCACTTCTTGAGAAAAAAAATAACATCAACAATAATAAACATTATTGTTTAAATTTTTGTTAGTAGTATTAAACTGCATTTTTCCATCTTAAAAATATATCTAAATTACGTCATATGCTCTCATTGACAAATGCGGAACAGTTAGTTCATGCGTTCATGACCTCAAGGCTAGATTATTGTAATGCTCTACTGGGTGGTTGCCCAGCACGCTTAATAAACAAACTACAGCTGGTTCAAAACGCAGCAGCTCGAGTTCTTACCAGAACCAGGAAGTATGACCATATTAGCCCGGTTCTGTCAAAACTGCACTGGCTCCCTATTAAACATTGCATCAATTTTAAAATATTGCTGATGACTTACAAAGCACTAAATGGTTTAGCTCTGCAGTACTTGAGCGAGCTCTTAACGCATTATAGTCCTTCACGTCTATTGCGATCTCAAAATTCCGGCCAGTTGATAATACCTAGAATATCAAAATCGACTGCTGGCGGTAGATCCTTCTCCTATTTAGCATCAAAACTTTGGAACAGTCTTCCTAACATTGTCCGGGAAGCAGACACACTCTGTCAGTTCAAAGCTAGACTAAAGACACATCTCTTTGACCTAGCATTCACATACAGTAATACATTATAGACTTCTATAATTCAATGTTAGGCTGCATAGATTAGGTCAGCTGGAACCGGGAACACTTCCCATAAATCCTGATGTACTCGTTACATCATAAGAAGAATGGCATCTACGCTAATTTTAGTGTCTTTGTTTATCCCGAGGTTTTCCCGCAGCCTGCCGGATCCAGGCTGTATCCAGATCTGATGAAGGACCTTCGCCTGGACCCGATCCAACGCAGTGCTGTAGTGCCAACTAGTCTCTCCCTATGGAGGATCCCAATACCACTCTACAGATAAAGCGTTGTCGGGAAACTCAATTCGCGTATCTACCCCGAATTGATCAAATAAAATAAAATTCTGTATCAAAAATTATAAGGAAACACCAGTACTTTGTTTAGGCTTGGTTTGTAGGGAATTCCAAACCTGCGCACATATATTCAAACGCCCATAACTACAGAACCAATTCTTAATGCGCATGTGAACGCCATCAGCGTTTCTCACAGGTTCGCGTTTAAAGTCTGTGTGGAGAGAATGGTGTCGTCTTAGCGGCCCCTAATTTAATAACAAATGATTGTTGCCACGGAAGCGAATCAATCAAAACTAACTTTAGCTGGAAAATAACTTTACTAAAGAACCGCTATAAAGCCAAAACAATCTCTGTTACCTTAAATTATACGTTTATCTCTGTAAAGCTGCTTTGAAACAATCTACATTGTTAAAAGCGCTATATAAATGAAGATGACTTGACTTGACTATTAAACAATAAAATGTGTGTAAATATCCTAGAAATATCTTGCATGTAATAATAATAATAATTATTATTATTATTATTAGTATAATTATGTGTTCAAATATACTGTGTGAGATATGTATTGCATATGAAAATGGCAATGTTCACAGACTGCAGTTTCTAAAATGTCTTTCACGTCTTGAGGTACATTTATATCTGCAGTGCCGTACATCTGGTGGCCAGTAGTGCAATTTAAACCCTGATGCACACAGTCAGAGGAAATATTGTGACTGATGGAGAGATAATAATAATTGATACTGATTTGATAGATTCAAACTAACACGTATACAGCAGTATACTGTATAACTATAGTTCATCTCGTGTCTTGATCTTATCAGTCAGTCACACCAAATGTGAGAAAATGGCCAGTTTCACACTAAGTTTCATGGATAGAGAAACTTTGTATGAGAAACTGTGTATAAAGATATGAGATGTGTTTAGAATAGCATTCCATCACACTATTCATACTATTTTTGCAGCATGCAGTATGTATTATACAATAGGCAGTGTGTAGTATATACTGTCCAGTATGCAGTTCTCTTCTATTCTAAACACAATCAAGTTCTTAATAAGAAAATGATGATCACTTGATTTACTGAGTTTAAATCATAACAGACAGAAGAGCTAATTTACTTCTAATCAAATGCTTTTAGGATGTTTAAAAAGCCAGATATTGTCCATTATGATGTCCATTCCTTTCTTTTCTCAGACTGTTTCTCATGTTTGTAGCTATAAGAGTGAATCACTTAACTGGTATTAGCAAGACAAAACACTGACCTAGTTAATGTGTGGATGTGAGCAAGGCTGATGCCTTGAAAATGCTGTTTTTTAATTCAGCTTGTCAGACTCCACTAATGTGAACCCACTATCAGGGTCTATAACAGCATTTGTGATGATTAACATGATCAATATTATATTATAAATGTTATATTTTAAAAAGTATTGTGTACTAGTTGTTGGGTACAATAAAGATGATCTTCAAAAACATCCCTTTAAAATCTATATAAAAAAGAGTGGCGCCTTTAATGTGATTATTATTGCAAGATGCTTTTTTAAGCAATCAGACTAATGATTTTTGAACTGGCAGATGATAAAATGAAAAAAAAATATTGAGACCAGAACCTCATCTTCTTGTACTATATATTGTTGTCGATAAGCAACAACCCCAGCAACCACATAGCAACCCTTCAACTGGATAGCAATCGTAGCAACCACTCTGAACACCCTAGCAACCGCATAGCAATCCTAGCATCCACTCAGAACATCCTAGTAACATATAGAAACCATAGCAACCACAAAGCAATCACTCAAAACACCCTAACAACCACATAGCAAACCTAGCAACCATTCAAAACACCATAGCAACTGGATAGCAACCACCCAGAACACCTTGCAACTGCATAGCAACCCAAGCATCCACCTAGAACATCCTAGCAACCATTCAAAACACCCTAGCAACTGCATTTCAACCACTCAGAACATCCAAGGAACCGCATAGAAACCCTAGCAACTACTCAGAATACCCTAGCAACTGCAGAGCAACCCTAGCATCCACCCAGAACATCCTAACAGCTCTAGCAACCACTTAAAACACCCAACTGCATTGTGACCCTAGCAACCACTCAGAACACCCTAGCACTCCATAGCAACCACTCATAACACCCTAACAACCGCATAGCAACCCTAGCAACCATTCAAAACACCCTAGCAACAGCATAGTAACCCTGGTAGCAACCACATTACAAGGTGCCCAAAAACACTCTCAAAACCTTAACAACCACATTGCAATTTCTTTGGCAACCACCCACAACACCTTAGCATGTTGCAACAAGTTTTGCATGCATGGGCAAGCGCTCTTCATAATTTCTTCAGAAAATGTCAAAATCTAGTCTTAAATGCACAATCTGCAAATGTGTCAATATTTTAAGGTTGGTGAGTCTTCATATCTATTGTAGAAATGACAGTAGTTTAATTTCCTGTTTAAAGATGAGTAGAATGATGCTGATGGAGTCATGATGCTGAATATGCAAGTTGTCCCTGTTATTGGATCAACTCTCAGGGCTATTTCAGGAATCAATGAACACATTTTGTCTCTTCTGTCTGAAGTGACAGATATTTGACAGACTTCTAAATGTATGTCAGTCAAAACAGGCTGCGCTGGAGGAGGATGTGTGGTGACGACATCAGTCGAGCGCAAGCCTGAATCTTTTACTGCTCAGGTGTGTGACGTACTTGTGTTTTCCTAAAACAGCAGTAATAAGACAGATTTGGTTTCGAAATGTTGCATTAATATTGTCATGGTTTGCATCTCATTGATCATTTTCAATTCACAAAGTTGCAGGGTTCATTGCATGCCATTTTGTTCAAATGACAGGTCTGTCATTGTCTTGAGGCAAGACTAGCTCACCTCCTTCCATCAATAAGTGGGACATTTGAAATAGACCCCGGAGTGGACTCTCAACGGACTAGAGTGAATCAAGAGCAGCCAGTGCTCAATATAGAATATAGATTCATGTTAAATGAGGTACAGACCATACAGTATATGCCTGCACATATCCCATCAGAGCTAGACAGCACATCTGTCCGATACAGCTGCCTGTCAAGAATAACAACTGTACAGCTCGGGGGGGGGGGGGGGGGGGGGGGTTATAAAATGCAACCTGGAAGTATACAATTATATAGACCTCATGGCAGTGTTGTTTGATTACTAAAAATAAAAATCATTAAAAATAATTTTCATTAGTTGCAATTAAGCTGGAATACACAAAAAATGTAAATAACATTAAAAACTTAAAATAATTGAAAATTTAAATGTTGCCATATGAAAACAGAATATTTTATATTCTATATATTTTGACAAAGTTGGCAGTTAAAAGATTTTTTTACTGTTAGAAAAATGGCCTAACTTAAATGTATGAATATCATTCATTTAAATAACAAAACATAAAACCAAGTGGCTAATTGTCATTTTAATCAAACGTAACAAATAAGCAGACTTGAGAGTTGAAAATAGTGTAACAGATTAGTCTCTCTGTTTCTGAACGAATCAAGAATCTATGTTGTTGAACAAATTTGCACTACTTTTTTTGCACTAAAGTCACGCATTTTTGAAAATATAAAATAAAAGCCAATTCAAAATATTAATTAATATTAATTTTGATTAACACTATTGTACTTAAACAATACTAAAAAAAAACACTGCCTGGAGGATCATTGGTCTGTTCAGATAGCAGAAAAACTATTCTTAAATGAATAAAATAAAATATTTTTTATATTGATTAGCTTATTTCAATCATTTTATTGTTATTTAATTTATATTTAATAGTACTCACAAATCGATTAATCACCATTAATCGCAGCAGATACAAACAATGGGTAAATTAATAAAATTAAATATTTTATATTGATTAGCTTATTTAAATAATTTTCATTATTATAGTTTATTTATTATTATTTGTTCTTTATTTTAGATTTAATAGTGCTGTCAAATCGATTAATCGCATCTAACGTAAAAGTTTTTAATATATATATGTGTGTATGTATATATTTACACTGTGTATACGTATGCATAATGTATTTACAAACTTTTATGTAAAATGCGATAAATCAATTTGACAGCACTACATTTTAAATATAAAATAAATAATATTTTATTTTATTCATTTAAGTCTCTGCTATCTGAACAGACCAATGAACCTCCAGGCAATGTTATTCCATGCAGGCAGTGCATGCAGCACTAATATTTAATAATTTTTATACTTTGACAAAAAATTAAGCCACGTCCACAAAGTTTTTGTAAAAAAACTGTAATGTTTGATTTTTTTGGGATAACGTTTGTATGATTAAACAATTGTTGAACAGTGTTGAGTTATTAGCCACCATTTAGTGTAAAATCTGCATCCTAAAGCAAAACCAGCCTAGGTCCACAATTGTGAAACAGAGACAGAGAGACTACAATCAGACCCAAGTGACCAAGAAAAGACCTGCTTTTCCCCATAAAACACAAGGACAGTGTCATGGCCGGAGATAATGTCCTATATTGGCTGGTCTAGTGACTCACTGGCTCCAGTAAGCTCATTTATGTCTGCCTTGGCCTCTCCATCCACTCCATGGCACCAGACAAAGTCAAAGGGGGTGACATTTTGTCCCAGATTTTATGGTTATGTTGCAGGTTTATGAGGACCACACAGCAGTAATGTGTAATGTTTAACTCCGTTTAGGTCGCAGAGGGATCAGAATACAGCTAAAAATGTCCTGACTAAGTCAGTCTGCTCCGCATCCAAACCATTATGAGAACAAAAACTGTTCGCAGTTTGGTTTGTATTGCAGTGGATTCTGCAAATAGGCCATAGAGCAGAGGTGTATAATCAGCTCTTTCCTGTAATTAGACAGAGCACAAGTGAATGAGAGAGGACATAATGTGTCCCGTTCTGTTCTGTTTGGCACTCTTGGGCCTTGCCCTCCAGACATGTCTAATAGAAAGAGAGTTTAATTAAAAGAGAGAAAGAATGAATTTGGATGTCTCCATGATGAATGAGCTGTGGAGGGCGGTTCGAATATTTAGTAGTGATGAGGTGGGCAGCGATTGAAAGCGTTCAGCTTTTGATTCATTCACGATATTTTTCTCATAGAAGGAAAAAGTTGTCAGTTTCTAATCGCATAAAAGAAAGTAAAACTAAAACCTAAAAGTGTTAATTAACTGCACTCTCCCCTCTCTCTCTGGTGACTTTAAGCAGATTTGTTGAGACATTTGAATAACATATAATGGTTCTGGCGTAAATGGGTTATTCCTACAGTTTGGTTGATTTTGGAATGAGCAGGTTTGTTGAAAACCTTTTTTAGTCTTGTCAATAATGTCTGTCTATCTTAAAAACACACTGGTCAAGCTCAGGCTATAACCTAAAAATCCTGACCAAATATTTTACAGTTCACAGTCTATGGGACTTGTCCACCCTGTTACATGACTTATTTACAATGCAGTGTAACAGGGTGGATGTTTTAAGCTAATAAAGGCCATTACTAGCTAAGAAAGACATGCTAGCAGAAAATTATCATTAAAGAAGAATATATTTTCATGTCAAAAACATTCTCATGTCCAGTTTAATTTGACACAACAGGGTGGACATGTTATGTTTTATGCTTGTTAAGGAAAACCTTCTCCGTTTTAAGCATATCGTTGTCGTGTAAACGATTCATCCCTCAATCTAATTTGAGCATAAGTGTTCGAACAATTGGGTTCGTTAAGGGCACGTTTACACGACAACGATATGCTTAAAACAGAGACGTTTTTCCATTGAGTTTTCCGCGCATAGACGACATCGTCAAAACGATCCCCATTCACACGGATCCGCAAAAACGACTAAAAAAAGCTGTATTCTGCTGCCAGGCAATTAGATGGCAATGAAACACTATAGATTGAACACATAATACGCACGTGCGTAACGTCATCGTCTTCAGAGGTTCGCGTTTTTGTTTACACAGAGACCGTTTTCAAAAACTTGCACTTTTAAAAACCCGTTTTCACAACTTTTCATTTTCAGGCTCCCAAAACGTCATTGCATGTAAATAAAACGGCCAAAACACGTAAAATGTTTTAAGTTTTTAGTTATAAACGGTGTCATGTAAACAGCCCTTAAGTGATCAGCTGTGTCCTGTTGCATTAATTGTTCACATTAAACGCAGGGAATAAGTAGTATCCATTGCTTCTGCATTCTGAGTCTTGCGTTTAGGGACAAACCACATAAGCCAGGATGAAGATGAGGGAGCTGATTTGGATGCTAAAAAAAAGAGGAACTCAATTAGAGATAGCCTTTAGGACACACAATGGACATAGCCAAATCAACAGTTTGGAATGTTCTGAAAAAGAAAGAAACCACTGGCATCTTCAGCAACTGGGTGCATTTCCCAAAAGCATTGTTAGCCAACTTTGGTTGCATGTTCCATTGAACTCTATTGATTACGACGGAACTTGCAACCATGGTCACATTGGCTTTGGAAAACACACCACAGGTCGGCTGAGAAAGACAACAGCAGCTGATGACAGACAAATCATAAAAGCAGTGAAAAAGAACCCTAAAATAAGTGTCAGTAAAATCACCAATCTCCAGAAAGCTGAAATGGTCTCACAATCTACCGTTTACAGGAGACTTCGACAGAATAATTATTACAGAGGCTACACAGCAAGATGCAAACCTCTGATCAGCACCAAACATAGAAAGGCCAGATTAGAGTTTGCAAGAAAGCACAGAGATAAGCCTGTATTCTGGAACAGTTTAATGGACAGATGAGACAAAGACGAACTTTCATCAAAGTGACGGGAAAGCAAAAGTGTGGAGGAAAAAAAGGAACTGCAAATGATCTAAAGCCTCATCGGAGGTAGTGTCATGGCGTGGGCATGCATGGCTGCCCTTGGAACAGGTTCACTCATCTTTATTGATGACTTAATAAATGATGGCGGCAGCAGAATGAATTCAGAAGTGTACAAAACCATCTTGGCTACCAATGTTTAAGAAAATGCCACCAGACTCATTGGGAAACTCTTTAATATTGCAAGAGGACAATGACCCAAAACACACTGCCAACTCAATCAAGGAGTTTAACAGGGGAAAGTAATGGAAGGTCTTACATTGGCCAAGTCAATCTCCAGATTTAAATCCTACCAAACATGCATTTCACCAGCTGAAGAAGAGACTAAAGGCAGAAACTCCCCCAAAAACAAGCACATGGCTGCATTATAGGCTTGGAAAAGCATTTCAAAGGATGAAACCAAGAGTCTGGTGCTGTCTACGGGTCAAAGACTCACTGCTGTGATTGTGTGCAAGGGATTTGCAACTAAATACTAGCTTCTAACTTGTACATTTGCAATGGGTTGCAATACCCAATACTAAAATTAAAATAATATAATATAAAACTAAAATAATAATATAAAAATGTAACTAAAATGAGATAAAAGTCCTCTAAAAGGCTGTAATTGTTACTTGGTAAAACATGTATGTGTTGAAACGGCTAATAAATGAAATGTGACATTCTGTACTTTTGACTTCATGCTTTAATCATATTTAGTGATTTCTTGACTCCTGAGCAAACGAAGCGATTTTGTCTTAGTTAGTTCAACCAAAAATGAAAATTCTGTCATAATTTTCTCACCCTGATGTCATTCCAAACCCATAAGAGCGGTTTAGTCAGAATTTTCTGAAGAGACATGATCGCTTTGTATGATGAACAGATTGAATTTAGGCTTTTATTCACAAATAAACATTCATCAACTCACACATCAGTTGTGGTAAACGAAAGCTCAAACATGTTCGCTTGACGTGTGAGAACCAATGAGGTTCATTCTCGTGTTACGCAGCACGTTTGAGCTTCTGCTAGAACCAATGATGTTTGTTCTCACGCATCAAGCAGGTTCGGTTGAGCTTCTGTTCATGTTCACTGATAAATGTATATATATGTGAATAAAAGCCTAAATTCAATCTGTTCATCATATAAAGCAGTCATGTCTCTTCAGAAAATTTGGACTAAACCATTGGATTCATATTGAAGGAAAAATTCTTTGTCTTCTATTCTTCTGTGTTCCGAAATGAAATCCTTATGTGTTTGGAACAACATGAAGGTGAGTAATTAATGACAGAATTCTCATTTTTGGGTGAACTAACCCTTTAACGTCCCAATACTTATGGAGGGCACTGTATAATAATCTCCAAATACTTCTATAATAACATTGGCTTTCCTCTGCCTGATTTAAAAATCAAATAAGCTGCCATGCAAAATGCCCCATTACTTTTTACAAAACAGACTTTCAATGAGGAGGGGATTATGAGTTAATGAATGTGGTGAGTAGTATTAATCTCCTCAGCAGTCTGCCTGGAGTATTCCTCACTCGATACCTGCCAGACTCATTAACATCCCGGGTCTCATTTAATAAATGTGTTAAAATAGGCTTAAGTAGATTAGATTTTATTATAGATTTTGTCTGCTGGTCCATAAAATCCCTGCAGGTCAGCCAACCGCTCTTCTGCGACGGTTAAAGCTGGTAAAATATTCTCAAGCCAAATCAATCCAAAGTGTAGCGACAACACAAGACGACTTCTCTGACATCAATACAACAGCAAGCAGACATAACCGCATCACTTTGATCAGAGCATTTGTGTGGCCTCATTCTGCCATGGATCCTGACAACCTGGAGGCACAGGCAAGAAAGGACATGCCATGATTAGGTGTGCATCTGAGGCTAACCACACGCACACACACACACACCTCTCGCCGGTTTCTAACAAACATGACAGCTTGACATTGCACCTGGGTTCGATTCATCTGGATCAGGTCCCAGACAAGTGTGAAGAAGAGAGACAGCACTGGAACTGAGACAAAGAGAGTTTGCAGCCCTCCTAGTAACCTTGTAGAAACGCTGCAGCTTTTGTACATTTTGAGGAATGCTCAGCTGCTGCATGTACAGTATATGGATGATGTTCAATAAACGCACACTCTGGCCGCACACATTCACACTCTCATCCTTCAGACTGTTTGATGAGATTCAGTTGCCATGGAGACAGCTGAAAGTGATTGATTGGCCAGCACCTGAAAAGTGCTCACCGAAACTTCTAGATCAACCAGTTATTTTTAAAGGGCCCTGTGGGAAATCTCAGCATGAAGGACGTGAATCAAGAGAAAGTTTGCTACATCTGTGCTGAAGGTCACTGCAAAAATACTGGCACAATTAAAGACGGCTCTCCCATTTGCGTTAATGCGTAGATTTGCTCTGGAAGTTTTGAGACCACGGCATGGATATCTGTCCTTCAGCTCTTTCTCCGGTTAAGAAATAACCGTGAAAATGAGAATCGTCACCAGAAATCGGAGATCAAATTAATATTTCTCCTTGGAGATGCGGTAAGGACAGTCTTAAAGGCATCTCACACATAATTCCATCCCTTTTCCATCAACAGAACGGAGATGAAAATGTTATTCATTTATCAAGAAAGAAGAATGCCATTTAATTTACATACAGTAGCTCAACTTATAAGCATGACATCAGCAATGTCAAGGTCACTGGTTTGATTCCAAAATGTACAGTGCATTTTATCAGTGAGCTGCAGAATAGTCTGGCAAATATATACATGTAGAGGTCAAATGTCTTTTTTGAGCGTTCTGAGTTTTCACTTATCCACCAGTTCAAATGAATCATTGTTCATGAACAGGCATGAACAGATCCTCTCTCAAGACTAGACATGACTCTCACACTGGGCCGCTCAGAAGGCCGGAGACTGGACAGAAAGTCGAGAAGCACGGACACAAATGCTTGTCTGTAAATAAAGACAATGTGAAAGTGAGAGGACAAAACAAAGCAATTTGTAACCATTTCGAAGACAATTTCTGCTGCGTCAGGAGGATCATGTGAACTGAATACAAAGTGCAACACTGAGAAGATTCAGAGCCTCTCCTCGATGGACAATTACTGAATTTTGTCGTCCAGGGCCATAATTTAAGATACAATGAAAATACATATATACTTTTAAAAAGTCTATTTTGGATGCAAATAAACAAAGTTTCAGTATTAAGTTGGTCTACTACTAGAAATAAAGATACTACAATTATAATCTCTGTTTATAAATAAACACCTATATTAGTCTTGCTAATGTTTTTAAATTAATTAGTGCACTCATGGATTCAAATATTGGATGATCTGCGATTTAAACGGAGTATAACATCGCCCTCCAGTGGACGTTTGAACAAATCGGTTATATATATATATATATATTTTTTTTTTCAATGTATCACTCATCTAAATAGCATGTTAAACTATTAAACCAATCCAAATCAATCTTTAAGAAGACAACATGATTATTAGTCATAATTATATATTTATTAGTCAGTCATATTGTGAAATAATATTACAATTTAAAAGAACTGATGTATAATTGAATACATTTAAAAATGTAATTTATTCCTGTGATGCAAAGCTGAATTTTCAGCATCATTACTCCAGTCTTCAGTGTCACATGATCCTTCAGAAATCATTTGCTGCTCAAGAAACATTTATTATTATCAATGTTGAAAACAGTTCTTGTTCCTTAACATTTTTTGTGGAAATAATGATACCATTCAAATATTTGTGGTAAAATAAAAAAAAAGAGCGGGATTAATACTTTTATTCATCAGGGATGCATTAAATTGATCAAAAGTGACAGTGAAGACATTTATAATGTCACAAAAGATTTTCTGTTTTTTAATAAATGCAAAATAATTGTTATTCATTGAGCTTTCTATTCATCAAAGAATCCTGATAAAAAACATTTCCACAAAAATGTATTCCACCGTTTCACAACTGCACTAAAAATATATTATTTTGAAATATTTCACTGTATTTTTTATTAAATAAATGCAGCCTTGTTGAGCAGCAGATACTTCTCTCAAAACATAAAAAAATTGTAATGTTGCCAAACCTTTGACAGGCACTCTGTGTGCATGTGCGTGGGTGCGCTTGTGTATATATATAGCTAAATAAAACACTAGACCTTATTTCATCTGAACATTTTTTAATATAAAAGCTTTTGCTTTTATACAAACATCAAAGACATAAGGCTTTCTTTTTTTCTTTTTACATAAATTACATTTCAAAAAAACAGCAATACTGCGATTATATTGTCAGATTTTACACTATATTATTATTATAAAAAAAAAAAGATTTGCTACTGAAAATGAAGGTGAAAGTCCATTAAGATGAGTTTTAATCTGCTTATCTCTCCTGAAAGAATATTTGCAAATAATAAACCTGCAATAAAAGGTGGGTAGTAAATGTGTAGTTCTGTACTAATAACATTCCATAAAAGCCTCTACTTACCAGAAGGTCTCAAATTATCTGTACAAGAATTAAGTGCACGCTAAAGACAGAAGAGATCATACACAACCCTGATGTCAGCAAGATCTTTTTACATTGGCTGAACCCGCATTTCCTGACTATGGCAGACAGTTAATTACAGATTTGATCGTTTTTGGTAGGATTTGAAACGACAATGACCAAAAATAATCCAGCATCACCTTTTAAGATGGCCGACGTTGTGCTGTAAACAACAGTCTGAATTTTCCTAACTAAACAAGAAAATTAAAATCATTTTATATTCTCAAAGCCGATTAGTTAATGCTACAGACTAAAAAACACAGAGGTTGCAGGTCAAATCCCAAAGAGTTCAGGAATTGCTGAGTTAGTGTGAACACATTCCTGGTCTGTCATTCTGCCCTTGAGAATCCAATAAGCCACCATTATCCTATAAACCTCAAATCATTTTCAAATGCTTATAATGTGTGTACAGAGAGGTCACATCTTGCCTGCGGTAATTACATTGCAAAATGTTTCAGATCCACATTAACGTAAACGTATAACTGCCTTTACACTTTCACTTCACATTTAATGAGCGCCAGGCCGAGAGAATGTAAGACAGAGAGATTGTGTGCAAGAGCTTTCCGTGCCTTCGTGTCATTGTTGGTCTATGTGAAGACATCTCACAAGTGCCCACGGGTCTGTCAGCCCAACTGCACGTCCATGTCGATGGGACACAGCACGTATCTGGGGTCAAGTTTAGGCGTGTAGTCACCAAACTGTCTGGAAGCCTCGGTCCCGAAAACATCAAGCACTTTTCTGTTCATCAGAGCAAACCTGAACAAAGAAATCATAACTTTATGTGTTCAACAATTCATATGCATAATGGGACTTGATAATCAAACAGATTTTCCTTTAATACTCACCTGCCCTTTGTCAACCGCAGTAGAAACTTCCAGTATGATGGTCTCAGATTTTGCACTTCCATGACCGCCTGATCAGATCCATCCAGGACATATCAAACAAAATTATTTCAAAATAAATCACATGAACTATGGGCATGTTTCCAGTAGGTTTTTGAAATTGTCTTGAATTTATTGCTTTGTAATTTAAAACCTGGCAAACCTATTTTTGCCTTACTTTAATTTAAACCGCACTTGGCCTGATTCTCATTCAGTTCATGACGGAGTCATCAATAAGTCACACGGGCACAAACAGCTTCTGCATTTTAATGTAGTTTGTATTTTCCCTTGGTGTAAAACTGTCCTTGGATATCCAGAAGGTCCTTTTAGGTAGATTTTAAAGAACATTTTAAACTCACCGCTTGAAAACAGATGGCGGTGGAGATGGCATAGATTATGGTGTCAGCTTCAGGGAAGTAAGGAAACCTGCCTGCCTCGATCCCTTTGAAATACAATGTCTAAAAAGACAGTGAACAGATTATTAACAATGTATACACATACACTGGGTTATATTTTAAATAAAAATAATAATTTGAATGATTAAATAAAAAAATAAATACACTGAACAAAATTATAAACGCCACTTTTTTTTTTGCCCCCATTTTTCATGAGCTGAACTCAAAGATCTATGCCTTTATCTATGTACACAAAAGGCCTATTTCTCTCAAATATTGTTCACAAATCTGTCTAAATCTGTGTTAGTGAGCACTTCCCCTTTGCCGAGATAATCCATCCACCTCACAGGTGTGGCATATCAAAATGCTGATTATACAGCATGATTATTGCACAGGTGTGCCTTAGGCTGGCCACAATAAAAGCCCACTCTAAAATGGGCAGTTTTACTGTATTGGGTGGGGGGACCCTTTAAAAACACAAAGCAGACACGTGGGACAGGTGCTTGGCTACGATACATGCTTGTTCAGTCAATAGCAGACACCAACTGATCCAGTTCAAAGTTATTCACCGCTTACATTACACCAAAGCTAAATTGCATAAAATTTTCCCCTCCGTTTCACCAATGTGTGACAGGTGTAAGGGGGCAGAGGATACAGTTTCTCATGCTTTTTGGTTTTGCCCTTTATTGTCTGGATTTTGGTCAAGCATCTTTGACTGGTACTCCAAGGCTTACAATAAGCCTCTTACACCGGATGCTGAACTTGCCATCTTCGGCCTCTCACAGCGCACCTCTTGCCTTTCAGGTGCATTGAAACAGTCCTTAATGCTGGGTATGGTCGTGGCTAAGAGACTTGTGCTTAAGAACTGGAAGTCACCCTCACCCCCTTCCATCCAGATGTGGATTATGGATATGATCTCTATCATACAGATGGAAAGACTTTGAATTTTGAGGACTGATTCCATTGAAAAGTTTTCCGCTGTTTGGGGTCCATTTCTCGGGTATTTGGACAAGTTAACAGCTCAGTCGGCCCCCAAAGACTTCTCTAAGGTCTAGGCTGCATATCCCTACTGGACACCTAGTCTGTTGTGCAGCTTTTTATTAAAGGGGACCTATTATGCAAAATTCACTTTTGTATGGTGTTTGGACATAAATGTGTGTTGGCAGTGTGTGTACACAACCACCCTACAGTGATAAAAATCCACTCACTCCTTTTTTTTTAATCTTCATAAATCAAAAGCAGTCTCTCCAAACGACCCGTTTTCAGAATGTGGCTTTAGTGACATCACTAAAGCCACAGGCCCCGCCCACGAGTGTTGACTGACACCGCCGTTATAACTTAGACCCGCCCTGATCGAGTTCACTGCGAGTTTACACATCAGCCATTGCTGCAGCAATGCACTCACGAGAAGCGTCGAAGCATCTCCCAAGCGTTGAAGGTGGTTTAGCTGGATGTATTCATTCACATAGCTCTCTTTATTTACTCTTGAAATCTGCCAGCCAGTGAAGACGAGGTGGATTCATTTTGTTTTCAAAGAAAATGCTCCCTCAACTCTACAGAAATTTATGTAAGTTACTTATGCACTTCTTATACTGTTTACTCAGCTCTAACAGCGATCTTCTGAAAAAAAAACTGATGCTTCATCTTTTGTGTGACATACAGTAAACTTATTAAACTCATCAGTATATTTTGTGTCATCATTCAGACAATTCAGATTGTCAGACGGAGTCCTACAGCAGGCTTGCATTAATAGTGTATACAAGCAATGCCAAATAGGTTATAATCGTAATTAAACTAAACTATACCTTTTCCAACTCCATACAGCATATATTCTCTGACTCTGTAGGCATTTTTATGGTCGAAATGAACACCATTACTGTGACTGTCTGTTTTATTATTATCATCATCTTCCCTGTTCTAGCTCTGATCGCGGGATTCGCGGCTGCTTAGGCTCCGCCCCCTGTGACGTGAACCAGCAGCTCATTAGCATTTAAAGGAGAAGCACTAAAACGGTGCGTTTTTCACAGACCCAAAAAATAATGATTTAAACGTGCTGTAAATAAAATTCTGTTGGGTATTTTGAGCTAAAACTTCACATACACACTGGGACATCAGAGAATTATTTTACATCTTGTGAAAAGGGGCATAATAGGTCCCCTTTAATGTACTTTTAGGTACGTTTTTTTTTTTTTGTATTCCGAGCCAGTGTTGTTTGTTCTGTGTTTTTACTTGAAAAATCCTTTAAAATAAAGTATAATAAACACACAAAAAAACAAAGCAAACATCTGTATGTGTGTATATATAGATCTAGGCAGGTGGAGCTGGGGAGGTAGAGGGTTTCAGAAGAACTCTGACAAGCCAAAAGCAAACACTGAACCAGACACATCATTGAGAAGCCCTACTTCATTTGAAACCACTAAAAAACAAGATAATTCTTACCTCCACTAGTTTAGAGAAGAGGTACATGGAGATAGTGGTGCTCTTGTAGAAGAACATTGACGTGCCGGCAAGAAAACCTGATAAGATGGAGAAAAAGGTGAGCTGAGAATCTCTAATGGCTGTGCAAAAGGAAAGGGGTTCAAAACACAATTTACCTGCTATGAGAGCATGGAGCTCGTCGTCCAGGTTCCGCATCCATCTCAGTAAACAGCTTGTGCCCTGTCATAAAATGGAAGTGAGATGAAGAGATAGAAATATCACATCTGAAAAATATGTTACTAAGAAAGGTGAAGGAAACAAAACCCCCTACAAGTTGCAGAGAATCTTGCTGTCTCATAGGAAAGACAAGCACTGGATCTTAGTGGAGATGAAGTACCTTGTATATACTGACAAAAGATCCCAGGAAAGCTCCTAGCTGGAAGTTCTCTTTGTTGTAGAGCAGCCAGAGCAGACGAGAGGGTTTGGTGAAGGCCTGTCTGAATGCTGATGGAACCTTCAAACAGCACTGAATGAGGTAACCCACGCTGAACATTCGGATGAAACCCTTTAAAAACACAAGCAAACATCTCAGAAGCTGCTCTCCAGAAACCATCCAGCAACTTCACATCAGCTGCCAATTAGTGAGCAAAGGGCACTGCTATATCAACAGAGCCTTTCACCCAGATGAATGCTACATGTTTATGCATTCGCATTCGGTCTCTCTCCCATTCAAACACATATGCTCAGAACAAACAGATGGATGGTTTGAAAGACAGCAGGTTTGGTGGTCTCAGACTCTTACTTTAACACAGTAGGAGATGCAGTTGTCCTGATAGTGTTTGCAACATCTATGCCTGGGTCCATGTTTGCATCTAAAGGGGACAACACACGCACAATGAATGCAAATGCACAATACCTTATGAAGCAGGGGAACATTCACACATGACAATGAAGCTGACTGCTGACTGAACAACCAGGAATAAAAATTAACTCACAAAGTGGCAAATGGAAGTAAAACCATTTTTTTCCCATTATAAATGTATGAAACAGCACGGCATGAGGTAGTAAATTTTTATTTGTGGTCAGTAGGGCTGTGCTCAGAATGTCGATACAACGATACATCAGCATGAACTCCTGACGATGCGCGTATCGATACCGTTGTGTTTTTGAATAGCCAATTCAGGGCTCGAATTTCGGTGCAGGATTGCGGGTATTGTGCATAATTTCCCGCAGGTCTCCCACTTATAATGCAGGAAATTCCGCCTCAAACAGCTTGTGAGAAACAAAAGTTATTTTTCGTATATTATATCGATTTAACAGACAAAAACACGCAAAATGATCTAAAAAATGGTGAGTATCCTATAAACACAGTCGGTTATGTCTTAAAAAAAGCATAAAACGCATGTGACAGTATAATGAAAACAGGATCCGTGCACTAGCTCTTAAAGTGACAGCAGCCATATGTGTCTGTCATTCATTTTGTTGTCAAAACAACAAAAGATAGCTTTAATTTTAAGGAATCTGGATTAATAACTTATGTATTTAATTTAGCCAGGACTAAAATACTACCCAGTGTTATTTTACATTTGATTACTTTATTCAGTTTCTGTAGTATTTCTGAATACTAGTGCTAGACCTATTCAAAGACTATTCTCTTTATTGGTAGGCTATTTTTATTCTGTTGTATTTATATGTGCTACTTTTTACAAATGTTTTTAAAGATTGAAATCAATCTCAAAAGACAAGACTACAAATGCATTAATGCATTTCATAAATCGGGATTTAGAGCCTGAATAATAGCTTCAGACAATTTCTTCACGAGTGTGAGCCACGCTACACAATACCAACACTTCAGTTTTTAAAAGAAACGGCAATTCCGGTTGTATGATGAAGTTAAGCAAGACATTCTTCTGTCACTCTTTTCCTTCACAGACAGTTTTTAACCCTGAGCATTGTCGAACAATTGTTGTTTCTGCATAAAAATGATTTCAATGTAATGTGAAGAAATGACTTTGTTTGGTGGACATTCCAACACTTAGGACCAAATTGTTAAATACTATGTGTTTAAAAGAGTTTGAGAAAACTAAGTTAAATTTAAGCTGTTACAGTTTTTGCTTTTATGGTATGTTTTAAGTTTTGTTTAGTCTTTGAGCATTGTTGACACGCTTCAGTGTCACTATAATTGTCATTTCAGTTGAGGCAAAGACTTAGGAAGAAAAAACCATAAGGAAGAACCATTCTAAGCTTTTTTCTGACTATTTTTTTTATTTCATTTAACTAGTTTTTTTTATGACAAAAACTAAATAGTTTTTCAGTTATCACAACAGTTATAACACTGGTTATTCAATAAACAGATATTACTGTTACTAAACTCTGCTCAAAAGAAATTTAAATTTCCAAATTGATCCATATCGTGATACGTATCGTATCGTGGCTTTAGTATCGTGATGCTTATCGTATCGTGACATTGTTGGTGATACATAGTGGTCAGTAATAAAAAAAGATATATAAAAAAATAAATTAATACTTGTATTGATAAAGGATGCATTAAATTGATCAAAAGTGACAGCAAATACATTAAGAAAAGTCTTATAATGTAAGAGATTTCCAATTCAAATAAATGCTGTTCTTTTGAACTTTCCATTCACCAAATAATCCTAAAAAAAAGCCTCACAGTTTCCACAAAAATATTAGCAGCACAACTGTTTTTAACTTTGATAAGAAGAAATGATTCTTGAGCATTAAATAAGCATTTTAGAATGATTTTTGAAGGATCATGTGACACTGAAGACTGGAGTAATGATGCTGAAATTTCAGCTTTGCATCACAGGAATAAATTACATTTTAAAATATATTAAAATAGAAAACAGTTATTTCAAATTGTTGTAAATATTTCACAATATTACTGTTTCTAATCTATCTTTAAAATCAATACAGCCTTGGTGAGCACAAAAATCGTACTGACACCAAACCTTTGAATGGTATTGTGTGCGTGTAGTTTTTATGACATAATTTATTTTCTTAAATATACATACAGATTTGGTTTTAATTTGTATTTTATTACTGTGGTCAATAGAATAAACTGACCTCATAAATTCTAAAAGTCATTCAAAAGAAAAAGGAATAACACGACATTTGATAAAAGAGTAAACTTAGTTCACAATTAATTTATTTTACTTTGACAGTTCTAAATATCATTTTTTTTCCTTAATTTTTCCATGAATTAAAAAGTCTTTAAGTAATTATGTCAAATAAAAAAATTTGTTTTAACTAAGTTTTAATGTTTAATTATATAATAACTTGGCGGTATCGTATAGAATTAAATTAATTTTTCTGTCAAAAATACCGGTCTTGAATACAAGTTTGAAATGTATGTTTTCTAGATGTGTATCTCACTCACATAGAGTCTAGGAGTTTGCGTGCAAATGCTGTGATGCAGCTCCCCCTGGAGGCAGGCGTGTGCTCTGGTCCCTCATCCGGTGGCTGCGCGTCTCTCTCTGAACCCTGTGCGTACGCGTGCTCAGCCAGGCTAGAGTGTGTCGGGATCTCCTCCTTCCCAACTATAAATCTGCCACAGCCAGACACATAATCTCCTTTAGCAGCCTGACATGAGTTTAAACTCTGAACAGTGTTTCCTAGGAGGCCTTAGGATTAACAGAAAATCCTTGGAAATTTAAGCAGTATGTACAGAAGTCATATAAATGATAAACTTACTTTAAGGAAGAGAAAGCAAAGCCATTCAGTCCGTCTTTGCATCTGAAGATAAAACCAGAAATGGGAAGGGTCAAAGTTTGTAATCGAACAACTATATATGTGTTCTGAAGAGTGTGCTTGTCCGTCTTAAAGGGATAGTTCGCCCAGAAATGACAATACGGTCATCATTTACTCCCCCTCATGTTGTTCCAAACCCAAATGAGTTTCTTTCTTCTGCTGAACACAAAAGATGATATTTTGAAGAATGTTGGTAACCAGACAGTTAATGGGCTCCATTGACTTCCATAGTAGTTTTCTTCTATACTATGGAAGTCGATTGGGACCATTAACTGTTTGGTTACCAATATTCTTCAAAATATCTTTTGTGTTCTGCAGAAGAAAGAAATTCATACAGGTTTGGAACAACTTGAGGGGGAGTAAATGACAGAATTTTCATTTTTCGGTGAACTATCCCTTTAATGCTGGTCCTGGAGAACCTTAGCAAGTCTTGGAGCCTCTACTAATGAGAAGATGTTGTGTTAAATAAACGAGATAGCCAGTGCTGGCGTCTTCCAGAACCAGGGCTGGGAACCAGTAAGCTGACCAACATACCTGAAGAAAAACATGTAGAGAGATGCAGTCAAGCAGAAGAGAAGAACCTAGGGGGAAAAAATTTGAAAATATGAGATAGACATCAAACAAAACGCTGTGATCAGGGTAAAAACAGTTCTGTTGCTTTTAATCAATTGAATGCATCTGTGCTGAATAAATGTATTAATTCAATTATAACGTTAACATAACTAACGTACCTCTCCATGTTTCATAGGCTTAACGAGACCCCTCGCGACAGCCATCCGAAAAATCGTCTCCGTTGCCTGGAAATAACACAGAGCACTTTAGATCAAAATTAGCTGAGGGTTCCTTGAAACAGACATTTTTTAATCACAGCTTTCCAGAAACAGTAACATAAGTGACAGATAACAGATGCAATGTTGACAACTGCCAGGATATGGTCAAGCAAGTATGAAAAAACTGTCAAGAAGACTTAACACAGTGGAACTGAAAAGAAGCGATGCTGAATCGTCTTACCAGGTTTGCCATGTAAATTGTAAGAAGTCCTCTCCTGCATAAGAACACAGACAAATTACATAGGATCTCTAACCTTTTTGCGATGTTAAGGCCCAGTCACACAAAGGACGATAACAATAAAGTTGTAATAATCAAAGAATGATTAAATTGCTTTAATTATATGAAAAAAGATACATCCACACCACAACTATAACAATAATTACACAGCAGAAAAATATTGTTGGAATCACTTTCAGAACAATTTCCCAGCTGATAAATGATAAAAACACTGACATCCAATCAGAATCCACCTGACTTTAAGAAAGTTTTATTCTCGCTTCATGCTCTCTTTTATCAACAATTGAAAGTGGGTTTCATAAAAAAAAGCAACATTTTGAACAAAAAGCTGAGAAAATCAATCTTTTCCCCCCAAAGACTATAACGTGCATAAGCACTGCTTTAATCACTTGTTTCTGCTCTTTTTTTTGCCTGTGTTTTGATTCAGAGCTTCTCTACTTTTTCAGAAGTTGCGTAATAAATGTAGTTTAAACTTTGCATGAAATTTGTGTAAAAGGAAATCTGATCAGCATGAAAGGGCTAACCTGCTTTTCCGCTCTATTAGTATGGCGATGTATGAGGCCGGCAGTGCCGCCCCAAAGCCGGCCGACCAGGAGTAGAAACGTCCCAACAGCTTCCTGAATAACAGAAGAAAAAGAAAGGAAACAATGGAAAGGACAGTAGGTCATTTATATTCATAAACTACAAAACAAAGCTAACTGACGTGCTTTCAACCGAGGATAATATCACTGCTGAATATTTGTCTAATTTAGAAGGGATTTCAATGTATTCACAAATTAAGTGCGCTTCATTCCATTGAACCGGTCATGCAGAATAACGGTCATAAATCCAAAAGTTTATCTCAGTACATCACTTATTTGATGTGTCAATGGTCTTAACAATCCTATTTGGACGAATATGAGCGTAGACTCTGAACAGCTGATAAGGACATGGATTCAAAGGTTGCTTTACAGCTCTTGTTGCAGCAACAGTACACGTGGGACAGCAAACATTTCCAAGTATTGCTTGTTAGCAGAATTTGGTTAAGATTACCGGAGAATGCAGAAAAACGCAATGTAGAGGCCTCCATTTGCGGTCAGGAAAGACGTGGATTGCAGGATCTCAGGAAGCAGCCTTTTCTTGTAATAATCTTTTTTCCTCCTTCTTAAAATGGCTGCAATCTGGAACACAGAAAAAAAAAAAATCTATTGAATGTTGAGGATATTTCCTGTTATTCAAATAATCCATTTCGGATTTTACTCTGAGCTTTTAAAGTCACCTTGAAATTAAAATGGACAATTCTTATTTTTTTTATGGAATATTGCAGTATTTATTATAAATGATTTATCCGTTCACATCATTTTATTAAATTCATGCAGCCTCGTAATCTTTGATCAAAATAACTTCTCCTCCCTCTTGCAGTGACATCTCTTCTGGCACGAGGGCGGGACAACCTGTCACTCACATGATCAATCAATAGCAAACGACAATGATCCAACCATCCAATTAATTCCCCATGGACAAAATCAAGACCCGTCCAACTTTGGTTTCATGCCAACTTTAAAGGAAAAAGAATGCACTGAGAGCTTATGTGGCACAATAGACTACAGTACATTTTCAATATGACATTGGCTGTAACCTTTGTTGTGGCATTACACAAACACACTGGTTTCTGTAGATGCTGATACTGTGGTTTGTCATCCAAATACCACTGACCTACTGTCTAATGATAGACTGTACAGTTCCTACAGTTCAGGTGTTGCACCACTATGAACTGCGGTTTTGCAATGGAAGCAAATGACACATCCAAAGTTGATCCAAAATGATGATCCCTCTATCAGATCTATAAAGACTGACAGCCAGTTGTGCTAAGTCATCACAGGCACGTACATACAAGATAACATTCCCTGATTAATAAATATACTAATGTGATGTGGCATTTAGCCAATCAAAACTGACAATTATTTTTTATGGAATATTGCTGTATTTATTATTAATGATTTATCAGTGCACAGCATTATTAGGCAAATTAGGCGTAATAAGGCAAAATTCGTGAACAAATCGTTCAATCAGGTGTGACATCAAAATCTGTCTCCCTCCCAATGAGATTATGACTCCCCTGCTTCTCCCTATGACGGTTAGGATTAGGATTAGGTGTGAGCGTTAGAGATAGGGACCAATAGGAAGGGGCACTGAATGAATCAAGCCAAAACAAGTGTGTCAAAATTTCTCTAGATAGAAAGATTCAACCGATTCATTGAAAAGATCCAAAACTCCAAAAACGATTCATTCACGAATCTGATTGGTTAAGTTTTAATGTGAAGTGAAAAAAGGTGATGTCCGCAACACTGCTCTTTGCTCCCATATTTAATAAAAAAATGCAACGTTTCGACCAGGGCCGTGCACAGGGGGGTGGCCCGGTGGCTAGAGCCACTGCCCCTCTGCCCTCATCGACTGAGGTGCCCCTCTGCCCTCATCGACTGAGGTGCCCCTCTTCCCCACCCCCCACCGCTCCGCTCAAAGCATTTCGCTGATTCCGCTAATCCGCTCCAGGTTTTCCCGCTCGCTCCGCAGCATCACTCACAGTATACGACAGTTCACGAGTGCTAACAACTTGTACAACCAGGGCTGGACTGGCCATCGGACATACCGCACACTTTCCAGGTGGGCCGACGTGCTTTTTGGGCCGATACATCTCATACTCATACATTATTTTTCTTTTTCACGGCCCATAAAATTTGTACATCGGCGGCCCATTCGTTTTGTTTTGCTTAATTGGCGGTGCTGGGTTTGTGCCAGTGTATGCATCAGAAAAAGTCAGCGTTAGGTTTTTTTTTTTCTTCTGACAGACCAGTCCATGAAACACGTAGATCAAAGGCCCAAGTAAAGAAATTGGTACAAAACTAATTATGAAAGTTTCCTTTATTGTTTTACAAAATATGGCTATTACTGTCATGTGATTAATATTATAACTATTATAGGTGTAATGTAAATAGACACTGTAACTAAAAGAGTTTTGAAATTTTCGTTTAAATTGCACATTGAATATGGGTTGGAGCTTTTAATTTTGAACTCTCAAAGTGCACCAGATTGATGAATTTAACATTAAAATGCACAAAATTTTCTTACGGGGGGGCATGCCCCCGAACCCCCCTAGGGGACCCGAGGTCCACCCACCGCAGCTTTAACAAAAATCCTGTGAGAAACACTGGTATTGATATGCCAGTGCAGCTTATTGCTTGTTTTAGAATTCATCGCTGTATTAATAAATGTCAAATTTTTACTTATTTCATCTGTTAACTCTCACTCGTTCCTATACTCACTCATAACATGGCATTAGTAGTTTTAAGGAATTGGAGTTTATGATCATATAGTGGGCCAGTCTGGACCAAAATGCCAGGGCCGATTTTTTTTTTTTTTTTTAAGTCCAGCCCTGTACAACATATCCACGTTCTTAGAATTAGCTGCTTGTCTAATCAAATTATTGTACTCTTGATCAGATCTAATACAAATAACTACATTTTCTGTTGTTGGCACACTTTGTAGTGTGCCAACCCCCCCAAAAATAGTGCCCCTTTTTTGGTTTAGGCCACTGCCCCTTAAAATGTCTGTGCACGGCCCTGGTTTCGACCCTACTGGGTCTTCTTCAGGCAAATGGTGGACACATGTGATGAAGGGATATAGGTCTTACAATCAACTAACCCACCCTGTGATATCAATTAGTTTAATTAGCTAATAGCCCCACACATTAACTTACTCAATTAAGAGAACACTAACATACCTAGGCTATTCTCCACAAACCCACACATCTCAAAAAATGGGCCCTTCAAGTCTCGATATCCCCAAAAGAGTACTACATAACATAGCTATCCACAGAAAAATTAATGTGAGACAGTGAACATCCTGGCCAAATAAAACATCTGAACCTAAACTTTGCTTTGATAAACGAATAGTTCATCTTAAATCTGCAGTTTCAGTTTAATGAGAATGATTGTGCAAATCTAACAGACAAACAAGCCAAGGTAGGCTAGTTTATCATCAAATTAAGTATGTCAAGCATCATTTCAATTCACAACATAATTCAAAGAAGACTGTAATGCGGAAACGTGAACATTAAACAACAAGACAATGAACAATGAAAGCAAAAGTGCTTAAGTTTTGCACAAAGTTATGCAAATGAGCATTTGACAGTTTGATCAGTAACGTATCATTCAGCAGCGCTCTCTCTCTCATGTCATCAGGCTAACGACCTTTCCTGGACGATTTGAATGCTAGTAAATGTAAAACACGACGGGTTGAGACAGACTTTTGTGTTTTTATTACTAAATAACTTAGCAACTGTTACGGGCCCTCGTTCGCATCGTCCTGCAGGACTCTTGAGGTAACTTAGCTACCAGGCTAACTGCGCCCTTGCCAGGGTGAATTGACATTTAGATCCGCGCAAATACACTCACCAGATACAGAGGAGCGTATATCTTGAATGAGACCTCCAGAGCACCGGCTGTCACCTGGAGGGTGGAATTCGTACATGAGGTACTCCATGTGTGTCCTATCTCATAGCAGCTATGCGGTATGGACTTACTGAGGGCAGCCATGATTAGTACCGCACGTCGGGAGCGCGCGTCCACTGTTTCTTGCAAGAGCGCTCCCGATGAACGCGCGTACCCTGGAAGGTCAGATGACAAAATGACCAGATACCATAACTGCCACAGTTATTGTTTTCACACAATACAAATAATTTAATTGATTATGTAATAATTATTGTTTGTTAGTTACAATATAAGTGAACCATTTTTAATGATATTAATAATTTACATTTAATAATTTAGCATACAAATAACTAGAACAGAAGCAATCAAACCAATAATGTGGAAGTGCTGTGGCTAGTGCCAGTTAGTCCAGCAAACCACACGTAATTACAGAAAGACTCGGAACATTTCTCATAACTAAAGCAAAACTAAAGAACTAAAGCAAAACATTAACTGTGGTAACCATTTTTAGCTGGAAGGTGTGATGTATAAACGATTTTTAATAATACTTGAAATTACCTTTTTTATGCATTCATTGCTATAATGAATCTGATTTTTTAAGATTTCTAAATATTGGCACCCCAATAACAGTTAGCAAACACATATCTATAAATTACATACAAATTTAATTCACTATAAATATAAAATAATTAGTGCGCGCCAACTTAACAATTAACAAATCTGTCTTTATCTGTAGACTTTGATATAACCAGACCTCCACGAACCACTCGCACTAGTGCTTTTTTTTTATTATTAAACATTTATAAAAGCTACTTAAATGTCCTAATTGAACTAAGGCTTAATCCTGGCTTAATTTAAACCCTGTCTGAGAAACCTGGCCAATATTTTGTGGGGAAAGGATTGAATCAACTCAGCACAATAATAATCCAATCTGCACAAAAATAGTGCTGCAAGGACTCCCATTACTATATAGAGGCATAGTGTTAATTTTACTGGATGAATATAATAACTAATTTTCAAGAATATCAAACTGTTGCAATTACACTGCATTTTGTTATACACCAAGAATTATTTAAAAGAAATGCCAAGGATGCTGACAGCTCAAGTGCCTTTATTGGGACAAGAAAAACAGCTCAAGAGCCACTCATTGTTAATGTGGATGGCTTCTAAAAAAAAAAAAAATTACAAAAAGAATGGGGCAAGGTATTAAATACATAACACTTGAAAAGCTAAGACGATGACAGAGACACACAGGCTAGTGACATCAGTCATCCTCATCCCAATCCTTCTTCCCTTGTGGAGCTTTGGGTCCACCAGCCGGCTTGGCCATTATAATCTGTGGAGGAGAAGACATAATCAGACACTTAAAAGACAAGAGTAAAGACAGGCAATTGAGCACAGTGCAAACGTTAGCAGGGGAAAATCCTGAGGAAAAAGTGTTTTTAGTGCATGCGGCATGCAAGTAAACGGCACCAAAATCCCCAGATGACATTCAAAGTGTCACAGAGACTGAAGTTAGTGATGCTCGTGAAGTGCAAAACTAGATCTTAAACTGATAGTTATGAAACAACCATTATACTCAGTCCAATCATTATCTCTTGGTTTTCAGGATGAAATTATCCATTTAAAATGTTCTAGGATAAAAACCATCTGAATTAATATTTATCAATGTGTTAATACAAATTAAAACAGCATAACTGTTATCAGTGATGTAAAGACTGCAGTCAGGCTAAACTTATTTCAACAACAAAGTCAAGGTGAATTTCCACACAGTGCTCATGCAACCCGGTTCACTCCAGTGGTTAATCACTCCAAACAGTGGCTTTAGTTTGTGCACCTTTGCTATTATTTTGATTTCTTATCAATGATGTGTATCAAATTTTTCTGGTTCGTCCAAATCGTCCTTGTCCCAGTGTCCTTGCTGTCTGGGGGCTCTGGGTCCCCCTGCTGGTTTTGCCATAATGATCTGGCATACACACATCACATTATAATCCCCCCAAAAAAACAGGCTAACAAAGCACCTGAATTGATAAATATGGATGGAATAAGAAACTGAATGATATGCAAACAGTTGTAAAGTGAAGCACTAACCTGATCCACACGGAGGATGGTGATGGCTGCGTTTGTGGCCAACTTGATGCCCCAGTGCTTCACCAGGTATGGGTCGAGGATACCGGCTTCCAGCATGTCCTTCACCGCAGGCCCCTCTCCCTAAATGGTTTAAAAAGTACATAGAATAACATATTAACAGGATCTTAGCAGAGTTTTTAAAATCTAATTGAAGGCTTAAGACCTTTTTTAAGACCTGCACAAATAAAATTATTACCGTATGGGCAGGATAGAGCAACATCTATGATACCATAATACAAGTTCAAATAAAACGTTTTATAAAATGATAAAACCTTACATTTCAGCCTTTAAACCATTTTTATGAAAAGGGATGAGTTCAAAATGATACATTTATTCTAGATACATTTTTAGAAATGCGACGAGTTTGCAGGTATGATATAAACATAATTACAAACACCTTAAGAAAAACATTGCCATAATTCATTAACAGTATATCATAAGCAATCGCCTTGCATAAATGTGTGGAATTCATTAATTGCGAACCGCTGTGAAACTACAAGCCAGTAAAATGCATAACAGCGCCGCATTTTTACATTGAAACGACTCAGCGCTCAATTAAATCATCGCCTTTTGAAGTTTAATATTCGAATTAAACCATAAGGTGATTAGCATTTTTCTGTCCCAAAATTTAAGACCTCTTGAAATGATAATTAAGACTATTCTTACACCATTTAAGATATTTAAGACTGTTTGTAGCCTTAAATTGTACAAAACCTGAATTCAAGACTTTGAAATGCATGATTTAGGAACCTTCTTTATTTATTTCAGGATTGCTGCCTCTAAATTATAAATAGCTTCTCTTCTCCCATTGCGGTTTCTCCTTGTAGCCTTTACAAAGCAAGAATTTGCTGCGGGCCCCTCACCTCAATATCAAAGCCATAGTTCTTGTTGCCCTCATGGTGTGTGGCGTAGAGTTTGGAGATCAGCTCATTGCCCTTCACGCCAGAGTTTTCAGCCAGAGAACGGGGCACTGCTTCAAACGCCTCTGCGAACTTCTTGATGGCGTACTGCTCCAGGCCTGGGCAAGACTTTAGAGGACATTTTCAAATTATTTACACTGTTTAAGGTGTGCCAACAGCAAAAGGAAATTAGATTCATTTACTTACTTCTCCATAGGAGGTGAGGTGTTTCGCAAGCTCAATTTCAGTGGCACCGGCACCTGGACAAAGACGCGGATCCTGAGGGGACATAGTTCTGTTAGTGTCACTTTTTTTCATGATTTAGTTAGAAGTGGATTGGATTAGAGGTGGATTTTTAAACTAGCTCACCCTGACAAGGACTTTAAAGGTGTTAACACCATCATCGATGGCACGCTCAATGTCATCCATCAGGTTGTCTGTGGACCCACGAATTACTAAAGTAGAGATGGCTCCATCATCTTTATCTAGAAATAGGAGCGAGATGGCATGAGCTGTCTGGATACGTCACTCCCAGACCAAACAACATTTAAAAAGCAAAATTTGATAATCAAGCTACAGAGTGCCAAGAAAACAAGTCTCAGTGAGTAACTCATTTCACCCCAAGCCTGCATTTATTTGATCAGAAATACAGTAAACATTTTAAATAACTGTTCTCTATTTTAATATATGTTAAAATGTAATTTATTCCTGAGATGGTAAAGCAGAATTTTCAGCATCATTACTCCAGTCTTTTCTTACCATGTTTGAAAACCACAACCTGCGTATCTCCAACCTCGGACAGGTAAACACTGTCACAGCGTCCCATCTCTTCTGGAGTCGGCGGAGTCTGTTTGTCCAGAGGAAAAATTAACAACAAAGACACTGACAGAGGGAACATAATGATGCGAACTGGCTTATCACCAACTCTAATCCAGCCTGGAAAATCAAGATTAACTCACCAATCTGGGCAACGCAGTGGCTCCGACCGTTTTGCATAGTCTTCTGAGGTCCCATTTTGAATTCAGCCTTGGTGAAGAATGAACAGCGTTCATAAATAACAGACATATAGCTAAATTCTCATTTAAAAAGCCAAAAATGCTGAATCAAGCTGCACAAAAAAGGGAGGGCTCTTCCTCTCTCTCACCTGACCACCATGAGCTTGTACTTGTTGGCGTAATGAAGGGCCATATCAGCAATTTTGCCTCCTGTCACAATCACATTGGCCCCTGAATCAGCAATAGTCTTCACCTGGAGCTCCATCAGGTCCTCCTCTCCTTTACTGAAATTCATGAGCTCCTCTGCGTTCTTTATAAGTACTGTGCCCTATGAAACATCAGAAAGAAATATTGAAGGAAGAAAGCCCGAACAGCAATAAATAAAAAAGGAGAATGTGATTTATTGCTCTTTTTGAACATCACACAAAGAAAATACTGTCCAGGCATAGAGACACAAGGTAGACAGTATAAAGACATTTAATCTAATTCATTTAGCTTTTTTCTACCTTGGTTTCAGTAGTCATGCAGTCAAACGGACAGGAGAACACTGCTATCTTTGCGTCTTTCACTGATGTGAGGTCTCCTTCAGTCTCTTTCTTAAATACCATCCCATGAAGCATAGTAGAAGAGTTCAGTCCACAGCCCTACAAAAAATACAAAAAACAATGTAACTGACCTAAAGGCACTCTAGGAATCATTTAGTTTAAAGCAGTGGCCTAAATTTTATTTACTCAACTTTATACTTACCAAAATCTTGCACACTCTTACATTATCAACATTGAAATTGCCAGACTCAGGGAATATAGACACTGTAAAATAAGTAATAAAATTAAAACGACCCCTAAAATTATATCACAAAATTCACTTTTGAAATTAACTTTCCCAAAGTACCCCAAAGAACTCATGCCTTACCACAGGCCTGTGCAATGAGGTTGGCCAGAAAGTCCTCGTTGCCGTACTGTTTGCTCATGACAGCTGAACGGATCATGGCCGTGGCCTCTTCCAGATCGTGCAGGTTCTTAGCAGACGAGCAGACGCAATCAGGCAGAATTTCCAGAGCTTTCTTACATGCCATCTCATAGCCCTCAATCACCTGGGATAAATAATCAACATAATCATCAGCTCAGGCAAATAAACTATCTATAATGCAAATAAATGATATATTAGTTCACAACTTGGCATTAGCTTGCAAGGTTGACACATTATGAAAAAATGTAAAGTTCTAAAAGAAAAAGAAAAAAAAGAGAACCATTTTTTATTGCGAGAACCAAACTTTGGGAATTTGCCAAGACTATCAAAATACACGATTTCATTTTTAAAAGATTTCTTAAACTAGTTAAAAAGATAATGAAAACCTCGATCCTGACAGTAGCTACGTTTACATGCACCCACATAATCATTTTATAATTGGATTGATGGCTCAATTGGACTGTAAAGCTTTCATGTAAACACCTAAACTGATCTGACTGAGCTGGATCCAAAAAATGTTGGATTGGATTGAAAGGGGGTGGTGTAGACCTGGAATGATCCAATCAGCAGGACAAAATGAATTATGTAAACGCTTAAATAGGACTATTTTCTCTATCAGATTCAAAAATACATCGCGCACATGTGCAACACCGTGATGTGTAAGATTATGTACGTTTTAGGTCATATGAACATGTTTATTAGGTCAGGTTCAGTCTCATCCATTGACCAGTTCATATTTGCTAAATATTTGCTTTAAAAAAAATATATGTTTTTTCTTCTGATATAAATGTCAGCTTTCTTTTTAGACATACCATCATGTCAAAAACAACAATTATGCTCACATCATCTCGAGGCATTATCCCACTGACTTTCAACTGTGGATTTTTTTTTTTTTTTTTTTTTGGAATTCATGTAATGCAGATCGGATTGCAACGTTTAGGCTTCTTATAAACAGAACTTTCTGAATCTCTAATCAGATTGGATTTATTCTGATTAATGAAAATTAGTGCACAGTGACATCAGATCTGTTGTTTACTGACCTCTGAAACGGACAGGCCCATCCTCAGCAGCTCCTCTGCGAGCTCCAGCAGAGCACCAGCAAACACCAACACAAAGTTTGTGCCATCACCTACTTCCTGCTCTTGCATGTGGGATGCCATCACGATCATTTTGGCTGCTGGGTGCTGAACCTTGGAGGAGGGAAAAATAGACACAATAAATGGAGATATTCTTCCAAATTATAAGCATTAAAGGTACAGTAAGTGATTTCTGAGAAACACTTTGACAAATCAACCCAAACAAACCCTTTCTTCATTGCTCCGCCCCCAAAATGCATGAACATGCAATGCAAGAGTGGATGTCTCTTCATCATAGGTGCAGCAAAGCAAAATAACACTTCGCAAAAAAGCAAATAAGCCAAAACGAACGACAAGGAGGAACTAAAAATAAACTGTACACAAGAGTATTTTCAAGCAAGAGTTTGTTAGTCGCAAGCAGCACTCCAGCTCTGGACAACTGGCCTGTTACTATAGCTAACATTACAACAGCATATCTCTGTTCTGTGAAACAAACTGATGTTACTCACGTATGGTGCAAAAACAATGTAACCTCTGTGTCTGTTTTCAGGCCTTCCTGCTTATGTCTATTATTACTTTTAGAAGTACATTTTAGTATGCAGTAATGATATATTTCTATCATAATTTCTTGAAGCTAAATCACATTTTTATTTTTGACGGTTTGTCATGAAGAACTTTCAGCTTTAGTTTCAGAGTGAATTTGATGCACGTTTTTCTCAAATGAAAGGGTGAAAAGCTTGTGAAGTGACAAAGCGTCTCTGGAAATGAAGTTCATGTCCTCATTTATTGAGACGGCAGATGCACAAAACACTGGTGTGTGAGATTGTGTATCAGACAAAACCGCGCCATTCATTCACACAGACACATAGAAATGTTGTTGTATTTATTTCTGCTGTGATGGGCTGTTAGATTAATCCATATTGTGTAAAAAATATCCAGAGCTTATCATCGTTATCAACGAATATCATCGATATGATATTGTTTATCGCCCAGCCCCAGCCCTTTCAACAGCGTTTCTCAGAAATCACTTACTGCACCATCAATTAATGAGTTTATCACAATTACTAATATTTACCTCCAGCTCTCTCAGAATAGTGGCAGCGTCATTTGTGACAAAGAGTTTCTCCAAGTGGTTGATGACCATTTTGTTCATACCTGTACAGAATTAAATGAACATGCACAGTCCAGTCAGAATCCAGTAGTTTCACATAAAAAAGGTCCAAGACATCACATTAAACAAACAAATTAGCCTCACCATTTGGTCCATATGCAGTTCTTGTGGTCTGTGCCAGTTCCTTGCATGCCTGGATGTTCCTGTAAACAGCCTCTTCAAGACCCGAATAGTGCTGATTGTGAAGAACAAACAAGACAAAAGTAATTTCATATTTTGAAAATATAAAACATGTGGGGTGGGGTTTGTTAGTGGTTTTAAAATACAAAATTGAGTAACACGCAACCTGATTTGCTTTTTTAAAAGTATTTAAATGTAAATACAAAATTAAATACTAGGCAGTGATAGATCAGCCATTCAAGTTGATATTTTCATAATGTAACGTTATAGCATAATCAAAAATGGGGGCCAATTTTGCTTTCATTGTGCAGTAATTGTATAATGAAGTTTATGATTTCTAAAATAATAATAATAATAATTTGCACACCCTTACTATATCATTCAAAGACAACTAAATGGATGGATGGATAAGAAAAAATTGTATTTTTGATATTGGATATATGTCAGAACTATAGGTGCGAAAATCTAAAATAAAAAAATAATTAAATCTCAAACGCTAAATATTTAAAATCTAAATCTTTAAAAAAGTTAATTAATTGCAAACACTGAATGGTTAAAAACAAGTTATTGTGCTAAATACAATAACGAAGTTAAATGATATGCGTTAAATGATCAGCATATCAACAAACGAATACGCAGATAAATGAAGAACCGCACAAAACGGTATTTTTATAGAAGCGAAAATAAATTGTAGATTTTAAATAAATAGTGTTGTAATTCTGACGTTTAACAAAAGCATTTTCCTTTTCTAATACTGTATGATTGTAAGACATTTGGATGAGTGATGGAAGTGTGAGGAGTGTCTGTCAGTAGCACATGCTTTCAGCTAACATGCTAACTTCATACATCATTTACTTTCTAACGGAACCCATTCACTATCTAACCTTCGATAATTCATGAAGACCTAATGTTATTAACGACCTTGTACAAAACGTTAATATTCAGTTGAAGTCTCAAGCGTCTGGTAGTTTTACCGGTAGTTGGACGGCATGAGGCCCATGTTCTAGAAACATCTACGTTATGGGAAGTCACTGCGTGTGCTCTTAAAAACAACACAATACGAGCAAAACACGGTTTCAGCAGCCCTACCTTTGCACCATCCTTTAACATCTGGGCAAAGCCCGGGGCTTTGGGGACGTGAAGAGCCATTTGGACCAGATAAGGTGGATATTAGACTGATGCAGGGTGAGGCTGCAGCGCACTGGAAGCATGCAGCTAAGAAAGAACAGGCGCAGCAGCAGAGAGCAGAAACACGGATTGATGATCCAGAGAGGCGAGATAGTGGAGCGCCGATAAAGTGCACACCCAAAAGAAAATCTGAAAAAGCAAGCTATTTAATATTCATTAATCATAAATGATTTCGTGATCAAAATGACTGATAGTAAAGCGAAGCTTTTTACCACATTTACGATATTATGTAGGCTAGCCTATTATGTTAGATGCAAAATAGTCATAGGCCTACATAACACAAAAGACAAACAAAATGCATAAATCTTGTTAGATTGCTTTTCTATTAGATATCATTAGATAGTTAGCTAGGCTAGTGGTGTACTATCTAGCTTTAAATGGAGCACCCAAAAAAAAAAAAGTGCCAGAATTTACTCACCCTCAAGTAATGAAATATACATTATCAAAAGTGTATAGCCTATTAAAAGTGTATTATTAAAAGTGATATGTAATATATATATATATATATATATATATATATATATATATATAGAATAATCGCTTTTAATAATTAATAATCAAAAGATTAAGACATTTCTTAATAGTTTCCTGAGCCTTATTTACTTTATTTTTACCCTAATTTTAAATGTGTTTTACTTATTTAGATAAATATATTTATATTTTTTATATTTTCTCTCTGTGTGACTGTTGTTTTAAACAATTTGATGTACACAACTGAATGATTGCACGGATGATTATTGTTTTGCGATAAAAAAGACTAATCAAAAAGCAAAAAACATAACCTGTCTGCTCAAAAACACACAAAAAAACTACAAATCACAAACCCTAACACAATTACAATGAAAATCAAACCTTTGCATTGTTCTCGTCAATGTGTGGGTCACTCGAAGCTGATTGGAGAGGTGGACATTGTTCTAGTGTAAAGTCACGCCATCTGAGCCATTTAATTGGTGTCCGTCTCACACACACACAGAATCACAGTGCCATTCTGACAGTCTCCTGCTGAAGATCTGTCTTTCCTTTGGCTGTGTTTTGTGAACCTGCTTCTTGCTTCTCAGTTTACACTACGAGGATTATGACTGATTTAATGTGACTTTTTACAGTATAAACAGTCAAGAAGATCTACAGGCTTCTCAATGGAGTGTCTTCAGCTCTGTGTCTTTTGCTGAGCGACTCTTTTAAGATTTGTATTAGCGAGTTTTCTGTAAATACGTTTCTGTTGTCAGGTAAGGGGTTTTATTGTCTCATATGAAACAAATTAAACTTCTTGAGAATCTTCTTTTAATCTTAACAAAGTAAAGTTACAGTAGCCAACAAGTTGTGTTTGTAGCCTCTTTCATGACATTAACATTGGACTTGAGTCTTCCTTATGTGTTCAGCCATAAAATACAGCATTAGCACATAAAATATAGTAAATATGCTAGTATTACTATAAACATACACAAATATGATTTCATAAGAAACACTGTGCAACCAATTCAGAAGCATGATCTCATTTGCTGTTTGGAAGAGGATTTAACTTCAATTGTTTAATCCCTGATGCAACTTTGGGCACATGATGAAACCTTTTCACGACCCCCTGAAAGGCTGCTGGTCTCATTCTTCTGAGATTAATCATATACAAGGTTTACATCCAGCCTTGTTTAATCCAAATCTGTTCTTTTTCTAGGAATAAATGATCACCTCAACTCGACGAGTCTCTGCAGATAAACCTGAAGTACAAATCGCTTTCAGCCTCAACGAAAACTCAGGCAAGGCATCTAATAAGAATGTGAAAATGATTGTTTTAGATGTTTACATCATGTGTTTGACAAAGACACTGTGAATGAGAGACTAAAATAGAGTTGCGTCCCCTCGCTCTGCTCGGTCCGTGCGATGCGTGACTTCTACCAAAATGGCAACAAGTAAAACCCACCTAAACCCTCTTATGTGGGATCAATTCAACTTTTGCCATCCTTTACATAGAAACAGGTGGCCCTCTATTTTAGTTGATCTCTGGCATCTTAAAAACAAAATATCTACCTAGCCACAAAGTCAACAGTGCTGTCAAAGTGTTTTACAGCTATTCAGGCAAATGCTTTGATGGCAGCTGCTGCCTGGGCATTGCAGCGTCAGGTTTCTGTTTTAATACCTCACTGCTGCATGATTCACTCATTTGCTTTTAGAACACTGGCCTAAATTTAAAAGCATTTAATGCTTCACGCTTCGCCGCTACTTTGCCCCACGTCCTTTTCTTTCTTTCCCAAAAGTGGAACACAAATAGAAGAACCCAACACATAAACGCACTATATTTATCTGTCTTTCCCATAATTCCATACAAACTTGTTTTGAAGCATGTAGACCAATCTTTTGTGTAATTGACAACAGTCACTTGTTAATGAAACCATAAAACAAAAACTAAAAAAATGTAGTTTCACTGAAGTAAATAAATTAATAAAAATGAACATAACTGGGAAAATCTAAACAGCAAATAACTAAAAAGGAAACTTAAAATAATAAATAATAATTTGATTTATAAAATAATGATAATCTGGGAAAAACTGAAGCTAAAATAAATTACAATTAATTTTAATAACAATTTAAATCAAAATAAGATCAAATAAAATACATTTTCACGACTCCAAAACTAACTTAAACTAACAATAATATATAATACACACACACACACACACACACACACACACACACACACACACACACACACACACACACACACACACACACACACACATTATACAACATGATGTATTGTACAGCTATTTTTGTATTTATAGAAGAATGTGTGTGTATATATGAAGAGTTCAGATGCAAAAGCCTCTAAGTGCCATCTGAAATTTTCTTCTAGAATGATCATTTTTATAAAGCTTGTATATTTAAGTTAAGTAATTTAACTTAAATTACAATTAATAGGTAATTTGCATTGCATTACTGAACTCTTCATATATTTACACTAAATAACTACATAATTAAATTGAAGACTAAGTTGCTGCCTTACATTTTTAAGTACAGTAACTTACTGCGATGTTATAACTTGGAGTACTTGGATGTTTAAGTATTTTTAACTTAAATTACATTAAACTGACTAAAAAAAATTAGATTGAAATTCCTTAAATTATTTTGAAGATTTAAAGCAATGTAAAAACATATGTTGTCAAAACTTATCGATCTTTTTTTTTTACAGCAAAAAAAAAAAAAAAAAAGTTCATCCCCACCTGGCCTCATTCTGCAGGAATAATGTGCATATCATGTTTCAGATAATACCCTTGCAAATTTCAATGTATATTTATCTTCTAATTGGCCGTTTGGCTGATGCATGACTGTAAACAGGCCTGTTTTTAGCAGGCTGCATCAGAGGATTCTCGCTCGGACATACTGTAGCTCATAGCTGGCATGGCGGGAATCAGTACAGACAAGCTGTCTGTCAGAGTGCTCGTTACAGACAAGTCATTGCGAAGAACACGGGAGATAGTTACTTTCAATCTGTCCGTTTAGGATTTAAACTCCATGGTCGAACAGGTGGTGTTCGAATTTGGCTTTTCGCACTGATCCGGAACCAGTTTCCAGGCGAATAACCATGTGAATGTTTACGCTAAGGAAACTGGACCTAGATCAGTGTAAACAACTAACTGGACATGCTGTGGTGTCATGTGAACTGTGGTATGATTTAGCTGATTAGATGGATATAGATGTCACCACTAAGGCCTTGGAGTAAAGATCTCAAACATTAGCATTCTCATACCAGACATGTTCATCTGGCTTTCTTTTCCTCTCAGAGTTGAAAGATGCAGAAGATCCCCTGCCATCATTCCCTGACCTTGAGCAACGCCTGCAGGTAAAGTTATTAATAATCTATTTTGCTGTATGTTTGGAATACAATAACAGAGTCTGCTGCATAGAGAATACAGCTAAAATAAGCCTTTGATGGCTGCAGATATTATGTATCTGACTCTATATCTCACAACTAAAGGTGTACTGGTTTGGGGTCATATGGTGTGACTTTTGGCATAGGAAAAACTGCAGAAAAGGCTTCTAATATTAATGCTAGAGTGTGTGTGTGTGTGTGTGTGTGTGTGTGTGTGTGTGTGTGTGTGTGTGTGTGTGTGTGTGTGTGTGTGTGTGTGTGTGTGTGTGTGTGTGTGTGTGTGTGTGTGTGTGTGTGTGTGTGTGTGTGTGTGTGAGTAAGTAAGTGGTGGGTTTGTGAGGCAGGGTGCAATTGAAATGTTCCTGCATGTAAGATTCATGAGGAAAGAAGCTAAATCAGAGAGGAATAGAGTCACATCCACTCAGACAACATTATAAACAACATGCAAATAAAATACTGCTGCCTTAAAGGGATAGTTCACCCAAAAATGAAAAATCTGTCATCATTTACTTGCCCTCATATTGTTTCAAACCTGTATGAATTTCTTTCCTCTGATGAACACAAAAGAAGATATTTTGAAGAATGTCGGTAACCAAACAGTTGAAGGAAACCATTGACTTCCATAGTATATTTTTGCCTACTATGGAAGTCAATAGGGACCACAAACTGTTTAGTTATCCATATTTGTCATGAATCAGGCTCCTTCCTCTTTCTCATCTCTTTCTCTCTTGCTCCCTCTCCTGGTCTCTTTTCTCCTTACACCCCTTCCCCGTGTCTTTTCTTTCATTCAGCTGTTCTCTATCTCATCTCGTTAACACTCACACCTGTTCTCCCTTCCTCCTGATTTCTCCCCCTATTTCTTCTCCCTCTTTTCCTTTGTTCCCTGCCAGAGTATTACCTGATATGTGTTACGTACCTGATGTTTCTCTATCGTTCTCTAGCCTTGTCGTGTCGTGTCCAGTGTGATGTATGCTCTCCTGATTGTTACCTCTGATCACCATCTGCTTGCCCGTCTCTGGCTGTCGGCTCCGACTATTGCTTGAAGCTGTTCATCCGCTACCCGGAGCCCTCTCCGCACCTTGTGAGGTTTTCCAGATTCTAATCTGCGGACTCTCTACAGTTTCCTTTTTCCAAGTGACTTTCTGTTTTGAACTATTATTGCCTGTCGGCACCTGTGTTCTGGTTTTGCCTATCAGCGCTTCTGAGTTATTAAAGAGACATTTGATCTGCCTTTGCGTTTGGGTTCTCTCTCCACACTCATCATGACAGAATACTCTGGCCAGTTCATGGACCCAGCAAAGGAGAGTCATTTCCAGTCCGCCCTTGAGCTTCAGGGAACCATGCTGGGCCGTCACGAGGATGAGCTCGCTGCCTCCCGTCATGCTGTGGATTCTCTCGTCGCACAGGTGAACGACCTAACCCAACAGATTTTGCATCTTCGTGTTGAGACGCCCGTTTCCAGCTCCCACTCACCTCCGGAGCCCAGAGTTAACAACCCGCCCTGTTATGCTGGTGAGCCGGCCGAGTGCCGATCATTCCTGACACAGTGTGAGGTTGTTTTTTCCCTTCAGTCTTCCACCTATGCCAGGGATCGCTCCCGTATCGCCTTCGTCATCTCCCTTCTCTCCGGGCGAGCACGCGAATGGGGGACCGCTGTCTGGAGCGCTGGCTCTGAATGTCTCAACAGTTATGACTATTTCAAGGAGAAGATGTTACGCGTCTTCGACCGCTCTGTCCATGGTGCTGAAGCCTCTTGACTCCTCTCCTCTCTTCGTCAAGGCAAGAGGTCTGTAGCCGATTTTTCTGTTGAATTTCGTACATTGTCGACTTCCTGTGAGTGGAATGAACCTGCTTTAGTGGCCCGTTTCCTAGAGGGATTGAATGCTGATTTAAAGGACGAGATCCTCGCCCGTGATTCTCCCTCGCGCCTGGATCCCCTTATTGATCTGGCCATCCGCACAGAGAAACGCTTCGATTTACGCCGCCGGGCTCGCGGCTTGGAGAGGTCCCTCCTCCCTGCACCTGTCTCATCTTCTCCTTCTGCCCACTCTGATGCGGAGCCCATGCAGCTGGGAGGATTACGGATTACCGCGGCAGAGCGTCAACGCCGAATAACCGAACGCCTCTGTATGTACTGTGGATCTGCTACTCACTTTCAGTCCTCTTGTCCAGTAAAAGCCAGAGCTCACCAGTGAGAAGAGGGCTACTGGTGAGCGCTTCAACTTTAGTCCCTCCGCCATGCAATCGCACTACTTTCCTGGTACATCTCCGCTGGCCGGGCTCGGCCATCACCTGCTCTGCACTCATTGACTCGGGGTCCGAGGGAAGTTTTGTCGATGAGACTTGGGCTCGCACTCAGGGGATTCCCCTTGTTGATTTGAAGGATTCCACTCCTGTTCACGCCCTCGAAGGCAGTATCCTTGCCAGGGTACGCCGTTCCACGGTCCCGGTGAGCCTCACTGTCTCGGGTAATCATCGTGAGAGTCTTTCCTTTTTAGTTTTTCACTCCCCTTATACCCCCGTTGTTTTGGGACACCCCTGGCTAGTCAAGCATAATCCACAGATTAATTGGGCCAGAGGGTCCGTTCTTTCTTGGAATTTATCGTGTCACGTAAATTGTTTAGTGTCTGCCTCTCCTCCTGTGTCTTCTGTTTCTGTGTTTCAGGAGGAGCCCGGTGATTTGTCCGGAGTCCCGGAGGAGTACCATGATCTGCGGGCGGTTTTCAGTCGTTCCCAGGCCACTTCTCTCCCTCCCCATCGTCCTTATGATTGCAGCATTAATCTTCTACCGGGGACCGCCCCTCCCCGGGGAAGATTATATTCCTTGTCGGCGCCCGAACGTGAAGCTCTCGAGAAGTATTTATCTGATTCGCTCGAGGCTGGTACCATAGTTCCTTCTTCCTCTCCTGCGGGGGCCGGTTTTTTCTTTGTTAAAAAGAAGGATGGTTCGTTGCGCCCCTGCATCGATTATCGTGGGTTGAATGACATCACAGTCAAAAATCGTTATCCCTTGCCTCTGATGTCATCCGCCTTCGAGATCCTGCAGGGGGCCAAGATCTTCACTACGCTAGATCTTCGTAATGCCTATCATCTCGTCCGCATTAAGGAGGGGGATGAATGGAAGACAGCTTTCAACACGCCCTTAGGGCACTTTGAATATCGCGTCCTTCCGTTCGGGTTGGTCAACGCCCCTTCCGTGTTTCAGGCTCTTGTCAACAATGTCCTTAGAGACATGTTAAACATTTTTGGTTTCGTTTACCTCGACGACATTTTAATTTTTTCTCCCTCTCTCCAGATACATACTCAGCACGTTCGTCAGGTTCTCCAGCGCCTTCTTGAAAATCGCTTGTTCGTCAAAGCTGAGAAATGCACGTTTCACGCTACGTCCGTCACGTTCCTTGGTTCGGTCATCTCCTCCGAGGGGATTGTTATGGACCCCACCAAGGTTCGTGCCGTCACGGAGTGGCCTGTTCCTGATTCCCGTGTTGCGCTCCAGCGGTTCTTGGGGTTCGCTAATTTTTATCGTCGTTTTATTCGGAATTTTAGCCAGGTCGCCGCCCCACTCTCTGCTCTCACGTCTGCCAAGTCGCCTTTCTCTTGGTCGCGTTCTGCTCAGATTGCCTTTGATCGGCTCAAATCCCTGTTTACTACCGCTCCTATTCTCGTTACTCCTGACATCTCCAGACAGTTTATCGTCGAGGTCGACGCCTCCGAGGTGGGCGTGGGAGCCATTCTCTCCCAACGTTCCGTGTCCGATGATAAGGTCCATCCATGCGCCTTTTTTTCTCATCGCTTGTCTCCCGCCGAGCGCAACTATGATGTCGGTAATCGCGAACTTCTAGCCATCCGTTTGGCTCTCGGCGAGTGGCGTCATTGGTTGGAGGGTTCTTCCGTCCCGTTTATTGTATGGACTGATCATCGTAATTTGGAATACATTCGCTCGGCCAAGAGGCTTAATGCGCGTCAAGCCCGCTGGGCGCTTTTCTTTGCCCGATTTGATTTTACGATTTCCTATCGCCCCGGTTCCAAGAACCTCAAACCGGATGCTCTTTCGCGACAGTTCACCTCTCCAGAAGCGGCTCCTACACAGGAGGTTATCCTTCCTCCGGCTATGGTTGTTGGTTCGGCTGTCTGGGGAATTGAACGAGTCGTCAGACGCGCACTTTCCCACGCTGTCACTCCTCGTCTTTGTCCTAGGGATCTTTTATACGTCCCTCCGGTCGCGCGTCTCGCTGTCCTTCAATGGGGGCATTCATCTAAATTATTCGCCCATCCTGGCGTTAGGGGTACTGTCGCTTCTATTCGTCAAAGGTTCTGGTGGCCCACTCGTGAGCGCGACATTCGCCGCTTTGTTGCTTCTTGTTCTGTCTGCGCGCAGACCAAGTCCAGCAACACGCCGCCCGCTGGTTTACTGCGACCCCTCCCACTTCCGTCTAGACCATGGTCTCATCTCGCTCTAGACTTTATCTCAGGTCTTCCCCCGTCCGAGGGAAACACTGTTATTCTCACCGTAGTTGACCGTTTTTCCAAGTCCGCTCATTTCATTCCTCTCCCTAAGCTGCCCTCCGCCAAGGAGACAGCCCAAATTATCGTTGACAGAGTATTCAAGATTCACGGTCTTCCTTCTGACATTGTCTCCGATAGGGGTCCTCAATTCTCCTCCCTTTTCTGGAAGGAGTTTTGCCGACTGATCGGGGCTTCTGCCAGTCTGTCGTCCGGTTTTCATCCACAGACCAACGGCCAAGCCGAGCGTACCAATCAGATCGTGGGTCGCATCCTACGCAGTCTTGCATTTCGTAACCCTGCTTCTTGGTCTGAGCAGCTTTCCTGGGCTGAGTATGCCCATAACTCCGCTCCCTCCTCCGCGACCGGTTTATCCCCGTTCCAATGTTGCCTTGGTTACCAGCCTCCGCCCTTCGCCTCGCAGGAGACTGATACCAACGTTCCCTCTGTCAAGGTTTTCATTCAACGTGCTAAGCGTACCTGGAGAAGGGTTAGGTCGGCCCTGTGTAAGACTCGTGTTCGCACTCGCAGGGCTGCCAATCATTTGCGTATCAAGAGTCCCCGTTATGTCGCCGGCCAGAGAGTTTGGTTGTCCACTCGCAATCTTCCGCTCCAGTTTTCGTCGCGCAAGTTGGCTCCTAAATTCGTCGGGCCATTTCGCATCCTTAAGGTGCTCAGTCCTGTCGCCGTCAAATTAAGGTTGTCCTCCGATCTCCGTCGTATTCATCCTGTTTTTCATGTTTCATGTATTAAACCCGTTGTTCGTTCTCAGTCCTGTCCTGTCACCGTTCCTGTCCGCGTCTTGGACTCTCCCACATATAGAGTCCGTAAATTACTGGATGTGCGTCCCCGCGGTCGGGGCCACCAGTTCCTTGTCGATTGGGAGGGATTCGGCCCGGAGGAGAGAAGTTGGGTCCCGTCCCGGAACATCCTGGACCGCTCGCTGATTGATGACTTCTACCGTTCTCGCCAGGCCTCCTCCTTGGGAGCGCCAGGGGGCGCTCCTTGAGGTGGGGGTACTGTCATGAATCAGGCTCCTTCCTCTTTCTCATCTCTTTCTCTCTTGCTCCCTCTCCTGGTCTCTTTTCTCCTTACACCCCTTCCCCGTGTCTTTTCTTTCATTCAGCTGTTCTCTATCTCATCTCGTTAACACTCACACCTGTTCTCCCTTCCTCCTGATTTCTCCCCCTATTTCTTCTCCCTCTTTTCCTTTGTTCCCTGCCAGAGTATTACCTGATATGTGTTACGTACCTGATGTTTCTCTATCGTTCTCTAGCCTTGTCGTGTCGTGTCCAGTGTGATGTATGCTCTCCTGATTGTTACCTCTGATCACCATCTGCTTGCCCGTCTCTGGCTGTCGGCTCCGACTATTGCTTGAAGCTGTTCATCCGCTACCCGGAGCCCTCTCCGCACCTTGTGAGGTTTTCCAGATTCTAATCTGCGGTCTCTTTACAGTTTCCTTTTTCCAAGTGACTTTCTGTTTTGAACTATTATTGCCTGTCGGCACCTGTGTTCTGGTTTTGCCTATCAGCGCTTCTGAGTTATTAAAGAGACATTTGATCTGCCTTTGCGTTTGGGTTCTCTCTCCATACTCATCATGACAATATTCTTCAAAATATTTTGTGTTCAACAGAGGCAAGAAATTCATACAGGTTTGGAATTGGAACATGACAGAATTAAAGAGTGAACTATCCTTTTAAAAGCGTTCATTGATGTCTATTGGCTGAGGACATTTGTTCCTTCTTATTTTCACATATTGTTACACAACTTAATCGGTTAATTTCATGGATCAAACTTTTTCAAAAAGGGAATATTTTAGCAATGCTTCTGTAAAACCACAAGATGGCATTGGTTACTTTTAAAGTTCTCGCTACAGTAACCAGGAAATCAATTGAACTTATTTACATTATTAAATGTAAGCATGTAATTTTTAATAGTAATGACAATAATTGTTATTTTAATTATTAAAAATAAGTGCCACTAAAGGGCCATGTGAAAGTTTTTAATATACCATTTTTGGGCTTATTTTGGACAATCTATGTATGAAAAATAAATGCTTGTTTCCATAATGTGAAACTTGCTTTTCTTTTTCGGGTGATGTCCTTCAACTTTTCAGAGTCCGATCAATTCCCAATGGACAAAATGTCCAGGGCTGGCCTACAGTTTTTTTTTTCCACTATATGTATTGTTTTAGTCAAATATATTTTGAGAATGCTGTTTCATGCTGACATGAAGTGTTGGGTTTGACATTTCCTCATAAGTAGTACAAAAATGTCTCTGTCTCTAATATGAAATGCTCACAGACAGGTTTTTTTTTCTTTCTGTGAAAGAAAGCTTTCTTAGAAAGAGAGCTTACATAATGAGGCATGAACTGCACTGAGTAGTGTGTATTTTATTTTTTCATGAAATTATTGTGTTTTCGTTCAAATTTGGTTTGTCATATTGTTATGATATAGGCTTTAATATGATTATGAATTATCAGTGCCACGTGGTGTTTAGAATATCAGTGCCGCTCAATGTGACAAGGACTGTTTAAGGAAGATCTGAAACCTGAAATTGTCCTACCTGAAAAAAAACATATAACATTAACATATATGCAAACACACAGATACACCCACACACACGTAAGGGGAAAAACTGGGAGAAGTTGAAGCTCTTAGTCGTGTGGATGATATTCTGTAGTACTGTGCCGTGAGTCATTGCGAAAGAAGAAGTTCCTGACACAAAAGGAATAAAAAAAAAGTCAAGCGTCTCAATAATGTTTCCACATATTGCGTTTCATCTGTTGATTGACAACTTCTTGTCAGGCTGTATGACGATTTTGTGTATATTCCAGGATGTAGCAGACAATCCAAATATAACATCATAAAGAAAAAAAAACAAGTTCCTCAATTTATCCCCAGTCACTCTTGTAGCAAAAGTATACTGTATTTGTCAATTCACTCTTTTAAAAAGAGCAATTGTGGGTTGTACTGAAGTATTAGGAAAAATAAAACGCTTACAGTTTTATTTACATGTAATAATGTCATCATGTTCCTACCTTTAACAGCCGGTGCTGCCGTGTCGGTCTCTAAAGGAGTCCATAGAAGTGTACAAAGACCACTGCAAGATGGCCAATGAGTTCAACCAGGTCAAACATGAAATCGCCTGGCTGGAAGACAGAAAGTAAGCTTTAAAAATAACTTAAAACTCAATACAAGCATTCATGCTTTTACTGAGATTCAGAGCTGTTAACCACACTATTAATGTGCTATTTTGTTTCTACAATCAATAAATAAATTCTGATACAGTAGCCTATACATATAAACACACACATCTTTGTAAGTATGAACAGACAGATCATTGGTCAAAGCTGCATTTGTCTGGAGTTTCCTTAATAGTCATGCTCTGTGCCTGTGTAATCATGACCAGAGTTGACATATGTATTGTGGTATAAAGGGCTTTTTGTTTTTTTAACATTCACATAGCAAAATCACACTTTGATGAAAATGAAAGTGCACTGTAAAGCCTAACATTTACTCCACATTGTAAGATTGCAAACAACACTTTTTTCTTTTCTTTTCTTTTCTTTTTTTCAAACGACCTAGTATAGTAGTATCGTTTTGTAAACATAACTACGAATATATAATCAGCTGATTATATGGCAGCAAGTTGGGGCGATTCTAGGATTTCAGAATTGGGGGGATCAGCCCCCAATGAGGGCATATATATATATATATATATATATATATATATATATATATATATATATATATATATATATATATATATATATATATATATATATATATATATATATATATATATATATATATATATATATATATATATATATATATATATATATATAGTGTGTGAATATAGGGTAGAAATAAACAAAACAGTAGGTTAGGTCATATATACATATCAAGTCAATCCTTGAATATTGATTTAATTTCAAATCATTTACCAACTTATATTCATTAAGATTTTTTTTTTGCTTTCTATTTATTAAAAAACTATAACAGCACATGAATCAATTTTCCACTTCTATAATTCAAAGTGACATCGAAAACCACAAATGGCTTTACTCTAAGGCTAATAAATGTGTCACAATCACCTGCTGGGTCAATATTTAGTTGAATGAAATAAATAACTCACATGATGTTTCTCTGTCTTTGTCATTTACTCTTATAAGCAGTTTAAATGCAGAGATGCAAACTCATCAGGGGTGAAAAAGGTAAAAAATATATTTTTTAAATATAATATTTTAAACACTTTATCATTTTTTAACTCTACAGTTGTGCAGTAGAATTCACTTAAAAGAAGATCTACATTTCTCATTTTCATTCATGGAGATAACAAGGCAGACTAAAAGAGGAGGAGGAACCGAAGCCTGCCACCTTTTTCATGGGGGTTTTAAAGGGGACTGAAGCGATCACAAATTCATACAGACTTTTCAGGGGGGGGCTGGGTGGACATTTAGGGGGGCAGAAGCCCTCAAAATAGGCCTAGTGATGCCTCTGGCAGCAACTCATCGCATTTAGGCATGTAGACATAGTCAAGAAGACGATCTGCTGAGGTTAAAACCGAGCATCAGAAAAGGGAAGAAAGGCGATTTAAGTGACTTTGAACGTGGCATGGCCTTTGGTGCCAGACGAGCTGGTCTGAGTATTTCAGAAACTGCTGATCTATTGGGATTTCCACGCTCAACCATCTCTAGAGTTTACAGACAATGGTTCAAAAAAGAGCAAATATCCCGTGAGTGGCAGTTCTGCCTCGTTGATTCCAGAGGAGAATGGCCAGAGTTGTTCAAACTGATAGAAAGGCAACAGTAACTCAAATAACCACTGGTTACAACTGAGGTCTGCAGAATCTACAAACCATCTCAAACTGGTTTCTTGAGCATGACAATTAGTTCACTATACTCAAATGACCTCCACAGTCACCAGATTGAGCACCAATTCAGCACCTTTAGGATAAGGTGGAACAGGAGATTCACATTACAACTATACGTCATGTCAGTATGGACCAAAATTTCTGAGGAATGTTTCCAGAACCTTGTTGAATCTATGCCATGAAAAATTAAGAGAGTTCTGAAGGCAAAAGGGAGTCCAACCCAGTACTAGCAGAGTGTACCTAATCAAGTGGTAATTATATATTTATATTTATATTCCAGGATCCATGGATTGTTTATGGAGGGAAACACAAAAAAATTCATGACATCTAAATGCCACTGAAAATGTCCAGAGTTTGTTCTCTTTCTCATTTGCTTTTTTTTCTTAAAGAGGAAAACACATGAACTTTTCCAGATACACTGAGTTCCAATAAAGTGCCAAACTCAGCTGTTCAGGGATATACTGTAAATCAATTCTGCACTTCTGCAATACATTTTCTGCAGATTTATTACTCATAACCATTTGTTGATGTTCCCTAACGGTATATACAGTTTGTGTCTGATTCATCCTTGTGTGGTTATAGACACTTTTAACCCTTTTTTTCACATTTTAAACATACATGTTAACTACACACTACAACCCTGCTCGAACGATTAACTTGGTCCAAAGGGCAAAGCAGAACGGATCACCCGCTGACTCAGTGTCACTGTGAGCTGGAGAAACATTACAAAGCACAGACGAGTCATAGACTTCTGCAGTTCTGTCTATAATAAAAATGTTTTGTTTGTTCCACGACTGAGATTGTTTCAACTCAGCTACCAAAAGCTATGGTGCAAACAGGTTCACTTCCTATAAAATAGTTTCGGGCACAGAACAGCCACCTGTAGTCATGTGTGTGACACCCAAGCCATATAATGTGTTATTTTGGCACACACCTTTCATATCATCATTACAGTAATTAAAAAAGTTATGTAATGAATGATCATGTTTAACATTTATTATATATGTGTGCCATTCTCAGGAAAGAGCTCATGGCTGAGCTGCTAGAAGACGAACAGGCTTCGATGGAGTTTGCGCAACTGGAGGAGGAATACAGGATTCTTACGGAAGAGAACCGGAACCTGATAACAGCCCACAGCGAGCGAGCGCAACAGCTCGAGACGCTCCGTGTGGTCAGTCAAAAGAGACAGGGCTCCTCGTGACCTTTGACACCAGTGCGAAAGATTTTTCTCTTCTGGGTCTTTACTACAGCTTATAAACATCTCAGCGTTCCTTCAGTGGTTATGTACTGAAGCGGAAAACTGATTTTGAATCAGTGTGCTTAGACTGAGACACTTAATCAATGTATATATATAATATTTTAAGCTAATATGGGTCCTTTTCAGAGCAGATGGTCTTGTGGCCCAAAGATGAGGTGAGGGATCACCTCACACATATATTTCTGAATTTGTATTCTGAATATATACTTTGTGTGATTTAAGGGCGTGTTTGTGGATGCACTCGCCTATATTGTACAGTTGAAATTTTATCAGTGTTTTACCATGTAAACTGCTCTGCTGAAAAAGAGTAAATGTTACTCTGAGTAAAAGTTTTTACTGTTTACTGTCTGTCAGTTGCATAAAAAAGGAATTGAGGATCTACATTTCTGTTTAGCTATTTTAGTTGAATCAAGGTGATAATAGACGTATGACTACACATAGTCACTCAGCAATAGGGAACTTGAGTTTCGAAATGTGATCTGATCATTTTAGGATTGTGAAACCCTTCAAAAATATCAATGGCTGACACCTCCTACACCATACAGCTAAAATACCAGCGGTGTTTGTCCACAAACCAGTTTAGCAGCATGAAATGTTTGCTTCCTCAAGATTCAGTGGTATTTTAGTTATGTCTAGTCTTTTGTAGTGCCAGTTTCATTTTCTTTGTCTTACTGATAGACCATTTATGTAAAAAATGGCATTTTTGTTTTCACATTGGTGAAAATAAAGCAGAATATCAGATTTCATATAGGTCCGAATGCTCAATATACCAGACATAGAATAATTAGCGTATTGCATTTTGCTATTTAAGTTGCCGTTTTCTCTTTTTGACAAAGATTGTTTATTTGTAAAGTTTCCCAACTCGGGACTGAGAAGGTTAAATTATGTATATGTGTGTGTGGCGTGGGTGGTGAAAACCAAAAAGGTCTGGTGGTGGCGATTTTTTTATTTTTTTTAAGGAAGTCTTGATTGATTGGCAGGACAGAGGGCCAATGAAAAGGAGCTGTGTTTGAGAAGGCGGGACAAAAACAATTTTGGGCTGAAGTCACACGACACCAGAGTGAAACACAAGCGCCGCCTTGTTTTCATAGTTACAAGTGATCACTTTAAGCAACCCGAGTTAGTATGTAGTGTCAAATTCTTCTTTTACTCTCACTCTCCGGTGATATGACAGGTGAGTACGTTATATACGAAAGCTAGTGGTTTTGTTAGTTTATGTATGTCGAAACTGAGAGACAGAAAGTCATGGAAAATGGAGATCGTTCAACTTTATAATTAAAAGTTTAAAATATCGAATTTAAATGTTAATACTTATGAAAGAAGATCAACTATTCTACTGTTTCACGACATATCGGTAGAAGTTTTTTAATGATCACGATCGTGGAAGCGATAATATTCTTCTATACAGATGTCTTTTTTTCGTCGGACGTAGGCTGTCTCAAAACATAATGAGCTTCCTACCTAGACAGCATATTTGGGCATCATATCCGCGCTTCCATGGTTCCATTCAAATACGTAAAGCACCTGAGATACCTTATACTGTCTATGTAGGCTGCTCACTAGGTTTTGTAGCACAGTCGTTATGTTCGGTATTTATTACAATGCGCGTCTGTTGTTTTTACTATACACATTATTAGGGAAACGAGTTAAGATGTTTTCGTTTAACAACATAAAATACTCTAACGTTAGCTGAACTGTATGAGGCAACTGGTCCCTAAGTTCTTTATAAAGTCGAGGAGTTTAGAGGAAAGGGACAGACGGGGAAAATGCTTGCTCATCCTTTATCAGCAAAACCGAATGAGTCAGCAGAGCGCGCACACTCTTGCGCCACACACGCGCGCGCGCGCGCATGCATGCACACTCATGACTCGACTAGGTCAAATTATTATCAGTAGTATTATCAGTTGAGATAAAGAGTTCCCGTGGGTAAGGACACGTACGTATAGAGTGTTTCAAAAAGCATTTCTTCTCGAGGCACTTTTGTTGTCGACCGAGTCCGAGTGTGAGGCTTTTTTTTTTTTAAGAAGTATTACGCGAGCATGAGCGCTGTTGTTCTGAAAATAAGGTCGGCTGTGATACCAATTTTCACCTTCACGAAACGAAGCGCCGCAAGTTAGAAACAAACTGGAACAGAGTCGTTAGTGCTACTCTGAGTTCCAGAAGTAAACCCCATTAATTTTCTTTTTAATTTATAACCTTTAGCTGACTTAGACCTATTGTGAGCTATGAGGTTGTTAATCATTGGCAATGGCATATATGCTTATGTTGAAGCCAACAGTCCATATTATGTCAACTTATTTTTAAATAATAGTGTTCAACAGTGGAATCCTGGAAAAACTATATTACCATGATTCTGCAAAAAATCTCCACCAATCAGGTAATCGGAAAAAGCAAATACTCTGGCGCCCACCCACTTCCTATGCTCTCTTAGCCTAAATATTTGTGTATAGATGAATATTTTGCAATAAACGTAAAATCTACTGATTCTGAATACACAGTTTAGATCAATAGTTTTATATTTATCCATTTATTTTTAAATTCGATTGTCATGGCATTCTAGTTATTATATATATATATATATATATATATATATATATATATATATATATATATATATATATATATATGCAACATCCATACACAGATTTAGAAAAATCTTTATCCAAAAATAGGCAATTGAAATTCATTGGTCAAACTGTGTGATGCCTGATTTATATGCCAAATGAATGAGTTATCTTAGTCTATTTGTCATGTTGTGAATCATTTTAGTATACACTTGACAGTTTACTTGAATTGAGCACATGAAAATCTATTGTTTATGTTTTTACCATACAGATTAACTCAAGATGTCGATGGAAAGCTCAAAGTTGTTTAAGTTCACCTTCCAGTCATCTGTGCACAGTTCCTACGTTCTGCAATGTCTTAATGAGCAGAGGAAGAAAGATCTTCTGTGTGATGTGACTATTGTGGCGGAGACCCAGAGTTTCCGGGCCCACCGGGCAGTTCTGGCATCCTGCAGTGATTACTTCAGCGCTCGTGTGTCCAGTCATACACCTGGAGGGATTGTCATCAACCTGCCTGATGAGGTAACAACATAATTAAAGGTCTGAATTGTTCAAGGAGGAAGTTCATGAGATCTTTGGCTTAGCATTGTGGCAGAATTCTTCAGTGTTAATATGAGATGCGATGCAAAGAAGAAACTGTTTTTCATGCATTTGATTTCAAATCTATTGTTTTTTTCCATCTTAAGGTTACCTCAGAGGGGTTTGAACCCTTGCTGGATTTTGCCTACACCTCAAAACTCATCTTTACCAAAGAGAACGTGCTGGAAATCCGTAACTGTGCTTCAGTTCTTGGTTTCAAGAACTTGGACAAAGCCTGCTTTGACTTCCTTCTCCCCAAGTTCTTTGACAGTAGCAGAAGCACATCAAAAGTCCCAAAGAAGTGCTGTAAAACCAAATGCTGCAAATCACGAGGAGCTGAATCGAGCTCGATTAACAAGGACGATGCTATTGATGAAGATCAATCATTACTTCAACCCTCACAGCCTCAGCTTGAAGCCAAAGAGCCATCTTGCCCTCCGTCGGTGGCCATTGAGGATGTCGCAAAAAGCTGTTACAGTGGGAAAGACACAGATTACTCCTTCCTGTGCCCGAAATACCGCAAGTTTCAAATAGCTTGCGGGAAGGAGCGATCCTGTCTGGATGTCTGCGACTCGACACCCATGTCCCTTGACAAGACAGATGACGACTGTTCTTTAAACTATCTTCCTTGCTCAAGCAATGGAGACTGCAAGGAGAGATTTTCATGCAATAAAACAGATGAAGATGAAGATTCTCTTCTTCCTGAATTTTGTGCTCTGAATCCTGGTCCTTGCACAGGCCAGCCATCCTTTCCAACCTGCAATGAGTCGGCACATTCCATTTGTGACTCAGGAGACTTGTCTAAACGGGGAATGTCCCCTCGCTCAGGAATAGATGATGCTGAGAGAACATACATGGAGTTCAGAGATGACCAAAGCAATGAACAGAGGAGCACAGAGGAAATCGAGGTGGCCAAGCAGCTTACATCCTGGACGGATTCTTGTCAGGCGTCTCCCTCTGGCCTGGGCTTGGTGGAGAAACCCTCAAATTGTCTGAAAAGCTGGTACCTGGATTCCAGAGCATTAGAGTGTCCATTTATGCAGAGCTTTGGCGCGGTGGGTGCTCAACTACACGATGGAGAGGGGGGATCCACGTCCCAGGGCAGTCCGTACTTACACTCCAACCAATCAGGGGAGGACTCTGATAGTTTTGACACAGAGGGGGACAGTGAGTCTTACAGCAGTGAACGAGTGTGTGAGGTGAGGACTGGTTGTATTTATCAGATGTGCTTCATTGATCTGAACAAACCCTTATCTCAAAGTGTGCAGTTTTTTGAGGAGAGGTGTGTATTACATTAAGTGATCAAACTTCCAATAGTCCTGATGGATAATAAAATGGGCAAAAAAACAAAAAAAAACTTACTTTATAGATGGAACATGAATAGAGATTGATATATTGCTTTATTAAAACTGATATGAATATTATGAATATTTTATGCAAATACAATTATATATTTAAATTAATAATTTGTTGTTGTTATTAACATCATTTTAATAATAATAATGATGATAATAATGATTAATATTGATATAATTAATTCATTAATACAATTAAATGAATTGCATTAATATAAATATAGTATTACAATAATAATAATAATCATTATATTTATCCAAAGTTGTTTTAAAATCAAAATGGTTGCAAATTTAAAGAATTTTATTTTTTTTGCATTTCTTACTTAAGTATGAGTTGCTGTTGTTATTATTATTATTATTATTATTATTTTAGTTGAATAATTAGCCAGCCATACATATCATTAGTTACTTCACTTGTTAATAGCACTGTTGGGTGATTTTCTTAGGAGACCCTCCAAATGGTGCCATTTGTCAGCATACCTGCTATTAAGTCAATATTAGAAAAAATATTGGTCAAGCTAATAATAATAAAAAAAATACAGTTGGTGGTGGAACAGTAAGCTTGTTTCCACCACAGAATAAAAAGTTTACATCTAGCAATTCTGACTTTTTTCTCACAATTTCTCACAACTCTCCATTGAGTTATGAAGTCAGAATTGCGTGATATAAAGTCACAACTGCGAGACAAAAAGTCAGAACTTTATAACTTGCAATTTCGAGTTTATATCACACAATTCTGAGAAAAAAGCTGGAATTGTGAGATGCAAACTCGTATATGCGAGAAAAAAAGTCTCAATTACCCTTTTTTTATTCTGTGTCTGAAACAAGCATCCATAGCAAAAACCTGGCACCTGCGGAACGAGTTTTTCTATTTGTTAATGCATGTTGGACTTTGCCCTGTTCAGTGCCTTTTGAGCAGGCTGGAATGTACCTACTTTGCACACCTGATAATGACTAGTCAGACTTACAGTAAAGTCAAAAGTCCACAAACGTCCCGAATGAGGACTTAATGAAATCATTAACCCATTAATCTTGTACTCTTTAAATATCAAGCAAAGTAACTTTACAGTGTTTAAAATATAAACAGACCTGGTGCCATGACCAAGCAGGAGGAATCTGACATATTTGTTTAGTTGATGATAGACATGTTGACCCATTTCCGTTCTTTCACTCCAGATGGCGCTGCCGCTCTCCGTGGATCAGATCGTGTCTCTGAGCAGGAACGACTTCCAGCAGATGCTGAAGCAGCAGTGCTTCACACGGGAGCAGCTCGATGTTGTGCATGACATCCGCAGACGGAGCAAAAACCGGATTGCAGCCCGGCGCTGCCGCAAGCGGAAACTTGACTGCATACACAACCTGGAGTGTGAAATCGAGAAACTGGTGAGTATCCGAAGTAATCCCTAAAGGCTCAAAGGTCATAACTGTACACAAGCACCTCAAATACCTCATTCAGGATGAAAGTTTTGATCTACAGCTGCTATTTCAGTGAATTTCACAAAAATGTGATCACATTTCACCCCAAAATCAAAGAAGAAAAATTTTATTGTTATTAAAGAAAATACCAAACTATTTTAAGGATTTAAATAAATAAAAAAATTAACAGGATTTTATAAGATAAAATATTTGTTTAAATTGTGGGTTTCATTAGTTAAAAAAATACAAAATAAAATAAAGCAATACAATGATAATGTAGAAATATTTAAAATAGTATTTTATTTATTATTTATGGTAATGATAATTTTTAGGGGGGAAAGGTGCTGAAATATAATTAAAATATATATATTTTTTTATCTTCTTTAAGAAAAATCTGATTTGTTATTATTTGATTTGTGGGTGAAATATAACCTGGGCACGTTTTTTGTGAGATTTTAGACCAATTTCGAGTCGACGCCACAGTTACGTCACGGCGTTAGCTGGTGGCAAAACAAAGGGAAAACTGGAGGTGGCCAATACAAACCAGCACAGATTCGACTACATAATAAAGAGCTTAAATTATTATTATTGATATTAAATGTCATCTTGTTGTGTTGTTGGGTGCAAGAATCGACGGAGTACAGGCTCCAATTTGAAATTTTATTGCATAATGTTTTCTAAATTATTGTGATTATTTGTAAATCATCTATGATATACATTGTTTTGATTGATTGTGACTAGACTTTTTGAAGAACCTGGTAAGAAAGGGTAATCAAATACATAGTTAAAAAATGAATATGCTGTATCTGGAATTTTTATTTCTAGAAAATATTCACATCATTAAAATTGCACCGTAATGTCACTCTTTACATTGCCGTCTTCTGTCTGGCCTTGGCGCTGGCACCACCACCTAAGCTCCGCCCACAAAAAAAGGTCACCATGTTTACCAACTGAAAAGGGGTCTATACAGATCCACCTAAAAATATTTGTGTAAAATTATAAAAATAAATAAAATTATTTGAATAAATGTAATTGTTTTCACAATGTTTTTATGCTGATTCTAAGACATATTTGAATGAATGTTTTTTGAATATATGACTATTTAATTAAGATCAAATAGATGCAAATATGTATGAGGTAATCGATTTGAAAGCTCTAATATAAATATATATATATGTATATATAAAATTAAAATGTAATAAGGGCTCATATTACATAAGTATGCGCATGCGTGTATATATATATATATATATATATATATATTAGAGCTTTCAAATCGATATATAATATGTAAATTATGTAAAGAAACCTGTTTCATTCATGGATGACTGACAAATATGCATCACAATATTAAAATGTTTTTGTTCATGTTAAAATCGTGCAATCCAGTAAAATTGTATATGCAATTCAAATGCATAAATCTTAAAAAAAACCTGAAAAAATGTGTTCTCTGCAGAGGAGCGAGCGCGAGAAGTTGACAGTAGAACGGATAAAGCTGAATCAGATGAAGTTGAAGACCTGGCAGAGTTACTCAGGCCTGTACGAGAGGGTCTGTGCTGAAGCCGCCCTCAAACCTGAGCAGCTACAGGTGCTGGCCAAATATTCCTCTCCGGACTGCCCTCTGTCTGCTTTCCTGTCCTCCTCCCCAGACTCACACCCGGCCCAGGCTTCAGACCTTTCCACGCACACCTGTTGCTCTGGAGCCAAACCACCAGTTCATTCCTCAATGGAAAACACCGTAGCACAATCAAGCTCGCAGAACCTGTTACCTCTGGGGGTTGTAGAAGCTCAGTCACATACCTGTCCACCTGACGCCTCGGCTTTTGAGAAAAGTGAGTGTCGTTCAATGGTGAAACTCAGCACAGATCTTCTCAGCAGCAAGCATGAAACAAACAAATAGCAAAATTAGACGTGTTGGTTGAAGGAAGGACCACAGAAAATCACGGAAGGATTTTTTACATCTTAAACTGGCTCACTGAAGATGCATTTAACAAACGTGACATCACTACTGTCCTCGTCTGATGTGTGTGTGTGTATATATATATATAGATAGGTACCTTTTTTTTTTTTACTCAAACCCTTTAAGCATTAGCATTTAGTTTATATTGGTCAGTGTTCAATGAAGTATTCCTTTACCTAACACATGTCCCTGAACATCCTCACAACCTCATAGAATCAATCAGCCAGGATCATTTTTGGACTCACAACACAACAAACCTCATCTCGCAGCTCAATAAAACCTTTTCTTCTTCTCAGGGGACTTAACGCTATTGGACTATTATTGTGCTGTAGTCTGTTTTTGCTGAAACTGTGCCACTCATTTAAGTCTGGAAACTTTATAAAAGAGACTAGTGAATCTGGGATCAAACTCTCAGGTGTTCAGAACTGCACTTACTGTAGTTTCACTAATGCTGATTTTATGTATTTGAACTTTTTTCCATAATCTAACGGTCATTTGTAAGCACAAAAAAAACAATTATATGATAATTTTTCTTTTTAAATGTAATGTGATTCTATTTTGATTATTGTGCTCTAACATCTTGCTTGGGACCAAACTATTCTCTCTGAAGAAACTGAAAGCTTAATAAATTATGAAAATGTGTATATTTGAAACAGACTTGGTTTCCTGATTAGTTTATTGTTTAATCTTTTTTTTTTTTTATGCTTCACAGTATCTAAAGGATGAGCTACTGTACATCAGGGTTTCCCAAACTGGGGTTCGGGAGTTAATAAAAACCAAAAATTAAATAATTTAAACCAGTGTTTTTATTGTTAGCTAAAACTATTATAAAAATATTACAAATAATTTTTAAAAGAGCATATATATATATATATATTTATATATATATATATATATATATATATGTATATGTATATATACTGTATATATATATATATATATATATATATATATATATATATATATATACTGTATATATATATATATATATATATATATATATATATATATATATATATATATATATATATATATATATATATATATATATACAGTGCTATGCATAAGTTTAGAGACCCATGCTAAAGTTGACTAAAAAGAGGAATAAAAAATCATCTTTTGGAAACTGAACTTAATGCCTTAATTTAAAAAATTAGGAAAAATCCAACCTTTAAGGACACCAATTTTCTTTGTGAATGAATAATGTATCGTAAATAAATAAATGTTCTTCCTTAAAATACAGGGTGCATAAGTTTGGACACCCCTATGTTAAATTCCCATTAAGTTAAGTTCCCTTGGCCTTTGGAATTAAAATAGCCACACATCATCACATAGCCTTCACCATACCTAGAGATTGGCATGGTTTTATTTCAGTTAGCCTAATAGCTGGTTTGATTTGCATTGAGAGATGATCTTATGGGAAGTACCCCATGCCAATCTCTAGGTATGGTGAAGGCTATGTGATGATGTGGGGCTATTTTAATTCCAAAGGCCAAGGGAACTTTATCAGGATACTATGCATCCTAAAAAAAAAAAAAATATTTAAAAATAAAAATCTGCCTACCTCTATGGGAATTTAACATAGGGGTGTCTAAACTTATGCACCCTGTATTTAAAGGAAGAACATTTATTTATTTACGATACATTATTCATTCACAAAGAAAATTGGTGTCCTTAAAGGTTGGATTTTTCCTAATTTTTTTAATTAAGGCATTAAGTTCAATTTCCAAAAGATGATTTTTTATTCCTCTTTTTAGTCAACTTTAGCATGGGTGTCTAAACTTATGCATAGCACTGTATATTAGATGAAAAATGTAAACTACATAAATGAAAATTAGAAATGTTGAAACTACTGAAATAAAATAAGTTGAAGAACTAAAATGACAAAAAACACATGTAAGCTAAATATAATTACAAAAAAAACTAATAAAAATGACAAAAGAACAGCACAAAACGTCAACTAAAATTAAAACTAATTCAAAATAAGTACTATAATTGCATATGAATACTAAGATAACACTCATTAAATCATAAACAAACAAAGCACGTTTTATGAAATATTGTATATGAATAAATACCTATTAATATAAAAGTACATTCAAATTTTTATTGTTTACCTGCATGTCATATGACCATTAACTGACATCAGAGAACCGTGATCATGCAAATTTGCAGTTAAATTATCAAAATATTAACTTTACAAATGTACAGATACTTCAAGTAAATTTTTTGGGGGGGGTTTGGCTGAGACAAAAGTTTGGGAATCCTCGAGTTTACACGACGGTTTTCATTATTTGCAGTTATACATTTGTACCAACAGATGGCAGAAGCCAACCAGACAAAGTTTCATATTTGCATCCCTTCATGCTTGATAAACTATCATAATTACAGCACTGTAGTTGCGTCTGTAATATGTAAACACGCTCCAGTCTAAACAAGGACAGCTTGAAGATAAATTCGTGAAATTATTTCATATAACTGTGTGTTCTCGCAGAACTAAGAATGGGCGCGGGCAAATGACAGGCTGTGAGGCATTTTTCATAATTTCAATCACTTTGATGGATATTCTTACCGACTGTCAGCCACAGAACAGTATGTTCGTGTTTGTGTTTGTGTGTCTGTTCCCTTGGGTTAATCTGCCATGATCATCACTTTCTGCACCCAGACAGCCATCGGATATAATTGATCTTCAAACGACAAAGGAAAGGACCATCAGAAAACGGATTCTTTTTTTGGTATTTCACTATTCAAACACAGTATTCATTGTGCAATAGCATATTAATTGTCACATTATAGTCAGAAAAGCAACATAATGGTTAAAACATCCAAATAATCAAAGAATAAAAACTGAGTGAAATAGGTGAGCTGGATGTGTGATTCTGTAAATGTATTCATTCAACATACAAACACAAATCCCTCTGAGACCACAAGACACGTGGATTTAAATCTTCTCTTTCTTAAAGGGACAGTTCATCCTCCAAAATAGTAAAATAAATAAAAAGAACCATTGCCCATTTGACTTTGTTTACGCTGTGGAACACAAAAGAATATATTTAGCAGAACGTCCAGGCTGTTATTTTCAATGAAAGTGGACAGGGAATTACAGTCATAGTATGGGAAAATCTTCTTTTGTCATCTTCAGAAGAAAAAGTTATACAGGTTTTGACAGATATGAGGGCGAGTAAATTGTGCTGGGCAACATTTCATGCTGTTGTCTGTTTCAAAAAGACAACTGATGCTTTGCGCCAGGGTTGTGTGGTCATGAAGCTTACGATAAGACAGAGGAGGACACAGTTGCATCCTTCCTAAGTCCCTCACTGTTCTGAGAGGAGTTTCAGGTAAAATCAGAGAATGTCACATGCACGTAATCTGTGACCTCGATTACAATATTGAAGACAAAAAAAAAAAAAAAAAACGGCTTGGAGGTTTTGATTAAGAGTTATGAGGTTAGCAGATTAGGGACAGGGAAAACAGTATTACGGCGGTCTAAACTGAATCCCAGAATTAATCAAAATACTAAAAAGGAAAAAAAAACCTTAAGCTGGCAGTAAACATCATCACATTCAGCAGCACAGTAATATTACGCCATCTGTGTGGATTTGAATATAAGCTCTTAATCACGGATGTACTACACAGTTCAGAGATACGATGATATTCACTAGGTATAAGTCACTAATAGTTTGCTGTGTTTTAAAATAAGCATAATTTCCATGGTTTCGGGCATTAGGAACAGGGTGTCCCATGTTTTTTTTTTTTTTTTTTTTTTTTACAGTCTATGGTTAGGATCCTGATCTTGATCTTCTGAAACACCTTGGTCAAGACTAAACCATCTAAAAAGGTTAGATAACAGCACCCACTACACAACTTCTGACTTTTGTCTCTTGACCTTGGGTGTCTCGATGAGATCTGTTTCAGCAAAATATCAACAAAAAGAATCTAAATCAAAAACGTAATATTAAAAAGTTCCACAATGGCACAATGCATATACAAATATTGGACATAAGTAGTTGAAGAAACTAAAGTTCAAAAAGAAAATGAGTCATTATTTAGGCTACTTCCCTGTTCTAAACACGTCTGACATTCCGTGAAACACAAGAGAAGATGGTGAACAAAATGTCCAAGCTGTTTTTTTTTTCTATAAAATGAAAGCAGACTGCAACGAGTGGCTATCAAGCGTTTAAAAAAGACAAAAGGAAACTTCAGGTTAATTTTATTAAGTAGCCTACTTAAATAGGCTATAAAGTTCAAGTATATTTTAAGTAGACTTAATATAAGTACTTTATGTAGTAAGAATACTAACATCAATGTAGTAGAAGTATAGCCTACTTGTAAGTGTACTGTTTCAATACTACTTGGGACTAAATTGGCCCACTTTTTAGTGTATAAAAGAGTAACAGTAAACTTTGAGTAGCCTATAGGCTACGCTACACAACTAGAGGTTTTTAGTTTTGTACGGCAACTTTTTCGTAAAGGAAACCTGACATGACGTGACCATGATTGAATATGCTAATGCACAAACGGGACCTGAGCTGAGATTATTTTTTAACAAATAATGACAAAGTTGTAAGAAACGTTGCCTAATATGGTGCTATTTTCTCAGTTTTGGAGCTTGAGCCTATGGTCACTAAATCTCTGTGATGCAGACAGACAGACGATAGAGCACAATAACAACAACAACAAAACGCATGTGAAGGAAGACCATACAAAAATACAGCAACACTGTCACTGAATTTACATTACAGCACAAAACCGGCTGTGCAGTGTTGATTATAGCGCATGACTCTTGAATGAGTCGGTGAAGTTCGATTTTCAAACAAAAAAGAAAAAAGAAAAATCAAAATCAAAAACAAACAGCCCAACCAGTGAAGTCTGATTCCCCATAGAATGACTGTGAGTCGTTCTGAAGGGGGGGGGTAGAATCCGATGGCAAAAAATCCAGCTGTCGAAATCTGTTCCCCCACACCCATGATGAGAGATGTTGATGTAGTAGCTTAAAAGATGATGATTCATCCTGTTCTTAAAAGCAGAGAAGTGGCAGTTCCATTTATTTGAAACCCATTTCTTCAGTTACAGGAAGGTTTCCGTAACTGGCCCATCCCCTCAACAGTCAAATTACCCCAAAGATTCCTGGGCTTTGCGAACTTCTACCAACCATTCATTCTTGTTTTCAGTAACATTACCAGTTCATTGACCTCCCTTCAGAGGTAAGCCCAAGTCTCTGTCTTGGTCCACCAATGCCACAAAGTCCTGGTTTCTGCAGTGCTCCGCCTCCCTTACCCTGAAAAGTCATTCATAGTAGAGGTCCATGTTGTATTTTCCCAGCAACAGGGGATGCCTCCAAAACTCCATTCATGTGCCTTAAGTTAACCCCGGCGGAGAGGAACTATGACATCAGTAATCGAGAAGTCCTTGCCATCAAACGTGTACTTGAAGAATGGAGACACTGGCTTGAGGGAGAACGACATGCCTTCACGGTGTTGACTTACCATAACCTCCAGTTTCTCCAGGAAGCCAAACGCCTTAACCCACGTCAAGCTCGACGGGCTCTCTTTTTCAATCGTATCACTCGATTTCCAAATCTCCTTTCATCCAGGTAACTCATCCACTCTGCACATTCTTCAGTGGGCACTGGGCACCCAGGGGCCAATCAAACCCACTTACTGTGACAAGATCGATTCTGGTGGTCCAGTATGGCCAGAGAAGTCAGAAGGTTCTGTCAGGGATCTGCCAGGCTCCACCTTCACTCCGTCACAATGCTCACTCTCACAAAAGAACTGATCACAACCACCTGTCATCAATCACCGCTCATCAGCACCCGCTACAAAAGCCTGCATCACACGCTCTCATTGGCTGAATCTGAAATCGCCCCCCTATACCCTCAAATACGGCGTTATGAGGGGACAGCCATTTGTAGTGGTGTCCAAACCATAGTGGGCGTTATTGCACTTTTTCAATCCGACATTGCACTGCAATAACAAGACGATGTACACTCAACGGCTGTCCGAATTCGCTCACTCCTTTTCATTCACTCCTTCAAGTGAACAGTATTAGTGGACTAATGTTGGGAATAGTGAATTTTTTTTTTATTTTTTTTTATTCAAGCTTAAGCAGATACAGGCTTTAACAGTTCATGTTCCGAGAGCCTATCGTGATCTGCAGCTACTCAGGACTAGATATATAGGATAAGTGACATTAAGCATCAGGAGATTACAGTTTTTTGCTAAGAAGGTGTTTGTTTAATCTTTTCTTGAAGGCCTGAACATTCTTTGAGGTGATTTCACCTACTACAGTACAGGGGAGGCAGTTCCAAGTTGTTACAGCCGAATGAAGAAAGCTCCTCCCCAAGCATTTGGTGTTTGACTTGGGAAGTTTTAGGGCGTGACTTGGTCGTGCTCTTCGAGTGGTTCGGCAAAGGTGATCAGGTGGGGGTAGCAGAGCTTTGAGATCCTCTGGACAGTTTTCAGTGTGCATTTTGAAAAGCACAGTTGTTGCTGCAACAATTCTACGATGGCTGAGCTGGCTGATTGCATATTTCCTTAGGGCGTTGTCCTCATCCTCCCCAATGATTTTCAGTGCCTTTTTCTGGATGTTGTCAAGCTGCCCAAGGGTGGTCTGTGATGCGTTCATCCAGGCAAGGCATGAGTACTCCATGGTACTCCTGACTTGTGCCTTGTAGACATTGGCCCTACCTTTGACATCAAGCTTGTTGGCCAACCTGCGCAGAGCTCCAAGACGCTGTCCAGCATGCTTGCAGATGTTTGACAGGTGATTAGCCCATAGCAACTTCTTATCGATACATAGTCCCAGAATATTCAACTGCTCAAAAAGGTCAATTCTGGTTGCCCCAAAGAGAAGGTCCGGGCAGGATGGAGGCCAATGAGGGTTTAGGGGGCGATTTCGGATTCAGCCATTGTCTGGTCTCGACTAATACTCACCCAAGCTATGGATGTTATTCTTACCTGAGATATCTATTCTCCTCCTATTCTCCTATCCTATTATTTCCTCCTCCAGTCTCCACGTGTGTTCACCAACTCCCTGTAAGAAGAAACATCATTAAATCAAGTACTCTGCAACATACTGGTGTATAGGGTGCGTGTGGTGCAACATACCTTTATTGAACTCATTTCTTTATGGATATTGTCTGCCTGCAATATACCTTGCCATACACCTGTTTGAATATAACTTGTTTATTGTTACTCACTACTTCTGCGCGTCTTTGTTTCCTGACATTGCCATAGTTTTTATTTAATTTGTCTCATTATTTTGAGCTAATTGGTTGTATCATTTGGAGTTGATAATCTTGAGTTATTTGCCTTATTCTTTCATATTTCTTATTCTTTGTGTTTTTTTATGTTCCCATTCTGCGTGAGGGTGGATGTTTAAAACCAAACTGGTCACATTCCAGTTCAATTCACCTGATTATATAAGAAAGACATTAACTTGTTTTTAACTAACTTCCCCTCAACTATACAATGTGAATCTAGTGGTTGATGTCCCATAATACAAAGACCTCACTATTAACACGGCTGTCTAATCAGTGTATAGGCTTGCCTCTCAAACAAAAGTGACTGTTTTTTGGCATAAGAGGGCAGTCATTAGTTCTAATAGAGGACTTGTCTTGGACTTTTGCATGTCATCTCCCATGGCTTAATGCGCGTTAGAGAAACCCTGCACCTGCAGCCCTCAATCAAAGTCTTTGTCACACCCACATGTAGACAGGATGGCTTTATCACAGCCAGATGTGTATGTGCGTGCTGAGCACTGGGTAACAGGGACAGTGTATTAAAGGCTTGAATGGAAATCTCATGCTGGGATAAAACAAACCAATAGCATACTGCATGCATCTGGCGTCATGTCAGACAGCAGGTGCATACCTTTAACATCTGTACCTGAAAATTACTGTCTGAATCATTGGGGTAATCTGTTATTGAGGTACTCTGTTGAAAAGGTTTGGTTTATGGTTTATGCAGCATGTTGGTCTAGTCATGAAAAATCAAAATCGAGCTTATACTGGTCTTGTAAATGATCAGTGCATGTTACTGGAAATAAACTATTTTAATAATCATCAAAATAATCAAAATTGAACAAGTTACTCTATCTCTGAAACAATTTTTTTTTTTCATGTAACAATCTATTGCTCAATCGTTAACAAATGTGTAATGCAGGCTTTCTACAAATCTATCTTGAAATGATGCAGATTTAAATAGTTCACACACTGAATGAATGAATTAAAGAATAAGTCTATCATTTACAGGGCATTTAATGCACACTAAGGCTGCATCTGGCAGCTGACTTGTTGCCTCAAATCCAAATAAACGACTTTGCAGGCGCACAAAGGTATAGGCCTACCCGAGACTGATAGACAGGATTCTGAGGCAGCGTAACAGTTTAATGGTCTACAACAAAACAGAGGGCGCTTTAGTAACTAAACTAATATTTGAATAGTAATTTTTTGCTAGAAATAACATCAAAAGTGGAAAGAATTAGTCAAAGATGTAAATTTACACACAAACTAACCACCAACTGCAACTATGCCATATTTGTTTTTGGAACTGTCATGGAATGGCATGTACAGGATTGTGGGATTTCAAAGGCAGCGAAGGTTGCATCTATGCTGCCTTCAAGAAATCAATCAGATGAAGGTATCTCAGGAGACAGGAAGTGAAGTTAACATTAGATTCGGAAGTGCGTCCTCTGAAGGCAGCAGTTTTCTGCTTTCGGACGCAGCCTAAACCCACACTATTTCTAATACAGTTTCGGAGCAGTATTTGAGGCTAGGCGTATCCAATCATTCATTTTGTTCAAGAATTTATGTCGATTTCACGACATGTCTAGTAAAACTTTCCAGAGTAAGTTAAATTAATTAGATATTACATATAACTTAGTAAAACGTGTTGGAAAAGTTATTGGTGCTGCAGAGATAAAACATTTGCAACTGCTTTTTATCACTTGCACACAGTTAAATTTAGTCTGTTACATAGCGACTGAACAGAGTGATACACACACTCATGTAAGCAGACAAGTGGTCAAAGACTGCAAGTGTGGGTATTAGGACAGGCCAAATGTTAACTTAACGATTTAGTGAATGTGCCCCATTGTCTGGCTTTGACAAGAGTTCAGCCAGCCACGCATTACGCTGGGGAACAACCTGATGTCTTTCTCTCTCTCATCCTTGCTTGAAAAAAAAAAACACGTTCAGTGTGTTTGCTTTGACACACACCTTCCCATAGGTCCAACAGAGCTGTTTAACAGACAGAGTTGGAGCAGACCTGTCAGTGAGTTACAGATCAAATTTCCCCCCTCTCTTTTAAACTAAAGCTTTAAAAATGAATTTAATCCATTTGTCAGATTATACGATTCCAAATGCAGGCTTCACATGACAGAAACAAAGAAAAAAAGATAGCTTAAAAGCACTGTTGTTGTCCTAAATGGCATCCATTAACATAAAAACATAAAGCACAAGACTGATTTGTCATTAGTGTGAAAGTGACACCATACTCTGACAGACAGATAGTCTCTGTTCTCATGTGATGCTCCTATTAATCATCACAGAGGCACTTATACTCGGATCAGATATGCAAGGATTGTTTATTAAAACTGATCGCATCTGTTATCAGAGGACATCAATCTGACCTTTAGCTATGACTGAGATGTTGTTACGCTGTACTGGTACTTGATCTAAATCTAGCAAACGAATTATTCATGAGGTTAATGTGATTCTCTTCACGCAACACAACCATGTGATTTTTTGCGGGGTGGAAAACATTTACATAACATTAACATACAACGCAGTCATTAAAATCAATTGTATAATTTATTCAAATGAATTACTTTTGTATTATTTATTAACTTTAAAGTGGAGGCAGATGAATGTGAGCGTGCAGTGACGGGGTGTTTTTATTAAACAGTACGGGGTACAAAAAATAAAATTTAAAAATGTATAAAAATGAATACATGCTCTGATTAGTGTTCACAATAAGATATATAACATTAATTTAGAAAATTCAATTTTATAGGGTGAATTTTCATTTCATGCTGACTTTAATAAATTAGGATCTCAGTAGATTTCTTAAAGGAGAACTCCGGTCAATTTTAACATTGAGCTCATTTTTTTGTACATTTGGAGTGCTGTCAATACAGAGAACAACGACAAAAATCGGTGTTGCCTACACCTTGTTATCCTCTTTTTTAAAATTTGCACCCTGTTGACTTCAATGGGGCAAGTACTAAACCTGCTTTTAGCCTCTTAACATCCTTGATGTGTCATTACAAGTGCACAGCTAATGTGAGTGATTCCTTCGGAGTGAACGCGGGTCAATCTGACTGCAGTAGATGCGAAAGATATGAATAAAAATTATGTTTATTCAGCCAGCGCACATACCTGTATTTACATCCTGTTTTCAGTCGAAGTCCATAGTAATCGATTGTCGAGTTCAAGTGCGCGATCATAGGTAACTAAACCAATGCGCGTGAACTCGACAATCGATTACTATGGACTTCGACCGAAAACAGGATGTAAATACAAACATCACTTTTTTGATTTATAAGCCGTTTTCCTCATGGGGACCAAAAAATGTCCCCACACGAACAAGGATTTCGGATATTGCCATCCTTGTAGGGACATTTTGTCCCCACAACGTGATGATTACCAACTCACACACACACACAGACAGACAGACAGACACAGACAGACAGACACAGACAGACAGACAGACAGACAGACAGACAGACAGACAGATAGACAGATAGATAGATAGATAGATAGATAGATAGATAGATAGATAGATAGATAGATAGATAGATAGATAGATAGATAGATAGATAGATAGATAGATAGATAGATAGATAGATAGATAGATCTATGGACGGACGGACAGACAGGTACATTATCAGATAGATTGACGTATTTTCACTTAAATTGTTGTTAATAATATAATTTAAATCAAATAAAAATAAGCTTCTGTATGATAAAAGCTCCTGCTTTTAAAGCAAGGACTCCATGTAAGTCGTTTTCAATGGCCATCACATGTGTTCAGTGAAGTCTGAGGCCTTTGAAACAAACTGGCCCAAACAGCTCAGAGCAGTCCTTTTCTTCTTAAGTGTGAATGGCCCTCTGTCTCTCTGAAGCTCTAGAATTTCTATACGTTTGCCAACAGCCCACAAGCTTCCCCTCACATGTCCAGACTCACAAGCACCACAAAACATCTTTCATGTCTACATTTCCCCAAGGCCAAAACTGAGCAAGACTTGCATTGTCTTTCTGGTCTGGACATGGCTGACCTACATATGCATAACCTGATTTACATAGGTTTGAAAGGGACACCAGGATATCCAGATGTCCACACATATAATATTTTGTGTGTATGTATTTGTATATGTGTGTATATATATATATATATATATACACACACACACACACACACTTTCGGGCACACTTTGTTTTGAGCAAATTCATCCGTAGCGCAAAAATCTAATCAAGAAGATTGCCTGCATCTCAGAGAGTCTTATCTTTCAGCGCATTTTCTGATATGCATTAAGACACGTCTGATGTATTTTTGAAGAAAAGGCGTTTAATCTTCAGAGAGTAATTTGTCTGGGTCATAGAGCAGGTAACTTTTTGAAGCAGAGGCTGACCTCTGAACTCGCCTTGATTGTGCCTCAGTTTGAGAGAGAATACTTCGGTCAGTCCCTTGAGGCTGGCGGTTTGTGTGTAGCAGGCAGAACGTCTTAAAATGTTAGGGTCAAAACGGGAACAAAGTAATGGAGAAACATTCTTGCCTAACATTCCCTTTGGAACCGTCACGCATCAGAAGCATATTGTTATATAACGTTGCAATTAATAGAACCTGCGTCACTGAAAAAAGAACCACTGGAAGATAAAATTCTTCAAGTTTGTGTAAAATGTACACTTTTATTTATTAAATCAAGAACAGCACAAGAAAATGTATGCAATGTGCTTGTACGTCTCAAAATTATTCCTTTCATTTTCAACTCAAGCCATTACCAAAATCTGTGTAGCTGACACAAAACGAACACAATCCAAATAATACTCGTATAAAAACTTGCAGATTCATAATTAAATAGCACATAGACAAATTTCAATGAAAAAATCAAACAGCCTCAGAGATTCATTTCACGGGCAGGTACGCCAAAAGCAGAGTTGCTCCCCGCGTGGCTGTTGGGAGGTGGATCTAGGCCACTGTCTCTTTCCTCGAGATGCGTTTGGAGTTACATAAGACTCCAGACAGGCCTGCTCTTCCTCTGTGTCTGCCTCTCTTCCTCAAGGCCTTGTGGCACCTGAGGGATATGCCCAGGTCTTCCATCACAGCACTGAAAGAGACACACTGTCAAAAAAGAACACGGGGTCTTGCGTGAGTCTCTACACACACATGCATACGCACAGGCACACTTACATACACACACAAACACACAATCTAACAGTGTCCACTTCAGCTATTCAACTACATTTGATGCATATAGTGTAAATTTCACTGCAAATAGCTGTTTCATCTATTGTTTATGATTCTATTTTCAGGCCCTGATATACTCACATCAAAGTTCTTTTATGTTCTTCACTTAGGGGTAAAAAGAAGTTCGAAATGCCTTTTCAGCAGTATACGGTTAGCAAACATCCGACGACGCCCACTCTGCTGAGAGCGGCGCTTAGATGTAAATATGTAAATAAATATGTAAATATGTGCTGCGAGCATAACACAACAAAAATGACAGTGGTGAGAAAACAGCCGTTAAGAAAGCATCTGATAATAGCGATGTGGATGTTTGCAAGAGCTATGCAACTCGGCACTCCAGTCACGTCAGGTTTATTTACATAGCACTTTACAATACAATAAATTGCTTTAAAACTAGCAGCTTTACAGTATTACACATGAAAAAAACAGTGTGAGTGTCTCTTACTATTAGACCTACAACCTCAATCCCTACTTTAAATCCGGTGTGTTCATGTTTTAACTCGCATTTGACCTTGATTGACTGAACACTATTCACTATTCCTTACGTTCGTCCATTAATACGGTTTACTTGAATATGGAAGTAAAATAATGTCAAATGTTTTTGAAATAAAAAAGCCTGTTGAATTGCACTACTTGAAAAAAAGAGGCATTGCATTAACCATGCTTGCATTTTAATGCATTGTATTTTTAGGGCTTGCATTTTTAGGGGCTGAAATTCAACATGGTTGAATATTTAAGCTGTGAATATTTCAATTAAAAACATTTCAAACACATTTTCATTATTAAAAAATCAATAATCCATATTCACCTTTCATATTTCACTTCCAAAATATTCAAACTGTTTAAAAATACAACCTATAATATTCAACAGGCAATTTTCGGTCCATTTTATTTCGCTTTGCAAATTTGCTTCCACAAATTCAGTGGTTCAGATTCGACAGTAAATTCAACATTGACGTCCAGGAACTGCAGGAAAAGCAGTAGATTGCCGAGCATACTCTCCATCTGCTGTTAGTCAACCTCACCAGCAGGAGGTGCAAAAGCGCGTGTTGTTGACGAAGACCAGCAACAGTTAGAGCAAGCCATTCATTCATAAAACTCATTTACTCATTTAATCAATGGATTATTGAATTTTTATGTGTTTGAAATGTTTTTAATTCTTATATTCACAGCTTAAATATTCAGCCATGTTGAATTTCAGCCCATAAAAATGCAAGCCCTAAAAATACAATGCATTAAAATGCAAGCATGGTTAATGCAATGCCTCTTTTTTTCAAGTAGTGCAATTTTTATTTAAAAAACATTTGACATTATTTTACTTCCATACTTGGAGTGAATAAAAACGAGTGAGTGAATTCGGACAGCTGTTGAGCGTACATCGGCTGTACACTCTTTACTGCGGTGCAATGTTGGATAGAATGAGTGAACTCAATTATGTCCACTATGGTTGTCCTCTCAAAAAATGCCATTTTTGAGGGTGTGGGGGCAATTTCGGATTCAGACCCGGAGAAAATTTCCATGTCAAAAAAGGTGGAGCCTCAGCACACACCTATCTTAGACTAATGGTAGTATGAAGGTGTTCACCAGCTGGAGTTAACTTTTCCGGAAAGTTCGCTAGGCAAGCTGTTTCAAACTCCAGTAACGAACTTCGTTTTGGCCTGATTTTGTTCGAAATGACGTCACACTAACTCGTTCTTTGATTTCGCATGAAGTATATCAGGGCCTTTAGGATAGTGTGAAAACAACTGGAAATGATTTGGAGAATAGGGTGGGGACAACATGGTTACTTTCATGCTATGAAACTCTAATGAGATTGACTTGCAAAGACACACAATAGACATGACTGGGTTGTGTAGCCCGTTTTCTATTGCGGTAATGCAGATTCCGAGCGATTCACACGTCCTGGTCTTGTCTGTCATGAGATGTTGGAGGCATGAAGGCCACAGCTCTAGAAATGCCGATGGCATATGGGAGGCAGATAAAGCGGGGAATTAGCTCCCGGCTGATTACGGTTATCCTGTGGGCTAATTTCAGACCTTTTAATTGTTCTTTCTTTTTGAGTGCATCAATATTTAATCAAGTCATTATGAAGACTCTCCTCTCAATGTCTTTTCTCTTCGAAGTTAATTACATTCCAGAGACTGATATCGCTGTTTCATGACTGTGTGCTCAAATGTCAAGTGTTTATATAAAGAAGAAGTGAATGAGTGAAAGAAGTTCACTGATTCTTGAGATAGCACAAAACATATACTACAACTTTACCAGTTGTTAGTTTCTGTATGTACTTTTTGCATTATCAATATTATTTTATAATCAAAATTATGACATTACACTTACTACCCTAAAACCACCTGCCCTTTAAAGCAATAAGAGTCAATATTTTACATAGATGAAAAACAGACATCATATTTAAAATATTTAAATATAATTAATGCATTGATGTTATAATTATATTCTGATTATTATCTATTCTTAAATATAAAGAATATTGAATACATTAATATTATCTTTAACAACAACAATTATATATATATATATATATATATAGACCCTTTCCAAAAAATTTGAATATCATGGAAAAGTTTATTTATTTCCATAATTCCATTCAAAACGTTAAACTTCCATAGATTATAGATTCAGGGCCCACAACTTAAACGATTTCAAGTATTTAGTTGTTTATTTGTACATAATTTGGGCTTCCAGCTCATAAAACCCACGAAAACTCTCCATAAAGCTTGTCTGCTGAAGGAAGCATGAAGTGCTCTGAAAATGTCCTGGTAGACGGCTGCGTTGAGTGGACAGCACAGTGGACCAACACCAGCCGATGACATGGCTCCCCAAACCAACACAGACTGTGGAAACTTCACACTGGACTTCAAGCATCTTGGATTGTGTGCCTCTCCATTCTTCCTCCAGACTCTGGGACCTTGGTTTCCAAATGAGATGCAAAATTTGCTCTCATCAGAAAAGAGGACTTTGGTCCACTGTGCTTTATTAAATCCAGAGTCAACGCAGCCGTCTACCAGGAAATTTTCAGAGCACTTCATGCTTCCTTCATTTTCCAGCAGCATTTGCACCTGCCCACACTGCCAAAAGAACCAAAACCTGGTTCAATGACCATGGTATCACTGTGTAATTACTGTGTGATTTCATGTAATATTCTAATTTTTTGAAATCCTGTTTTCGTGGGTTTTATGAGCTGGAAGCCCAAATTATGTACAAATAAACAACTAAATACTTGAAATCGTTTAAGTTGTGGGCCCTGAATCTATAATCTATGGAAGTTTAACGTTTTGAATGGAATTATGGAAATAAATAAACTTTTCCATGATATTCAAATTTTTTGGAAAGGGTCTGTGTGTGTATATATATATATATATATATATATATATATATATGTATATATATAAGAATGAATGTAATACAGTGCATACATTTAGCAAAAACTAATGAGTTTATTGAAGAATTTACTTCATATTAAAAGTAACAAAACACAAATCTTTTTGCGATTATTGGATGGCAGGCGCCCTACAAATGTCAGGATCAAATGAATGCATCTACAGAAAACAGCACAGACTAAAAGATTTTAGATTTAAGAAACCATATTACCGATTAAAATAAAGAATATTGTCAATCTAGTCAAGCTAGTGTCCACACAGCTGACATCATGTTTTATAGCTTATCTATGTTGTGTGCACAAAATAGATGCTGAACACAGTAAAACGTTTCGGGTCACGTTTCACCTCCAAAACCATTTCAGCCAGAAACTGAAAAGAGCTGTTTTGGTTGAAAATTTTCGGTAGGCGAAATTTTGGTGCATCCCTACAATTTATTGAATATAAAGACCATGAAATGCCAACTCAAATGTAATTTTCAGGTCCTATTAGCAGCAAGCAAAACTAGAAAAAGAAATACTGCATTTAGAACATCAAAATATGATTTATATTTTGTTCACACAGTAATATCTGTTTGACTGCAGTACCAATTCAATAGAAGGAGCTGAAACCATATCTCATGCAGTCTCATTTAATTAAAATGAATGCTAGATTGGTCAATAATTATAAATATTTCACACATTACTTTTTATCTGACAGTCTCAACCAATATTGAGTAAATGGCAAGCACCCATTTTGTATGGACACTGGAACTTTACAGATCAGATTAATTCAGAAAATAATTCCATTAATCAATTTTTCTCTGTATTGCAGCCTGTTTTGTCTCTGTACTCAAGAATCAGTAGGCTATAGCGCAAATGATTATCATAACCCTCATTATAATTATTATTACCCTCACTGTGTGGGTCGATCTTTTGAGAAAGCACTGAGAAAATGAGAGGGGGAATTTAGGACATCAAATGTAGAGAGTTCACACTTCAAATTTAGCTTCGAATGGCTTCTGCCAGTATATAAAAGTTTCTGAGAGCACTCCATTTCTTATCTGTCCGCAGACAGGGTGTGCAACAAAAAATGAAAGTGTTCTTCATCTCTTTGAAAACCGTAGTAAATTTTTGAGCCGCATCGGTGCTGGATTGAGGTCAAGGGTTTGGGCAGATGGTTTGGAAGTAACCAGTAGATGGGCGAATGAGGGAAAGGAGTTTGTATTTCTTTAAATAACGCACAGCCCTTACAGATACGAGAGTGTGTGGCTAACGCGAAGAACATATGTCATCCCCGAGGAGCCGCCCGCTCTCTAAATCTGTCGATAAGGACGTGCCAGTGGAGGAGATGGAATCGCTTCTTTGCAGCTGCCGGGATTGGACTCCGTAAAAGAAACAGAAGGCCTTGTGCATGCAGATCAATGATAAAATAAAAAAAATAGAACAGAAAGACAAAAAGCAGGATAAGATTAGTAACATGCAAATGATCAATATGATAACAAAATATAAGCAGCATTCACAAGCAACTCAAATAAAAATCATGCTAAAATATGCATTCAGCTAACAAATGTACAAAAGCATTGGATCGTACCAAAATGTTGTCATTAGTATGATACTAACCTTTTATACTCGAGTGATACTTTAAGTTAAACTAGGGCTTTGTGATTAATTTCATCATCTATTTTGTTTTTAATTATAGAAGAATGTATTCAAGTTAATAATATTTTATATAGAAATATATATATATTTATATATTTCATAAAAAAACTGAGGTCAATACAATTTAATATTTACAAAGCAATATATTAATATATACGTATACATTTAATTTATAATATATTTTATATATTCTAAATGAAACTAAATTCAATACAATTTACTTTGCAAAGATTTCCCCCCAAACTTACGTACATTGTCAAAATTACTGTAGTTGTCTAATGGCCTTCTTTTTAAAATCTGAAAATCTGATATTTAATGCTTGTCGAATTTCAGTGATAACCAAATTCTGCTATTTAAAGTGCAAATGACTTTACTTTTGTTAAACATCCCACCTGGATTTGATCTATAGATCCAATTAAGCAATCAAAACGTCAGTGCATTACAGACATATGTAATGGCTGTTGTGCATGAATGCATTAACTTTTACACTTCACATCACACTGCCTGAATTGCCAAACTGTGTTGAATAGTAGTACTTTGTCATCCAGGTCAGGAAATAACATTTTACATTTATTGCTTAAGTTTTTGTCACTTTGGTACTTTCGCCAAAAACTATGTATGTCATGCAAAACAAGCATGATAAACAGCATGTGCTTTCAGTCTGCGACAGGTTCCTGACCAGTGGGCTGCTGCAAAAACATCCCGCAAGTGTCTCGTTTGTGTTTACATGGCTCATTTCGGTTGTGACAGCGGTGAGGTAATTAGCTCCTTTAAGATTCGGACCCCGCGGGGCCGTTCTACCAGACTCCCACTCACCTCTTCAATATCACTGTTTTTGCGCGACTTGTAAATGAACTCTCCGATGGCCACAAACACGGACAGCACGAGACCGGCGGCCAGCACGATGAAGATGCCTCCGATGTTCTCCACACCCAGGGCACTGGCTTCTTTATTGTCCTCCTCAGGACATCCGTTACCTCGCCACCATTTTTCCTTCATCATGTGTAACTTTCCCTCTTCCTGGAGCTGCAGGATGGCGATGGTCACCCTGTCCCGGTAGGGTGAGCCTGCAAACAACCACAGATGTTCGAGTTTAGAGAAGAGTCCTACACAAGTGCAATAGAACAGCACTTGAAGCTAAACTTCCAACTTTTTATCATTTTTAGGTAGGGATGCACACAATATATAATTTTTTTTATTTAATTTAGTGAGGTTACACTTTACTTTAAGGTGTCCTTGTTACAGTGTAATTACACATTTATGTGCTGAGTAATATAAACAACATTTACTATAGGTTAAGGGTTAGGATTAGGGATATGTGCATGAAATTATGCATAATTCACTGTTATTACTTACTATGGTAAGTACATGTAACGTATAACAACGACGCTGTAAAATAAAGTGTTACCTTTTGTGATACTTATTTAATTTAAAAACATGAATATTTAATAACACTGTTAATTGTAATCTTTAGCAAATCTCAAAATGAATATCCAGTTTTTATCCTGAATGTTGTTTCGATCGTTTTTTTTTTTTGCTTTTACCGTTTATTAACTTTTATCTATTTTATTAAATTTTAATATCATAATTACTAATAACAATCAGCTTATCATTGTTGGTTGCGTACCTATTTTAAAGTAAAGTGCAATTAAAGTTCCAAATTATTTATATTTTATATATATAAAGTCAATGGAATTTAATCTACAATATTTATATAGAAATTTCTGCATACATACAATATATTATGCAATAATAATCTGTATATACATATACATTTTATATATACTATATTTATTTTATGTATTTTATGAAACTGAAGTCAATGCAATTTAATCAGCAATGATTTATAAATAACATTTATAGAAATATAGAATACAGGGACATACATTAGAAATAGATTAAATGTATAACAAAATAATTTATATAATTAAAACATTTTTTAATAATATTTCTCCACACATGTTTCGGAGACATCAAATACCGACTTTGGATGGAATGCAGCAAATGATCAGGTCAGAACTAAATCAAGCAAAGCAACTCAAACTCAATTGGCTATGTAGTGTCATATTGAAAAAGATGCCACGTCTATTGCCTGAGGCAAGTAAGGTCATGGTTAGAGGGCTCAACAGCCTGTCAGATGATATGTGGGGCATCATTACCTATTGGCGTGCCAACTCCATAGCCCTTAGAGTCGATCAGACCTCCAACCTGGGTGAGGTTGCAGTTTCTCTGTGTGATGTACTCTATGCTGGTTGACTCCATGAGGAGGGCATAGTCAGTGGTCAGGACTCTTGTAATCCCTTCCTTGTTGTTCTTCACCAGGGCTGTGTTCTTCCTGCTGCTCATGAACGCCCACATCTTCTCATACGTTGAGATTTTGGATTTCTGAAAGAGTTTCAAAGAGTTCATTTAGCCTTCAAATGCACTAAAGCACTAAAGACACATTAAAGACACGAGTCACGCCACCTGGATCCATATTTCTTTTCATTCTACAAAGTTCTTTTCTTTGGATCTTGTTCATTTAATCAGCTACTGGTATAGGCTTTTCAAGTCTGATAAGTTCGCCCTGATCTCTCATTAGGCCGAGTCAAAAGGGGACAAATTGTAAAATGTTGTCTCTGAGTGTGTCAGAGGACAGCAGGGGGGCAGCTGTGTGCTAAATCTCTCACATCTGATTCGATTTGTCTTGGTTCTCCACAGGCCTGTATTTTTCCAGATACACGCGGATGTAATCATACTCTACAATCTCGGTGGATAAAGCCCTCACCAGCCTCTGTACACACTTCTGTGCTTTATCTGTGTAACTCGTTTGTCTCTCTCTCTCTCTCTCTCTCTCTCTCTCTCTCTCTCTCTCTCTCTCTCTCTCTCTCTCTTTAAATGATGAATGGTGCATGTGTGGATCCTACTCATAAAATAGATCTCTGGATTATTGGAATTACTGTAATTTTAGATGGCTGGATTGGTGGAGGTAAAAAGAGTTCAGTAGGATTCAGGCGGATTTGCGAACGTGTACGCTTGAGGTATTAGCAAGGATTCTGTGATGTCTTGTGCTGCATGTATAGTATTTTTAGTGCAAAAAACGGCATCCAATATTTATCTTGGATATTATATTTCATTTAATTTATTACATTCGATTATACATACTCATTTGCTGTACATCACATCTGCTGTAATTCAAAGCTTACAAAGTAAAGTTCATTATTAAAAACACTAATCATTTAATTACTGTTAAATGTGATATTTTGCAAGTTTCAAAATGAATATCCATTTTCATATTGTACATTACTTTGAAGTGCCAAAATTGACTTGTAGTACATTTATTTGTGGTTAGATTAACTAACACTTCTAATGCACTCAGCAAGAATGCATTAAATTGATCAAAACTGATAGTAAAGACACTTAGATGATTGATTGAAAGAATGATTTGAAAAATTCAATTTGATTTTTGTAGCCAATAGCAACTACTGATTTCTTGTCATCATGATTGGCCGATACCGATCTCGAACATTCAAGCTTTATACAAGTAATATGTAAGCTCTCTGATGACTGCCACTGTTAACTCCTTACATCCTGAAGGCATTTTTAATGATTATATTTCAAAGCAATCAAAATAAAATAAAAATTTAATTGAGAAATAAAAAAGTTTTTTTATTTTTATATTTTGTTTCTTTGTAAGGTTTGTTTTTAAAATATGAACATTAGTTTGGCTGTAATGCTCAGTCACTTGCAAAATAGTAAAACCAACATGCAAAAGAATCGTGATAAAATCGTGAATCATTATTTTCCTGGAAAAAATGGTGATATATTATTTTTGCCATATCTCCCAACCTTACCCACCATACGCAAGATCCAGTTTCCATTGGATGAATTTTCAAATGACATTGAAAAACACTGCCTCATGATGGCAACGCAACCGGATCCCAGAAATCTCACACACATAAGGTGCCAGAGAAACAAGCAAGCAACCATCTTTAGAATTTTTTGTTTGAACTTCTATTTTTTGCGGCATATTTCTATGGCATCGCTAGAGTAATAAGCTGGTGAAGTGGATTTAATTATTGTAGAGTTAACTAAAGTTAGCATGAGCATTGTAATGTTTGAAACAGATGTCATAATAAATGTCAGTAGGCCGTGAAGATTTTAAAACAATCGGTTCGTTCATAAATCCATAAAATCTAACCTTCATGCTGTGAAAATACAAATACGCTGAAAAGGAGTGGGGCCACATAAGTTCTATAGCTTTAGCCAAGCAGCATGTAATGTCACTCCATGAGTATTTTCTCAAGATCTATGCACTATGTTATGTTGTGTGTGGGCTAGTTTGAATTGAGAAAATCTGCTCTAAATAAACAGGTGCAATTTACTATGGTTTACTAATGTTTCTCAAAGTTACAAAGCAGAAAGTCGGCACTGAAGCCTTTTTACGTCATCAAATTGCGATCGTTTCGTTGAATATGATTATCGGCCGATAACAATCTGCGGCCGATCGATCGGAGCATCCCGTCAGAGGAATAAATTAGATTTGAAAAAAAATATTCAAATAGAAAACAGTTATTTCACAATATTACTGTTTTCACTGCATTTTTAATCAAATAAATGCATCCTTTTGAACTGTATAGTGTAAATACATACACAATATGTAATCATTTATTTGGACAAAACACCATAAAACTATTATCGGTGAGAATGCAAATAGAATTTTCGTCAAAGTCCATTTAGCACAAATTTTGCTCTGTGTTTGCATTGCTACCTGATTAGCATAACTTATTTTGTGAATGGCACTAAATAAGGAGACATCATGTGCAAATAAGTGGCACAATTATCTAGTGCAATTTATTCATGGAATTCCCCTCTCAGTATTAAATTTTCTGGTTAACACAACTCAAAACTCATCTATGTGTGACTCTGCATCCATTTTATTATTTTGTGACTTATCATGAGACAGACACACAGGATCGATCTCCTTTTTTTACTTCCTAGCAGAAATCCAATAAACTTACTCCTAAAAGCTCCAGCTCCTTCTGTGCAGGCAGCTTCTTGTAAAATTGATAATATTCTGAGTGTTTGGATTGTGGCTGGCTGTTCCTTCTGTATTTCAGTAGCTTTTATGTGAATGGTGTGTTAAGGCACATCGATCCTGCATGCAAGATGAGAACATGTTACCTTAAAGAAAGTCATTGTGGAGCCATCTCTCACTGCACCATATTCAATTCTAGTCTGCTTGGCTAAATCGTCAGCTGAATCGATTGGGGAGTCCATTCTCTCCACAGTGAGGAAAGCAGCCAGGTTGGCCGTGTATGAAGATATGATGATTAAAGTGAAGAACCACCAAATCCCTCCCACAATTCTGGTGGATAGAGCTTTAGGCATCAGCTCAGATCCTGAAATAAACAAAAGCTTAGCAAAACACTGGCCACAAAAAGTACTTGGACATTTTTTTTGAATGTCATTGCAATAGATAACAAAATTCATAACACAGTGACATTTACACAAAGACAGCTTTACAAGCAAATGACATTTAACAAAAAAAGTTTGGTTGGTTTTCAATTAAATAACATTAGATGCAATTTTCAAATGTGATGAACACATTTGACACGTAGTTACTCTGCTAGAAACAGATTCTTACATCCACTATACATTTTTATCTTTGTTTACACGTCTTTTAATCTACTTATTTTCTTTTAAATAGGACAGGTTTTGTACTTCTTTTTGAAACTGGTTGATCTTAGGCCTCATTGATCTGAGCTTCTGCATCTCCGTTTTTAAAGTGAATAAGCTTGAGTGAAAGAGATGCTGCCTCTCTCTGAATCTTTATCTGTTGAACAGTATTACATTACAAAAGTGGTTCACACACCATTTCATCAACTATTTTGCAATATTTGTTTTGTATTACTTTTGTACTGTTAAAGAGTTTTCATTCTGATATTTTAAGACACTGTCTCCTCTGAGAAAACAACCCTGACACACAAGCAAGCATACACACATCCTCAAACAATCCTGAGAGTCACCCAGGACCCCATGAGCACCGTGAAGCTCGCTGTGACAACCTAAATGGGTTTATTTTTTTATATCAAAGGCTCACATTACGTTTGTTCTCATCACACTGACTTTTAACCTTCAGCTTAATGAGAAATCTAATGTGTGTTATTCTAACTGAGGGTTTTCATTATGGCTGGCTGGATGACTCAGGGCTTTGATGCTAGAAAATGAAACTATCATAAGAACTGTACTTTAAAAGCCAAAAAAACAGAATACTCTTTTTTTTATGAATCTGTCCTTATAAGCAGTCACCACTCTGATAAACTAGGTGTGCTATCAATATATATTATTAATCAGTTAATAGGAAGTTCTCCCCCCATATGTGTTTATTTTGTAATTAGAAAGACAGACCAGTGAGTCAAAGTCTGATGTATGATACTGAAGAAGCAGTGATTGTCTTTTATGCATGGATGCCCAGTTGAGATAGCTGGAAGTTGGAACGACAGCACAAATTCACATTGTGTGCACTGTGCATTTGTATGTCTTGCGTCATGTAGAACACAACTTTAAAATTGCCAGCTAAATTATTACCTTTGATCCAAGCAATATATCTAACAACAGTGATTACCAACCAAAGCAGTCGGCAAAAAAGTAGTACTTTAAAGTAGTCAGCCATGAGTAAAGAGTGGATAATGGTTATGTATTATGATCTATATTTCTTTTAAATTCAAAAGGAGGAAAATTGCTAAATGTAAAAGATAGTGTTTATTATTTTTTAATGGTTCTATTAGCATTAGTGTAGCTAACTGAAAAGACAATGCCAAAGAAAAACTAAGTTTTAGTGTGTTTAAGATGGTCATGCTAATTTGTTTTGGTTTTAGTTGGGCTAATCAACTAGTCTGGCTAGCTAAATTGGATAAAAACCAGCAGCAAAAACTATTTAAGGGTTCTTTAATGTTTTTTTTTTTTTTTTTTTTAACAGGGCTAATGCATGCTCTTGGCCTTTCAGTAATGATCATGCTAATAAATCCTTTTGAAAGATACCAAACACTTTTACATTAGCCACCTGGGGAACAACAGCTCATTGACAGACACCATGAGGTGTGTTTGTTCCTTTGGAAAAGCTGTGCTGCAAATCACAGATAATTAGCATGGCTAAATGCTAACTACTGACCTATGTCTTACTCTTAAATGGCATGAGGAGGACACAACTGTCAATCATAGCCCTGATATTATAACAATGTAGGACAAGACTATTGTGATGGATTTTTAATAGATAAGATAGTAAACTATCTTTTAAACTAAACCATGTTTCTAACATCTAAACCTTACTTCCCCTTTTAGGTCTATTTGTGTTATGGAAAATTCTCAAGTGCTGACCATGACAAAATCAAAAATATAGTGTCTGTATTATATCATGATATATTGAGTAATCAACTGAGCTCTTAACCCTTTAAAGTGTTTTTTGATGATTCAAGATATTTTTGCTTAAAAAGGTGGGGGCTTGCTTTCACCAATTCAACCAATCATATTGATAGAAGGTGACGTGAGTTAAGTCATGAGTTAGTGACGAGGATCTAATTTGTTGTGTTTGTACTTGTCCTATAAAACCTGATGTATTCTTCTTTTTGAGTGGGATTCTCTCTGAAATTTGTCTGAGATCCTCCGGCCGTGCTTCTTCTTGGGGGAGATTCTCTGAGAACTGCTCGGGAAACTCTCCCGGCCGTGATTAAAGCATTTTAAAGGTCATTTGCTGAAGTCTGTCTGTTATTATTGCTGCGCAGCAAGTTAGATAGGGGAGCAAGTTAGTTAAGGGAACAAGTTAGGGTAAGGAACTCGAAGCCAGTTGTCGACAGTAGACGCAAGAGCTAGAGTATAAAGATTATTGGGTGTCGATTGTAGACGCCCCAGATATATTTATTAAGTGTCGACTGTAGACGCTTGGGTGTCGACTGGAGACGCCCCAAGTACATTTATTTATTAAGTGTCGACTGTAGATGCTTGGGTGTCGATTGGAGACGCCCCAGGTAATTAGGTTCCAGGTACGTGGTTAGGTTTAGGGAAAAATCTACCACACTATCAATCTATTTATTGAAGAAAATAAAGAGGAAAATCATCTGGACAGCTGATGAAAACCCAAACAATAAAAGTATCTTAAAATATTGTTCTGTCAACATAAGGACAAAAACTACTTTTTGTAATGTTATGTTCTCACTGTTTTTCTACCATTGGCTAATTGGTAAAACCCTGCATGCTTTAATAGATGAGATAAAAAAAGATGACAAGGTTATTTCAGTAACCTCATGTAGGAGGATTAGCTGTGGTAGGTAATAATGTGAACACATATGCACAACACACAAACATCAATGAATACACAAGATGAATACCAACTAAATCAGCCCAATTAACACTGTGTGTGGGTTTCAAAAAGCTTGTTGATCCTATTAAAGAGGTCATGTAGTAAATAATTATCACTTTTTTGATCATAACCAAAGCTTTTTTGTGTGTGCGCCAACAAATCTAATCTAGTTTTACATGACCATTTCCCACTATCTCTCTCTAACCCTTTAGAATGAACCTGGTATTTGCTGATTAAGACTATGTCTATTTTCTATGTAAACACCCTATTCTACATCAGCATTAGTTATTTATCAAATTATTTTTTTTAGATATTCCTATTATTATTAATAGAAATAAAAGGACTTGTTTATATCCATCAGTTGTTGTTTGGATTTAGAGATGTAGGTGTTGCGCTCAAAACTGCGAGTTTGCAGTCAATTGTAAGAAAGAGGCTGGGTTTAAGAGGTCTAAATAAGTCCAGCATACGTCATCAGAGAGATATTTAATTTTTTAAAGATATTGTGATCGGGAAAAAAGCTAAAAAAAAATGTATGTGGATGAATTGTTCACAATAAAATTAATAACACACATTGTATAAATATGACCTGCTTTAACCATAATGGAATAACCTAAAATCCACCAGTGACATGAAATGCCCGCAACTGCACTCCACTTTTCTGTAAATTTCCATCTTCATGGCTGAATGGCCCCTCTGATGTAAATAAGATTTATCTAATATTTCAGAAGAAATCTCTCTGTAACGTGAGGTCAGACTATGCTGCATAATGATTTGTCTGGTTCTCCTGTGCTCATTAAAGTCGCTCTTGGAGTTTTACACTTTTCTGCACACCTGACAGGTCATCCATTTTGTTTCATGCCTTCTGTAGCGGAACCTACAAACCTCTTCTCACTAGCATCTATTACACCAGAGGAAACCAAGCTAAAAGTTTCCAAGTCAGAACAAAAATCAATTCAGTTACTGGTTGTGACTTATAACTGTGCCAGAGGTGTGTTTTCTTCTTCATACCACTACAATTTCCTACTGTATGAATGTCATTGAATGAAATCTCAAACGAAAAAAAAAACAATGCTAAACAATGCAGAACTTTTGCAGTGTTGTGTGTAACATACCTTGACGCATTAGAGCTGCGACACCAAACCATAAACTATTTAACAGTGTGAAGTTGTTCTGAACCACTTCAGATGAGGGGTTGCAGGGGTGAGGGTTATACCATTCGTACGGTGTGAACCTGTCGAGAATCAAAGAAAACAGACTTTACAACACTGAGGATTGAGTATTAATACTGTGTTTGAGAGGCTGCATGTTTGGCAAGAACAGCTAAAAATGTTTTCTTCTTGTCAACAGGGTATCAATAACTGCTAGGAACGAAGGTTAATAAACATCTCATTTTATGGGAAAACTTTTCAGTGTTCTAATCTGTCCAGTTAGCAAATGAAGGGAGAGCTGGAAAAGAAAAGAAACTTCTGTGCTTCTTTATGAACATTTTAATTTAATTCATGTAAAAATGTACAAAAAAAATCATTTATAGGTCTGTCAATTTAATGTAAAATTAGTGATTAATTATAAAATTATATTGTTCAAATGATAAACTTAAATATTGAAAATATAATTAATAATAAAAAATGATTCTTGAAGTTCTTGTAATTTTTTTCATTGATTTTGTCAGCTTCTATATTTTAACATATTTAATGTTAAATAGCTGTTTTTATTACTGTGAGAATTCACAGAAAATATTATTTATAGGGATGTCAATTTAATATTTAAATTTAGTGTGATTAATTATAAAATACAATAATTAATTTATGCATGAATTATTACAATTATAAGATTCGTTATTAAAAATATAAAACTAAATAATTCCATAAAGTGCCTTTTGTCAACATGTTTTTGTAATGCTTATTCATTGCTTTTGTTTTCCGCGATTAATTAATCGCCACATCGTATAATTTATACAATTTTTAATCAACTGACAACCCTTATTATTTAAGATGACCAGATTAACCTGACTATTAGACTAAACCAATAAATGTCCCTATACGGTAGCAGTTAGCGATCACTTTTTACACTTTTACAGTGCTGGAAACCAGTAAAAGGAAACAACTGGGAGACATTTCAGTTTGACAGAAATTATGATTACACAAGAGCGTCTGAAAGACACATCCTCCATTTTACCACTCATAAATTGGGTCATTTATAAAACTCCCATGGTGAATCGATGTCTGATCAGAACATGTCACAAGACTCATTAGTCATGCCTCACGGTGTGGAGACGCTCACTCTATAGATTGCTGTTTGTCTGCAATCAAAGCTGCCAAATTTCAAGATCACAGTTTAAAAGGCCTCCAGCAGACAACAAATGTGCACCCAATGCACATGAACCACACTAACACCGAGACCCCACCAGATGTCCATTAACAGAGTCTGACTGGGCGGCGTTTTTATTGACCATTTGCATTTTAATTGAAGCAATCAATCATCTGGCTCTGATGAGGTAGCATAGCTCTCTTGATATTCTTTTTAGGTGGATGTGGACAATTGCCCGGGGCTAAGGATTATGAACTGGGTTTCAATGCAGACGCAACCTTGTGCTCACTCATACAAAATACAAAACATTACCGACTGCATTATGCATTTGGGGAAAAAGTGGATGTGGACAAACATGACTGAAATTTTTACATCATTAATCTACTGTATAATCCAACAGCAATATAATAAAGTCTGGGCGCTGTGTTTATTACTTATTGATCTGTTTCAAGATCAAATCAGCATTTTGATTCTGGCATCTCACAAGCGCAATGATATATCATGAGAAAAATTCAATGCTTTAAATGCACTCCCACAAAGAAACGTGATATCTGTATAGGCACACTCTGCAAAACAGTTTTACATTTTAAATCAGACTGAAGTCGAGAGTGAAAAAACATCTTGAAAGCTTCAAAGAGAGATGTACGATGTTCCCTTTAGCTGCAGATAACAGAAATATTTTTCAAATGACAGCCTGATAATGCGTCTCCTCATGTTATGTCAAACTATAAAACATCTGAAAGACATTTTTGAACAATTGGGTCAGTGTTCCTAGATCTGAAACCCAATCTGCACATTTGTTTTGCTATATTTCCAAGATGCAGAAGTGATGTTTGTGTTAAACCGAGTCCTTCATCCATACCTGGCTATCACAAAAAGCACGCAGCTCACTCCAAGACAGGCCAGCAGCACGTACATCCAGATATCCGGGGTGAGGGGGTTGAGGAAGGAGAACACCCCTGGATTGGTGCCATTCGGTTTTCGGTACAATATGCTGATGCCCAAGGTCATGAAGGGTTTGGAGAAGTCGATAACTTTCTCTCTGACATAAGTGATGGTCAGCGGAGCCACAGCCAGGTCAGCTATCTGGTTAAGGGGACAAGAAGAGGTTTACAAGGCGATGGGAACTTGTACTGCTGGAAAAAGATGCAGATAGATGCAGTTAATATTACAGTTCAATCACTAAGATAAAAACAAGTGACGCCTGCGGAGATGGATCCCACAACAGGGCTTTGATGAACAATGACTGGCTGTTTGAAGCTTCCGTTGTTTTATGAAGTTTATTTAAACTTAAGATGAGCAAAAAGGCTCTTTTGTAGATTGTCAGACTTTGTACTTCTTCCATAATGACAAATAAATGAGTTATGAAGAACCGGGGGTTGGCAAAGTATTAAGAAAAAATATTGATATAAAACAGCCAGATGAAAGCACCTTTTTTTCCTTTGGAAAAAAAGGTAATGATTTTATTTCTCATTAAATTAGTAGTTTTAATGAACCTGCACCTTGATGTTTTGTATACACAATTGTAGTCTCCCTATCAAAACTTTTGGACTACTTAAACATAATTCTCAGCTCTGCTAAATTGCCTGAGATGAGCCAAGTTACAAAAACATCCATTACAAGCTGAAATATCTTGGTTAATCAGTTGTCAGACAGTCTGGTTTTAGTCTCTAAATAGTGTGATATAAACTGAAATATGATAGGGTGGAAAAGCAGAAGATCATCTTCAAAGACTGCATTTGGATGATATGATAAAAAATACCCTTTGTGGGAGATCACTCACATGGTCGATTAGTTCCCGAACCATGCCGTTCCATTCGCCTTTTTCATTCTGAGCTCCATATTTGCCGTCAGAAACCAGCTTGACCTCATAGGTGAATCCCAGGATGTTGGAGAGCTCCTTTAGCAGATCTAGACAGTAGCCTTCAAAGCGATCGTTCCCAAATAGCACCTTGTCAGACTTCTTAAACATAACATAGGGGTTTTCCTGTTCACAAGATAAATTCACATGTAGGTCAGATGTCACAGAGGCAAAGTTAGCTGAGTTGAGATGAACTGCTCAAAATTAGTCATTTTGCAAAGTGTGCAGTCTACTTTTTAGAGTGAATTTCTAGCCGTAATGGCTGTCGATAAAAAACAACAATAAAATAAAATAAACGGAAAATATATATTAGTATATATTTCGTTTTTCATTTGGTGGGCCAGTGAAACTATTCACAGGCAACTACATCTGACCAACTAAAAATAATTGTGACCTCTGAATAGATTTTTTAGATAACATGGAATTACAACTTGTTTTAAAACTGATTGGATTCTTACCAGGATTGTGGTGACGATAAGCGTTCTGTTAGCCAGAGAGTCTGTGATGTTTTTACTCTCTTTGACCTCAGTCACGTTGAGGCCTGTATAAGAGTTCCACACTCCAATCTAACAATACAATAAAGAAATGACAAGGCATGAAGCACATGAGTCTCTGTTTCTGAGCAGATGAGATAACAGTGAAAGAAGGACATACTTTATCACTGTAGACTCATTAAATAGGTCAGGAAAAGGAAAAAACTAAATGAAAGAAAATAAAAAAAAATCTAGTCTTAATTCACTGAATCCATTTGACTGTAAAACACTTTCATTGCTCAATAAAACCCAGTAAAATCCTTCCTTATTTAATGCATGCACTACAAATTATGAATGATTTTTTTCTCTTTTTTTACCTTAAAACAATAATATAATCATTCCTAATATTTCTTTCAGTGATTTATTTACAGAGTTACACATCTGTCCAATAAAATAGAAGCTCATAAATACACCCTCTTAAGTGCATCACCTTTTACTTTTGGTAGCCATGTTGTATTGATGTTGTCATAAATATAAAACACAACATATAAAGATGGAGGTATGAGAAAGGGTCAAAAATAAGTATGAGAAAGGGTCGATGGTTACCAGACATGTTGATTTGGATGCAACATCACACCATAAATTCAATAAATGTCTTGTAAAGTTCTGTGCACTGTAACATGTATGTCGTCCCCCCCCCTCGTTATGTTTCCTTTTGGTTTAGTCCTGTGACCTAGTTTTCCCCAGTCTGTTTGATTAGTCATTTCATTCACCTGTTCTTTGTCATTAACTCATCAGCTCCATTTGTTTGCCCATGAATTTATACCCTGTGTTCTCCCTCAGTCTTCGCCTGTTCTCGTTAATGTTAAGTTGTGTTTAAGTGAGTGTCTCCAGAGTTTTTATATTAAATACTGTTATTCCTCTTCATTGTGCTTTTCACTATGCTGTGTACTGTAACATGCACTGTATCAGAAGGTTAAATGGTTCTCTTGAAATAAAAGTTTGAGCCTTTAGTAATCTACTACTTGATAAACATATATATATATATATATATATATATATATATATATATATATATATATTATATATATATATATATATATATATATATATATATATATATACATACACTATATATGTGTATGTATCTATATATATATTTATAGAGCTCTATATTCAGTATCATTTTCAAGATGAGGACATGTAGGTTTATACTACTGCTGTATTTCCCCAGGTCAATGAAGCAGAAAAAAGTTCTTTCCAACGTTTCAACAATTGATGAAGCTTTTCTGTTATCTCCACTGCTATTCCGGTTAATGGACTTCAAATATGAATATGAAATATGAACACAACAAGCATAAGAAGATTGAAAATGTGTAAAGATGTGAAGATATCAGAGCCTCAGAGTGCTTTAAACACTTGAGGCGTCACAGCTTCTATAAAAAATCTATATTTTTAAATGGAACTATTTTGACAATATATAATCAGAAAGTACATTAATGGAGTTTTTAAGTTTCTCCTAGGAAAACATTACAATTTATATCAAATGTAAAGATTTTTATATAACTGTTATTGTTGTTGTTATTTTTATAGTTAAAATAATATTATGGTTATGATTATTTTAAATGTATTACTCCTGAGTTTGATATAAATACTGCTTTCGATGCTGCTAGATAGATAGATAGATAGATAGATAGATAGATAGATAGATAGATAGATAGATAGATAGATAGATAGATAGATAGATAGATAGATAGATAGATAGATATAGACAGACAGACAGATATCTTATGTTACAAAAAAAGGTATTACCCGATTACCTGACAGCATAGCTCTTATTTAGACTAGAAAATACGTTACAGGAATCAAATTATCCTTTATCTTATGAGATAAAATGTTTCAGAAATCAACAAGAATTTATTATCTAATAAATAATGTGTAATAAAATCAGCCCATCTAATTCTTAGGATCAGAGAGATAGTAAGTGGCTTGAAAATCTAAATTAAACCAATTTGACTAACATTATACAGGATCTTAAAAAATAAAATAACAAGAGAAAAGTATGACATGACTCCTTTAAAACAGGATGTCAGCAGTAAAAGATTTAAACCGCTTGATGGAGGGCTTGCCTTTCTCTGTTCAACAAACCCTTTGTTAACACAAGCCTAATCTAGTCTATGTTTATGTATGGCACTTGTCACACAGCTCATATGAGTCTGAAATGAGCGACTTATTCAAATGAACTTTGAAAGTAGATTACAGCTGCTCTCTAAATATCTGCCTGTGGATTCATACACATTTTTCTGCGCGCCTGAGCAGGCTTTTATGGAGATGCGTTACTTACTGAGGCGCAAAGCATTGTGGAAAAAAATTGCGTATTTTAAAGAGCTGGATATTGAGGACGGTGATTTAACTGTCATAACTAAAACTGGCAGACATTATTCATCTCAGCAAGACATTCTGGCTGAAGTGACTGGCAGCGATCTCTTTCGATAAGGAAGTAAAGGGATTTCTGCAGGGAGGGAAGCTGATGAAAGGGCACTTGGTTTACTGAAGGAAAGGAAATCCAAGCTCTCCACAGGTCTCAATCACAAACTCATGGAATGAAACCAAGACTGGAACAAACCTTTGTCCATAATTTAGTAGGTCGTGATGCACCATCAGCCACTCGCTTTTAGAAAGAATTGAAGAGTTGTGTAATCAGCATGGGAGCAACCAGGTCAAAACAAATGATCTGACTTATAAATATGTCTGCTTTCAAAACAACATATTCAGTTTAATTTAATCCATACACGAAATACATTAAGACACTTGGCTCAAGGTTTCCATTCACTCTGCTTATAGCAGCAGTCTCTCTTCAGGGTCCAGCTGAGCTGACTCACCTTCGCCGTGCCGTCCTCCTTGAGGCTGATGAGGTCTAAGTTGAACTCTTTCCGCAGACCATCAGTCTTGTTAAGGACTATCCGTCCAGTCAAACCATCCCACTGGGCCTGAGGCACAAAAACAGTATACAATGAGAATGATGCACAACATTGTTTTTACTCCTGTGTTTTTCAATCATAGCCATAATGGAATATTATGCAGCCTCAGGGAATGTGCGTCTGTAAACCCCAAAAAAACCCAAGAGCATTTTGCTGGTCAATTAAATTTTAGTTGAATGGACTATTGTGCAGAGTCTGAACAGAAACACTTGAATCATGTGCTTCAGGTTTGCCTAAATGATGAATAAAACAGTACATTACTGTAAAAAAAAGGCAGCACTTGCTCTGATATGTAGTGAAACAGCAATATTTAAATGTAGCATTAGTAATTCATTAATTCATTAACCATTTCAACTGTATCCGACTCTTCTATGGGCCATCTCTTGCAATATGCAATGATCTTTCCAGGGTAGGTTGTCAAGTCTTTCCTCAACCCTCTCCATTACATGGCTTGGGACTCACACACACACATTCAATATCTACGGACAATTTAGCGACTCCAATTCACCTATACTGCATGTTTTTGGATTGTGGGGGAAACAGGAGCACCCGGAGGAAACCCACGCTGACACAGAGAGAACAAGCAAAGTCCAAATAGAAAGGGGAAGAACCTCCTATACCCACTGAGCCGCAACATACAGCATTTCAAGCAAAGTAACTGTCAGTATGTTAGATTTCATTGTTTTCATTCATGTGCCTGTTTCTTGTGTTTCTTTTCTGTTTAGTCTTGTTAATCCCCTTGTTAGTTTCCTTGGTTTCTGATTAATTACACCTGTGCCTTATTTAGTTCCCTTTTTTGCTTCTGTGTTCCTGTTTTGTTCAGTTCACTGTCGGTTATCATCTTTACTTTAAGTGTGTTTAAAGGGGCTATATGCAACTGTTTCCCCAAAATAAACGAAACAATAGCCTTTTTATTTGACCATGTATGACTCAAACATCTCCTGATGAGCATACTGACACCTTTTCAGCTCACAGTGGGTGCACCTATAAGCCTGTATCCTATTTTTCCTATTTTCTGTCGGGTCCGATTTTTGCGCGCTGTCTGCGGATGTGACGTCAAGCGCGTTCATGTTAAACGTTTCAGATCACTCTGCCACCACCGCCAGTCAGCAAACAAACTTAGTTTCTCAAACAATATATGTATTTGACTGTTCTTACATCTGTAAACATAATGTTGACTTCTTTGCAGCGGATGACTTGTGAAGTGTGCACGTACGAGAGCGAGCAGAAAGGAAGAGCAGTTCCGTTTTTTGGCCACAGGTGTCAGTCGCGAGTTTAAATTTCAGAAAAAAGCATATAGCCCCTTTAAGCTAGTTTTCCAGTGTATTGTCCTGTGCTCTCCTGCATTCTGGTTTGCTTATTAAAGACTTTTGAATTAGTACTTCCTCAAGCATGTTGACTAGAACACACCAAGATTGTGACAGTAACAATGCCTTCCTTTGTAATTTTTAGATTTATGGTCACAATTTTATTTATAATAAATCAAATCATACACTACCATTCAAATGTTTGCTGTCTGTAAGATTATTTTGACTGTTTTTGAAATAACTCTTTTATGCTCACCATTTATTTATCAAAAAAAAATAAAATAAAAACTTTACCATTGAAAAATATGATTTAAAATGCTGATTTCAGTTTTTCTACATTAAAAGACCTGCATTTACTTTAAATGTTTTGTAACATATTATACATTAATTTACCTGAACAACAATTTTAAAACAAATACTTTTGAACAAAATTTCATAAATCTGCAATATTAAAATGGAGTATTAAAGTGTGGATGATTTAAAACAAGTGTACTGTAGATTTTACACTTACATTTTGTGTATCTTAGAGGTTCAAAGTTTATAAAAATGTGTATTTTTCATACTAAATTTCTTATGGCAAGATTACCCATTTTTAATAATCTTAAAAAATTTTAGTGTTTGAGGATGTTTTGTATTGATTTTAGCAAGTGTTACAGAGCTTTTTCATTTACTGTTACATTTTATCACAGGCCACCACAAAAATTATGGTCATTACGAATGGAAGATCACTTATACTTTTAGTTTAATGGCATAGTTCTCGATTAAGTTTAAAAATATATATTTTTAAATATTTTTTATTTTTAATACATTTAATTCACATATAAGCTGTTTGAGGCAAAATTTCAAATCTTTATGTTAAATTTTCTGAATAAATGACAAGTGCCCTTCCTTACACTACACATGGTCAGGCCTGACTGCATTTTTTCCCAAAAAGCAAGAACATCAAGCTAGTGTACCGTCATTTCATTTCCCCTAGCTTTGTTGTGCAAAAAAATGAGAGAAAGCAATCCCAGAATTCAATCAGCTGAGGCAACTAAGGAAGAGTAATAGCCCTGCTAAAGCTCTTTGATAAGTGGGTGGGATATCAGGAAAAAACACTTCTATTATCAAGGTTGCAGTGTTTCTCAGAGCACATCTCAAAACAAGAGGCTGGCCTTCAACATGTCACCAGACTTGTTCAGGGGGATACAGCTTACTATTCCGCAGGACACCTGGAGACTTGATGCTGACCTCGATGTGAACCACTTCCACCATTGCAGGGAACTGTAATAGAGCCAATGGAGACAAGGGGTGCACTGCATTCTAATTCTGAAAGTGATTCCAATGATATAGTTTCTTTGTGCCATTATTGTTATACTGTAGTTGTGGTGTGGACTATTATTTTATATTTAGAATGAATTTGGAACTATAACTTTATCGTTATCGTTATAGTCCTTGGTGTGAACGTGCCTTTACTGTCATGTTCACTGAACTGCAGTGGTGGTTATAGCAATGGTCGACTGACTAGTCAAATTAAATGTCTCTACTTTCTAGGGTGAGAAAGAAAGAATGCCAGTAGGTATTTCAAGTCATTTTCAAACCTGGAAATAAAAACAAGGTTTTTGAGACATTTAAAACAAAGGAATGAAAAAAACTTCATGAGAAATATTTCAGATTCTGCACAGTTTCTAGGCCACTAACCAAACAAATAAGCAAGTTTGTCACTTTGGAATAAACCAAATACTAAGAAATTCTGAAATAAAAAATTCACAATATTTATTTATTGATTTAGTCAAATTGTTCTGTTGATAATAAGATTTTTTTATCAACAGAACAATTTGATAAAATTGTGAACAATCAGTGCTTGTATTCCAAAGAAGAATTTTTTTTTTAATTTTTCTTCTTTGGAATACACGCACTGATTGTTCACAATAAGACCAGGAATGTGCATATCTTATAAACTTGCTTTAATCTGTGTAACTTTAAAGTGTAACTCGAAAAATCACTAACATGTACTGCATAATTTGATAATGACAACACTAACTTTCCTTATTGGTTTTGAGAAGCAGAGGGTGGTGACCCTAATGGGACCACAAACATTTTTGGTGCCGAAAATAACATAATGATACTTATTTTTCACTTCAACCCTACAATTTGGCCCCAAGCAGGGATAAATACTGTGAAAACCTCCCCTAAATGTGTCACCAGAGCTGTGGGTCTTATATTGTAGTGCCGTTTCGTCAGAATGGCTTTGCCAAGTCCTATGCAGTGTAATATAATCAAAGCTCCTTAAATGGAGTGTAGTCTTTTTTTTTTTTTTGCTACAGTACAGGGGCTACACAATTTAAAATTATATGGCACGTAATACTTCCGTTAGTTATTTCCTCATAAAATGCAGCTCATAAGCAAAACCGCACTGTTCTGCATCTCCTGCTCAATGGGTCAACATAAACAAATACTACATTTAAAGCTGTTCAGCCTTCTGTCACAGTTGATTAGTTGCACCAAAATTCCCATTACAGTACTTAAGTGAGTGAAAATGACTTAAATGGACAGGGCAAGCAAGAAAAATAATAAATGAAATGAAGAGGGTTTTTATTTGTCCTGGCAATCTATTAAAAGCCCTCCAGCATGGCTGCTTCTACTGTTAAAGTGAAGAATTTAAACGGCTACAGCACATACGCAGTTCACAGAGTGATGTGTTTTTGTATCCTACAACATTTTGAATATTAAGAATTGTCTAGCTCAGTGTCTGTAGAGAGGCCTCTTACAACAGTGTTTTATGGCTTTAATGGTGCTGTGATACAGAGTTTATGGGTCGTTAAAATATAGCATCTGGACTCATTAGCAGTTCGTCATGGTGTTGGCATGAACAGAAAAATAACTCTACAACTCAAAACAACCCTAATTAGACACTTACACACACTTAAAGCCAAAGTGCATCATTTTTCAGATGCTCAATACTTTCTCCATTCCCAGTTGAACATGATTGAAATTTTGAACATGAAAATTACTAGATGTAAGCCATTTAAAGGTTCATTTCCCTCAAAAGTGTAAACACTGTAGCTCTGTGGAGCAACACTGGCTCACCAAACGGCAAGAGTTTGGGGGTGGAGCTACCTGTTTTTTGATCAACAAAAGATGGCGAAAAAGTACCGGAAACCCATTCCTTTTCTCCTGTGGGCAGGGGTGTCCAAACCTGCTCCTGGTGGGCCGCTGTCCTGCAAAGTATATTCCAACTTACCTCAACACACTTGCTTGGAAGTTTCTAATATGCCTATTAACCCTCTGGGGTCTAAGGTGTTTTTGGGGTCCTTGAGATGTTCTGACATGCCCTGACATTTTTGCTTTTTTCAGTTGCTTATAAACATGTTAATGGCAAAAAAAAAATACACACTATTTAGCACAAACAGGGCTACCATGAAATGTGAGCAACAAGAATGTACATGTCTGCATTTTTGAGAGAATAATGTTTATGCATGGTTATTGAAAAAACTAAAAACTAAAGTTTCTGAAATTAGGCCATAAAACACATTCTAAATATGTGCCAATAAGACTTTTGTCTAAAAGATGTCATCGCCTAGTGTTTTTTCTTCAAAATAAAGTGAAAATCACCCTGCCTTATCATTCACATAACACAATACATTGATTTGAATTTTGCAAAGCACTTTCTGTTTGGAAAGGCCATATGCGGAGTGGGCGTCAACGGTCATGTATATATAGTGGTTCACACCTGAGGAGACAATGGGGCCTGCATACTTAATTAGCCATTCATTCAGGTGAGTCACTGAGCCACAAGAATGCAAGAGCAACAGTTGGAAGCATCTCAATTCTTTTTTTATTTTTCCACATATTGTGCTTGCAATTTGGCCTATAATATCCAAGGAAAACATGTCTAGTAATTGTGCAGTTAATTCTCATACTGTATTTTCAGTTTTGGAATATTTATCCTCTCCCCAAACTTGTCAATAATAAAACACAATAAAAGTTATTTAAAGAAAAGGCTTATATTTACCTTTTAATAGTTTGTTTACATCTACCTTGTAAATATATTTTTTTATTAAAAAGGTTACAATTACAACAACAATTCAAGTGTAATCTTTCTTTGTAAAAACTAAAGTATACATTTTATCATATTTCAAAGTTAAGGATTTGATTGATTATTTGATAACTTTATTTTTGACATATACATATATATTTATATACATAAACACATAACATAAACATAAACATATTATACTTAACATAAGCAAATATTGGCAAACAAAAGCTTATTTGAGGTGGCAGATATTTTACAGTAAAAATGTATAATCTATCCAAAACTAATCAACGAAATGTTGTCTTTCATATGTCTGTAACATAGGTCTTTCATTTTTATTATAAGAAATAAAAATGTTAATTTGCAGTTTAATACGTTGCTTATACAAATACATTTTATTTCAACATATTTCAGTCGATTTTTACTCAGTATAGCAATACAGTTTGCTAAAACCGAAACATTCATACACAAACAGAAACGCCTGACTGTAACGTTGTTTTTATGAAATATTAGGGCATATAAATGTTAATTTTCAGTTTAAAACGTTGCTTATACAAATAGCCTACATTTTATTTCAACATATTTCTGTCGATTTTTACTCAACTCAGTATAGCAATACAGTTTGCTAAAACATCATCATTCATTCACACAGAGACGCAATTTAAATTTAAACTGTCTTTTTGCGAGCTGTGATAAACAGCGCGCATCTCTGCGGCTGCCGTTCATTCATTCACAGAAACGCGATTAACTTGAGAAGGAAAAAAAACTTACTACATATTCGGATCCTCTCTCCTGCAATACCCGCACTCTGAGGTAGATTTTCCTTTATTAATATTTCTCACAGCGCTGCCAGATGGTGTAAACACGTAGGCTCAAAAAGATCTGAATAAACTTGTTTTCTCGAGCTGATATGGGGGCGTTCACAGGTTTGCTTGGATTGCCTCAGTAGTTTGCGTTTGAATAGCACGCGCTCTCCGTGGGCGGAGTCACATTACCTTTGAATTAGCTCTAATGAGCTCGACTGGGATCGCTCTCTTTTAATACAGATTTCACAAGATGAGAATATTTGTTTTTTATATAAATTACCTCATTTAAAAGCATAGAATTCAAGCTTCATGTCTGTGTATCTGTATGTCTGTTTGACTGAGTATTCGCTGAGTTACAGTTCATTTTCGGACGCGTTTCAGAATGGTCTTCACTGGCAGATAGAAGGCAGAACTCGCATCACGTTTATTTTTCTTTATTTGGCAAAAAGCACAACACTTTGTTTTTATTGTGAGTATACACAAAAATAATACACATTTAACAGAATCGATTGATGTATGAAACTTGCTTGTAATATCAAAGTCCACAGAGCAAAATTAATTTCTTTTGAACTGAACTGAAAAAAAGCGAGCTGGTATCGCCGGCGATACTGTCGACCCCAGGGGGTTAAGACCTTGATTCGCTGGTTCAGGTGTGTTTAATTGGGGTTGGAGCTAAACTCTGCAGGACGGTGGCCCTCAAGGAGCAGGAATGGACCTGCCTGCCATAGGGGAATTGATTTTTAACAGTAACTTATAAACCATTAAAGAACTACTATAAGCTACGAGGTTGTTTATAGATGGTATTTGCTTCTGTATAGCCATCAGCCCACATTATTTATGAAAAACTACATTACCCATGATTCTGCAAAGGAACCTCCAGCAATCAGAGAATCGCTCTACGAAAGACGCAATAGAGTCAGTCTCCCTACGCTCTCAAACTACTTAATCATTTATGTGTTTATACAATACACACAAAAGATTGTTTCTATATACAATCACCTATTCACCTACAATCAACTTTTATCCTTCTCTTATTTTTTACTTTGAAATAATTTGTTTTTAATTTCCCTCAATAACACCATTAAGTACACAGTCTTGTACTTTTGTATTTTTGTAAGTGTTTGCTTCAAATCACTGCTTATAATGTTGTGATTCACCTCGTAGCTGGTTAGTTTCATTTATGGATTATAACTCTTAAACAAAGACTTTAAAAATCCCTATGGGGAAAATTAATAGAAAAAATACTTCCGTAACTAGGCTCCTGAAATAGTGAGCGGCACTGTTGTATAGGACAGAACTGACACACTTCAACCTTTAACATGAGTTTAAGTAGTGGAGCTACCTGTTTTTCTGGAAGACGAAAGAAATGTTCCAGAAGCCTGTTTGAGAACAACCATTATATTTCCTATTTCATTTGGTGACACTAATGGTGCAGAAATTACACACTTCAGCTTTAAAAATGTAAACTACATTTTTCCTTTACATCTTTAAAGGAACACGCCGATTTTTTGGGACTTTAGCATATTCACGTATCCCCCAGAGTTAGGTAAGTCCATTCATACCCTTTTCATCTCCGTGTGTGCCGTAACTTTGTAGTAGCAGTGCTTCGCCTTCTGAGAATATAGTTCCCAGTATGTATACGGTTAGAAGATGGCTGTGTCTCATGTGACCTTGTTATTTGTACACGCTGTGACTATACAAATCACAACATGTAAATTGGAAAATGTTGGTGTTATTTTGTCACTTATTGGGAGCAGTATGCTAGCTGGAGCCATTTACCTCCAGTCTTTGTGCTAAGCTAGGCTAGCGGTGGGTGCATCAGACAGAGTTACGGCACGCACAGAGATGAAAAGGGTATATATGGACTTATCTAACTCTGGGGGATACGGTGAACAAGCTAAAGTCCCAAAAAGTCGGCGTGTTCCTTTAAGTCCTGTACTTTTTTTTTTTTTCTGGCATTGCCGCTCTGTGAATAAGGTGCAAACTGAGTACCGAGGGTTTCTAGTACAAACCGACACGCCAGACTCAAACAGGGAAACGAATTCACTCTCTGTACCGCTTATCATTGCTGGGCCACCCCTTCCCTAATGCAATGTGGCACTATTCATTTTTAAAAACAGCCAAAAAGCCTCTTCCATTTCTAAAGCCAAGAACACTCTGACTGCCGAGTCACTATGCAAGTGGAATTGAAAGCATATCTAAAAATGTTACTGAAAGGCCTATTCTGAACAAGCTTTCATTCCCCTAGACAGCCATTTTGAGCTATCACAGGCATCACTTTTTGAGTTCTCAGAGTGGATGGACACACACCCCACACTCAAACATGAAGGAGAAGTGTTATGACCCCTCGGTTCAAAGGCGTTGAGAGCATCCAGCAGTGATCTGGGACTTAAAAAAAGATCAAAATGCAAAAGTACTAGTATCCATTTGCAGGCACCTCTGCCCTGAAAACATGTTTTTCATTTACAAATACATTTTTATGTAACCAACGGGTCAAAAATTTAAGGAAAAGTTGTTTAAAGTCTAAAAGAGTACAAAAAGACTGTCTGATAAATATTCCACCATTAAGCAGTATTCACACATTCAGTGATCATACAGTGATCTACCAAATTAACTCCTTTTCAACATGAGTGGTAGCGACTGTTGCAAATATGATATGTGCATGGCTATCGATGCAACTAAAGGTTTGACTTCATACAAATGAGTAACAATGCAATGTTGTAACTACTAAAAGGAGTGACACTGAAGCTCTTGCAATTTATCCCCTTTGAGATATTGTCATTTTCACCGTTCTCTACGATTTATTTTTAACCACATAAAGGGATATAATGTGCTGTCAATCGATTAAAAAAATTAACTAGATTAATGACACATTTTTTCTGTGATTAGTTGCGATTAATCACAATTAAAAATTGTTTTTCAATATATTTGTGATGTAATAACTTCACAGTTAATCTCCAAATTAATGTAGAAACAACATAAAGACAGTATACTTTTTAGGCCAGTATCACTGATACTAATACAGCTACTCTGCCCTACTAAGGCAAAAGACCTTAACTCGCCAGAGTGTGAAACTGAGAAAATGACTTTAAAGTTATCTTAATGTCCTGACAATTGAGTTATAGGTATAATATTGTAATTTTCACATGTTGTAGTGTATACCTGTATTAACCTATCTACAAAAAAATGTTGAACTCAAATTTGACCTTTGACCCTTTTGCGGAAGTTACTGTATTCTGCCTTAGCATTGGCCACAAAATGACAATCGGTCATACCAAGGCAAAAGACCTTAACTTCTATTTTATAGCACAATGTTATGATAACACTTAAAATGTAAGCAATATTAACCCTATTGGACTCACTATGATAAAATGGCTTCACATGTATCAACAAGAAGTTAAAGTAGTGAGAATAGTTGGAAAAGTATGAATGGTTTTAATTAACATGAATTTCATAAAACAAAGTTGATTAACACCACTAAAGTATAAAAGATGTGGAACATTTAAAGGTTTTTTGAAAAACTGATTCTAAAACTGAAGTGTGTGTGTGTGTGTGTGTGTGAGAGAGAGAGAGAGAGAGAGAGAGAGAGAGAGAGAGAGAGAGAGAGAGAGAGAGGGGCGCGGGCGCGATCGAACAGTGGGATCGCGCCCGCGCCTCTCTCTCATGCACGCACACACACACACACACACACACACACACACACAACATATTCCAGCATTGCAATCTTGACATCGCAGAGCTTCAGAGCTAAAGCGGGGCTACAGATTAGGTGTCCCTAAAGAACCCGCGTATCTAACAGTACTCTAAACTCTAGGATTGCATAGATAGAATTGACAGCCTGTAACAACCTGGGAGTTAAATAATCTAACAAAAGCAATCACTGTGAAAAATGTACGTGTGTGTCTGAGGTTATTTAATTGCTACATCATAACCCCATAACTCCAGCGCGGCAATACTTTGATGGTCGGTTAGAACAAGGCAGAGTGCCGTAACTTAACGGCAGCGTAACTTCATTCGAGTGTTCAGGAGCAGCGAGAAACGACGGCATAAAGCCGTAACTGACATTACGGGCTTCTACCATAGTTTCCCCTTGGCTTTTTGAAGTTACGTCAAAAACATAATCTTATTCCCTCCAAAAAACAATCGAATTGAAACTTGATGTTTGTCTATATGATAAAACTTATGTTTATTGTCCTAAAAATTACAATAACTCATTTTCGCCAAAAATTGAAGTTACGACCTTTTTCCTTAGTGCGGCAGTACTGATGTCTCGATGAAAATTACCCCCCCCCATTTTAAACATTAATTATAGCCATTCAACATGACAGTGTAATTGACAGTGTAATTTTTTACATTTGTTAGGCTTCAAAAAATATAACAACTTAAAACAATCCTCACAAACCCATAATAAATGTCATATTTACAATTGCCCTTCCTCATCTAACAGGTAGAAAATATTAATCCTTATTAAAGTCAAGATCTTTAGTCAAGAGCAGTGAGTGATTTTTTTTCTGTTCCCTTTGTTCTTTGATTAACTTTATGGACAGACAGAATTAGTGGCTGCTGTCACTTTAAGACCTGCCGCTGCTGCACATGACGCGGATCTCTCATTCTCTCACAACTCTTTACGTTCATTTAAAGGAACACACCGACTTTTCGGGACTTTAGCTTATTCACCATATTCCCCAGAGTTAGATAAGTCCATACATACCCTTCCCAACTCTGTGCGTGCCGTAACTCTGTCTGACGCAACCACCGCTAGCCTAGCTTAGCACAAATACTGGAGGTAAACGGCTCCATCTAGCATACTGCTCCCAATAAGTGACAAAGTAACGCCAACATTTTCCTATTTACAGGTTGTGATTTGTATAGTCACAGCGTGTCCAAATAACAAGGTCACATGAGACACAGCCATCTGATCTTCTAACCATATACAGACAGGGAACTATATTCTCAGAAGGCGAAGCACCATTACTTCTGCGGAGTGAGGACACTTGACAAAACGGAGAGTTTGGCATAACTGTGTTATTGTTCAAGCACGAGAGAGAACTCGATTGTGGCGCGCTGTCTATGCGTCTTTTTTCCAGTTTAACGCGCAAAAAATATTTTACGCAATTAACGCAGCCCTAGTTAACAGCCCTTGATATAATAAATAAAAACATATCAGAAATTGTCATAATTCAGAGTTTGATTCATGCATTAATAACTGCTCATCTTCTTAATTATGTGATGCATTATGCACTGCTGCAATTTATATACACGTCCTTTCATAAGTTTGGAGTCAGTACGTTTTTTTTTATGTTTTTGAAAGAAGTCTCTTTTGATCAAAAATTGAAATATTTTTACAATTTAAAATAACCTTTCTTTTTTAATATATTTTAAAGTGTAATTTATTTCTGTGATGGCAAAGCTGCCATTACTCCTGTCTTTAGTGTTACACGATACTTTGTGCCGCTATATATATATTTTTCTTTTAAATCCCAAACTTTTTAATGGTAGTGTATGCGTTTTAGCAGCAAGAAAACTTATTCCTTGACTAAATAAAACATTTTTATAAGTTTAACTTGATTTAATTGTAATCACTGTTTCTTGTAAAGTTAAAAATGTCTATAATAGCTTACAATTAAAATCAAGTTAACGATTCAAATCAATTGAATGTGTTTTGCTACATAAAGGACAATATTCTCACCTCTTTAAACAAGTTCATGAAGCGCGGGCCATACCTCCAGGGTTTGTGTCTGTGGCACTGTAGGGAGCTCACTGTCATCTGTGTGGCCCGCTGAGACGCAACAGCAACCATGAACACTGCGTCATACATGAGAGCAGCCTCGGTCTGCGGAAGGAGGGAAGAATTTACCCACAAAACATGCTCTGAATATAATCAAACTTCACATGAATGCATTAATATATACGCAGAAAGTGTTTTTGTTTACCATTCATTTAATATTGAATGTTATGTAATGGCATTTAAGTTTAATTTCCTTTCCATCTGATCACAGGAAAAGAGCTCCTCCCCTGTCCCCTGCCGCACACACCTTATGTTTCTCTGGGTATTATTCAGTGCTAAAATGTGACCTGGATGGTAAAAATAGATTTGAATAAATCTCTGGATGCTTTCTGCTTTAAGCTGTTCATGCATGTCTAATGAGGCTGAGTGTGCAAGCAGTATACACTGCCTTCTGGAGGACGGGTAGATTAGTCAACAGCGGTAAGTCTTAATCCTAGATATTCTAACTGTGAAGGATGTGCTTATAAGAAGTTAGGGACTGGTTTTAGTTCTGGTCTATATGTAAATGAGGATTTTGAGCAGTGCGATTGGCTCGTTTTACTGTGCGTTCACACAGTCAGTGTTTGGGACCGACAACTGTTTTTACTGAGAGGTTTGACTCTGAATTGACCTATCCGTAAGCCCTGCCCCCCTTAGGTAGCAAACTCAGACAAACAAACAGAGTTGCTTACTGTCACTCAATGACAGCTGTCAGTGTGAAAACCTTGTCCCAAAATGTTTTTGATAAATTTTGGACACAGAAGCACCTCTCGTCGAGGGGCATTCATGTGGGACTTAAATATGCCATTGAGGGATATATATAAAAGATTTAAAAATAAATACGGTGGGTAACAGGAGAAGCCTCATGTTACGGTCGTCACGATCGCAGACGACAACATCCAGGATCAACACTGTTCATGTACCGCAGGATAAGATTCAATTCATTTACATTTAACCAGTTTAATATGGAGAGGCACTGAATTGTAGACCAGTCTGTACATGATGTAAGAAGTCAGCTATTTAGGTTTGTACGTTAAGATGGACTCACTAACTTTGATTTTAACTTAATGTATGACAACCAGAAAATTTAGGTTTTCATCTTCATTGGAATTGGGGTTGAATCCTTAAAGGGTTAGTTCACCCAAAAATGAAAATTCTGTCAGTAATTACTCACCCTCATGTTGTTCCAACCGCGTAAGACCTTCGTTCATCTTCGGAACATAAATTAAGATATTTTTGATTAAATCTGAGAGTTGTCTCACTCCTCCATAGGCTTTCAGAGGGACCGAAACTTGCTGGCCCAGAAAAGTTATTAAAGAGATCGTTAATATAGTCCAAGTGACTACAGTGGCTTAATCCTAAGTATATCAAGCGACGATAATACTTTTTGTGCGCAAAAACAAACAAAAATAACGACTTTATTCCACTATTCATTTCCTTCTCTCTGGGCCTCGTAGTGTTTTTGCGCTGCGCGTCTGTGTTGCACGTCATCACGCATCATACACATGACCCGCTTCGGCCAATTGTGAGCCTACGTGGTGACGTGTAACACAGACGCGCTACGCAAAAACACTACGTAAACCAACTCGAGGCCCAGAGAGAAGGAAATGAATAGTGGAATAAAGTCGTTATTTTTGTTTGTTTTTGCGCACAAAAAGTATTCTCGTCGCTTGATATACTTAGGATTAAGCCACTGTAGTCACTTGGACTATATTAACGATCTCTTTAATAACTTTTCTGGGCCAGCAAGTTTCGGTGGAGTAGTGAGACAACTCTCAGATTTAATCAAAAATATCTTAATTTATGTTCCGAAGATGAACGAAGGTCTTACGCGGTTGGAACAACATGAGGGTGAGTAATTACTGACAGAATTTTCATTTTTGGGTGAACTAACCCTTTAAGGAACCAGGTTACTGCGTCCACATCACTGAATTAATACACAGCAGACATTTTGCACTGTCTTGTTTGGGTTTAGGAAACAGAATAAAATAAATTCAATTGCCCATCCTCTCAGTCAGGATACCTGGAATCAGTGTAACAATTACTCCAGGCACATCGTTTTACTATTTTTGTAGCATAAACACCATCAAACCGATGAGAGCTTCTCCAATGTTTTTCTATGGCAGGAACCTCTGAAACCTAAATATGTCCGAGTTCCGGTCCCCATGCAACTGATACTCATCTGCCATTGGCTCATCTGCGTTCAAGGGGAGGAGCTTATCAATAAGTCAATTGTCCTGTTTATGCAATATCTTACAGGAGCGGATCAAATTCTGTCAATATGAACTCATAACGGAAGTCAAGACAAGACTTTTCTATTTTTGCAATAACCAAACTGACTCCCAGAATTTGATTGCGAGTGCAGAAAATTCAAAAAAGCAAACTGTATTAGTACTCTAGAACAGGACTGAGCACGACAGCAGAGCGATCCTCACAGTCATAATGCCACTCATCAATCCACTCTCAGGTTTGGGCGGTGCCAGCTGGCGCTCCATGGACCACTTCTGGATCACAGAAGTCACATACGGATCATCTAGATTCAGGAGGCGGAAGGCAGTCATGTTGACGCCACTGTAGCGGTATTGCTCAAGATCCAAAGCAAACAGATCCTGCAAGATAACAAGAGTTTGCTTTAAGAGCTGTGCAAACTTTGCACAAGATATAACCTCTTCATGCCGTGCGTTTCTTTGTCATAAGAAGTGGTGTAGCCTTAAGCTCTTGTTATGTGTCCATAAATCTTGGTAGTGCAAAACTCAGAATTTAAGAATTGTCTTCCTTTAAATTCATAAGTTGGAATTTGGGTTGAATTGGCCACAAATCACAGGAATTGGAATTTAAATAGCAGAAAGTTGAATTTACTGAATTCAACAGGTAATGTTATTATAATTTAAAGTAACTGTTTTCTGTTTTAATTGTAATTTATTTCTATGATGGCAAAGCAGAATTTTCAGCATCATTAATCCAGTCTTCAGTGATTCTTCAGAAAACATTCTAATATGCTGATTTGGTGCTCAAGAAACATTTCTTATAATTATTGTCAATGTTGAAAACAGTTGTGCTGCTTAATATTTGATGTGTAAACTGTAATACACTTGTCAGGATTTTTTGATGAATGGAAAGCTCAAAAACAGCATTTATTTGAAATAGAAATCTTTTGTAACGATGTAAAAGTATTTAATGTAAAGTCAATTTAATGTGCCTTTGCTGAATAAAAGTATTCATTTCTTTAAAAAAAACACTTTATAACACTAAACTTTTAAATGGTAGCATATCTGCTAGTCCATCTGTCAGGCCTTTTTGTCAAGGCCTTCAGACTTTTTAAACTACTTTAAACTTTCTGATAAGGTTTCCAAGCCATAATTCAAAGTTTGTCTTGATGACTTTCTTTTTCTAGTAATAAGTTCATCCCTAAATTAAATTTCACTCTGATCTTTTAAAACCTTTTTTAACATTAGCACAAAGCTTAGGATTGTGTGCCACCATTTCAGTTTCATGTGTCGATGAGTGAACTCAGTGAACACTGTCAAACATAAATCAGAATGAATATTGTACAGCCTGACATAAGACAGTTGATGTAACAAAGGGTGTATAAGGTAAGTCAAGATGTCAGTGGGGTTTTATCATACAATCTGACAAGTAACAATTATAAGAAACAGCAGAAAATCACTTCGCCTGCTCATCATCTAATGCAATAAGAAAGAGCTCTTATTAAAAGCAAGCAGGGAGCTTTTCAGACTCACCAAAGTAGTGAAGAAGAAATGATAATACTCTGTCATCATACCCATCGACATCAGCTGTGGGAGGAGAAACACAGCAAAAGATGTTTTTTGGGAAGAATCCAGAAGAAAACGAAAGCAAAGATGGATTGAGTGTGAAATAAGACGATTTCAGCAGCATTCAGAAATACAAGCAGCATGGTTCATACTGAATTACATGTCCGCTTTAAAGTACAGCTCTGAGAACCTGCTGGGTCACAGCAAGCAAGAGCACTTAACTCTCATTTTCAATCCACTTCAATCTGCGCAACATTGAGTTCAACAAAAGTTCAAAACGAGAATTTATTGAAAGGATGATGCACCTGTTTGAGAAGCTCGGCGGCTACTTGGTAGGAGCAGTCGAAGATGACGTAAAATTCTTTTTCTTTCTTCATCTCCTTTAGCAGGGGACGACTGTCGCCTCCCCCCGACGCCAGCTGGCGGATTCTGATCTTCAGGTTGTTTTTGGACGGAGCTTTGATCAGTTCCTGCATACGCATTAATCCTTGAAAAAACAGAACACAAAAAAAGTGATCGAAGGTGGGGAGCAATGGAAGAGAAACAATCTCATCACGAGCTACAGTAATTACACTTTTGATTTCCCTTGTGTTATAGCAGATGTTTACAGAGACCATAAATTGGGACTCATTTATTCCGTTGATACATAACAATCAGATGCATTTGGGGCTTCTCTTTAATCAAAACACTCAGTCTATAGTAGCGAAAAGTAATGCATTAAACCGCAGCAGGTCAAAAAGTGATCTAAAGGTTGAACAGACCTGGGAAAGGCATTAGCAAGGGCCACTGCAGATTCAGTCAGTGTTATTAGTTAATAAGGATCCTCTATGTTATTTTTACTAGAATATGATTGCATCTCTCTAATGATTCCAACAGACTTGATAATAGTAAAAAGTAGTGAACGTAGTAAAGTTTTTTTAATTTAAGATTTTCATAGAATTTTTATATTTTATATTTATTTTTTTTCAGCTGTATAGTTTTCAGTTAATAGTTTTAGTTAACAATAATAACACTGATACAGATGAGCAAACTATTAAGCGGCTATCTTGCAGATCACTAAATTAAGTGTAATTCTTGTGCATTAAAATGTGACAACAGTGAATGAATACAGATGGTTAAAGACAGACTTCCTTCTCATGAACAGTGCCGGCCCGAGCCTTTTGGGGGCCCTAAGCAGAATTTGATTTGGGGGCCCCCTCCCACCATGCAGAGTCACCTGTGCTTGACGATTATTGACACAATGTCACTCTATAATGTTACATTATAAATTAATAAAATGAGGTTATGTATTAATACAAAATAAATACTTAATAAAAAATAGATATACTTAAATAAAAATGTTTTAACTTTTTCTTTACTATTTTACTAACTCTTTGAAACTTCTGAAAACAAATTGTCACAAAACATATACAAAAAATAATTTACAAAATATCCTCCAACGTTTTGCAACACTTTGCAGTTTGAATGATGTCTTGTATGAACATGACGGAGTATGTTTTTGTTTACACTGTTCGATCGCGCCCGCGCCTCACACACACACACACACACACACACACACACACACACACACACACACACACACACACACACAACATATTCCAGCACTGCAATGACATCGCAGCCTGTTCGTTATAGCCGTAATAAAATATAATAATAAAATAGTCATCCTAACATATAAAAATTACACTGCTCTGTTTAAATAGTCAGTAGTAGCCTACAATTCGTACCATAAGCACCGCTCCACTGTGATGTTTCCAAGCACATTTTTGCGCATGTGAAGAGAATGATTTTTTCCCTCGATATTGGATTTCAAGCACATTTTTGCGCTTGTGAAGAGAATGATTTTTTCTCTCGATATTGGAACGTGGATGAAGTACAAAGAAGCCTATAATAAAGAATAGTTTGCCATCCAAATCCATCGCGAATGTTGAAACATTTTGATTCTAATGAGAGAGATACGTGAGCCCAACGCCGCTTTCAATTTCGCTTTAAATTATTTCGTTTTGGCTTGTTTATAGTTATGTTTTTATTCTTGTTCTGTTCTGAATATCATTAAAATTAAAGGATAAATCATTGATCAAATCAAATTTTTGTGACATGGCTTTATATTACCGTGACTTTGCACACGAATTGTCTATGCACGCGAGGTTATGCGCATGACTCAAACACTGGCAGACACAGCAGCAGTTGTAGGCAGGTATATTGATCATGAAATCAGAATTTTCTTGTCTTGAATTATTAATCCATTCATTCATTTATGTCACTTGTTTAAGTTAATTAATATGTAAAAAAAAAAAAAAAAAAAAATCTAGCTTGGGGGCCCCCTGGTGGCGAGGGGGCCCCAAGCAGCCGCTTAGTTCGCTTATGCCTCGGGCCGGCCCTGCTCATGAATATTACTTTAATAACCAGACAAGCTCAGATTCAGGGGTTCATCTCTCAAGTTCAGTGTGCTCTTGGACGAGACTCTGAAACGGATACATATTGGGCTCCAATACATGTAGGGGCTCCTGGGAGTCAAGGTTAAAATAATAAGCTTCTATATTGTTTCTATTCCCTCCCTCACTATCAAAATGTTATAGCATTATGACACACTTTTAGGTCATATGCTAAAGCTGGTTTCCTGGTGATAGATCTAATAAGACCGTCTAAACAACCTGTTTTCATCTCTGATGACGCTGGTATTGTTTGTATTTAGTCTATAATCTCATGATGGCTTTATTAGATCATCACAGAGTTTGGTACGTCTTTAAAATAGCTTTTATTAATTATCTCTTTATGGTAACCGAAACTTATAGGGATTCAAATTAAATTAAAATTTAAAACCCACATTTCTTAAATTTTTAGATATTTTGAAGAAAATATCTCCCATGCAGGCTCAGGGGGAAAGTCAATAAAAGTGGTGGCAGACTAATATTAGGGACATGAATTTCTTATAAAGGCTGTGCAACTAAATTCAGTGACATGGATAAAGAAATATGTCGGTCATAATAACAGGTTTGGGCAACAAAAATTCCTTTGATGCTCAGTTAAAAAAAAAACAGAGAGAAAAAAACAGGTATTAAACCCCTTTTAGTTCCAGGCAAGTTATTTGCCTTGATTTAGTCTTGGCCATTTAATAGCGTACTTCCAAGCAATGATAAGATCATAAATCATGCTATCAAAGTATAGAAACACAGAAAATTGTGTGTAATTTGTGTTTTCAAACAGATGGGATGGGCACACAGGACTCTAAGACAAATCACACTACAGCTGAGATGGTGTGATGTGTAAATACTAGGGTAATTTGAGCTGGCATCTGTTCCCTGAGCTCTCCTAATGATTTCGATCCAAGTTACTGGCTATGAATCAGACACACTAATCATTTTGAAACTGGTCAATCTGACACAATTTCTATCTGGTGCAAGCAAGTTGTTACAAAGACATTGGCTACAGAGTCAGCATGTTCATTTAAGCTGTAGAAATAGAAGTGTTTACAGGGCAATTTTCCATTTTTATTTATTTATTTACTTGTGGTTGTTTTTCTAGTTTGTCTGCATTTGATTTGCTCTCCAGATTAGTTTGATGCCATCAGGGGAACACTTGAAGTGTGTTGGTGAACTATAGCATTATAGCAATTTGCATTTTATGCATTATGCTGCAGTTGCATGTGCAACTATTTAGTTGGATTTAAATGTAAGGAGTAACTTGATTGTGTGGTGATATTGGTGCTATGATATTTTTATAGGTTAGTATTTCCCCATCTGCATGTCTTTGATTACATCAAAACAGAAGTCATCTCAGAGGCAGAGAAAGTTATTACATTTTGATTTGATGAAAAAGTTTATATGATACATTTTTGATAAATTATGCACAATATTGGCAATTTATTAAAAATGTTGTCAGTCACCCTAAATGTCATGTTGATTTCAAGTGTTTCATATCTACAGTTATTGTTTGATTCTTGAGTGTGATCTTCAGAGTGAGTAATCAACACTTTTTATCACCTCTTTCTTCAGTCTGCTGACACGTGAGCCAAGGCCTATGAAATACATGTCTGTAATCAGCAGTAAAACAACGTGGGAGGAGATCAATATTCAGTCAATATTACACTGTTTTCAAAACCAATTTAGTTTAGAAAAGGTCACAAAAGTCAAAATATATAGAAAATGAAATATGGTATTGAAATAATGCTGTCAAAAGGAAATTAAACTGATAAGGGCAAGGGCGAGGCCTAAATTAAATCATTCATTAAACTTGCCAATGCCACATATGAAATGTTTCATTACTGTGCATTTCAATGCAGGAATTTAAAGTGCCCCTATTATGCTATTTTAAAGGTCCCTAATTAAGTTTAAAAGGTCTCCTGCAATAGGTTTACATGCATTGCAGCATCACCTTTTTTTCAGTTCGATCAAGGATTTGGTCTCTCTAAACCAACCAATCCAAGAGCCTATTGTGTTCTGGTTGGTCAGATGGCTCAGTCTGTTGTGATGTGTCTACCGCTTACAGCGAGTGTCGGAAACAAAACGGCATATAAAAATACTATATCTAACATTAACAGAATAGAAAACTCAAAAATTCATGAGGGGATCCCTGCTGAAAAGACCCGTTTAATCCACAAGGCATTTGCAAACTGGTTTATGCTGGTTTCATATTGGTTTATACTTGTTCACCAACTAAACTTGACCAGCATGGCCCGAAGGGGATACCATTATTCCGTGCTTGGGAACCAGCATTCAAAACATATGATGGTGATAAGTAATGCTAAGGTTACTGTTGAATTCAGTTTGAATTCCCATTTGTTTTAAATATAATAGAATGTAAATATATGTGGACATCAGTCACTCTTTCCAGCAGAAAAAGAGTGAAAAATTTCAGTATAAATGTTGTGGCCTGCAGTGTCCCATTTTAAAGCACAAAGCTGTGAAGATCCCATTGAAGATCACAAAACCTCAAAAAGCACATTGAGCTGCCCTTCAAATATCCCTTTGTCTCCCCTTTCTAAACCATAAAGCCTTGTTTATACTTTCGCCTGGCACCGCAGCGCGAGTCTCCGCAGACTGCGCGCGCACCTCCCCAAACGGACGAGGCGTTTATACCGTTGTACTATTCTGTGAAAGACAGGGGGCGACTCAAGTAATTATCTTCAGTCTAAACCATCAGGAATCAGCGGTGAGAAGAAGAAAGCTATACATGTATGTATTTTAGTACACCACCACCAATACCACACTACAAAAAGAATTGTGTAAAACCCAGTAGGCCTAAACCCTGAGATTACTCGTGACAATAAAACAAAATATATGGATGAGAATGTGTATAGCTAACTAAATTAACGATCTCTTACATATTTTCTAATTTCACTAAACATTTCATTAAGTTTCGTGATCATTTTTATTAAACATGGACCTTTATGTTCACTAAAAATACTTTTTATGCTATTGTATGCTCATTTTTTAAATGTAAGCAACTAATTTAGACATGCAAACTGGGTGCCGGTGTGGTGAAAAGTTCGAGCTAGGCCAGATTCGGCTCCAAGTCTTTCATCTTCGGATGCGGAGCTGCGCGCGCTGTTACAAAAAAAGCCATGCACACCGCTAAGCGAAATGGGGTCTTGCACACCCAACGCACACGACCGCCCACACCGCAATGACGTAATTTTTGCCGCGCACAGCTCGTGCAGACACATCGAGTTTAAACCTAGCTTAACTGTCACTCACCTGTGCTGTCTTCATAAACCACAGTAACAGACTTCCATTTGAAGAAAATAACAATGTCCAAGATAGCCCTGCTTATGGAGGTGTACTCAGGGTAGAGGTTAATGTAAAAATTGTCTTTATTGTCCACAGATGGGTGTTTCCAGCGTGTCTGGATGTGTGGCACCTCTAGAGCATTGCAAATGGATTGGACGGCACTGACCGAGGAGCTGTGAGAGGGGCCGAAGACCGCCGCAACCCCCAGGGCCAGCTGGTCACATACTGAGAGAAGAAAAAATGGAGAGACAGAGAACAGACAGGGAAAGGAAAACAGTTGACATGAAAAAATGTGTATTAGAAACAGAAAAGAGGAAAAAACAGAACAAAGCATGTACATAATACAAGCAATAGTCTGGCCTTTTCAGTTCTGGGATATCATTAAATTAGCTTATAATGGCAATTTCCATGAAAATGGTATAATTTCAATATTTAAGTATTAGAGTCACAAATACCATGTTTTTGTTGTATCAGATACATTAAATACATAAAATTAACAAAGTAGCAAATTTTACACATTTGCAACTTAAAATGGTTATTTTGGCGTGTCCTTCATCAGAGGTATTGACCTTCTCAACTGTATCCAGCAATTTAAAATAATTATAACATAATATATTGAATTAACAATAAAATATAATAAATATAATATTATAAATCTAAACTATAAACCAATAAAAAAACGATACATGTATACATTTGATTTAATATATTCCACTTAGCAAATGTCAAAGAATAAAATAGTAAAATAAATTCAAAATCAAATCAATCAAAAAAAGTCATACCCCTTCGGGAGGCTTCAAAGCTGTCAAAGAGGTTTACTCTCTGGATGTCGTAGGTCAACGTGGTGTTTGGCATCAAGGTTCTGTTTCGGTTGATACTTGTAACAGCAAATTTAAAGGCGAGTTCATCCATACTGACGGGTTCATTCTCCCGCGTCTCAAAGATTCCCCCTTTAACCAAAATAAAGAGTGCTAAGCAACAAGTAAGTAATAAGGAGTCTGATTAATCTCACTTGTACTGTAGATTTCCAAATATGAACTTTAAAAGTAAAATACATTTAAAAAATAGTACAATGTATGAATACAATTAAAGAATGCCCTGGTAACGCATAGGCTAAATCCCATTAAAATCTAAATTTTAATAGTGCTAGTGCTAAATACAAGCCAAAGCAGAGGTTATTTAAAGTTATTTTAAAACACATTTAAAAAACAGAGCCTGTCACATGTCTGTCCAGTCTTGTGCTGCACATGGGTGTTTGTTGTTTTGTGCCATGTGCTCTCCTGTCTATTGTCTAGCCCCTCCCATCTTGTTATGTGATTATTGGTTAATTTGTCCCACCTGTCTGTCTCGTTACCCTCCTTTGTTTGTTCCCCTATTTAGCCTCCTTGTGTTTGTAGTCTTGTGCTGGTTCGTTGTCCGAGTTACCTGTCTTTGATGTTCCTGTCTGTTTATTATCTGAGTTCTGAGTTTTCTGTATTTTTGTCTGTGTTTGTTAATTAAATCTCCTCTGCACTTGAATCCTCGTCTCTCGCTCAATCGCCCCGTGACAGAACGAACCAGCCAAAATGTGGATTCAGCGGAGTGAGATTTTTTCTTCAGAGGAGGAGAAGGGAAATTCCATTTCCCTATTTGAATATTTCTCCAGATGTGTTCAGAGGACTTTGGAGGAGGAGAGCACCATGTCAGACGGTGATCAGATCGGAGGAGGTGGTCCGGTGGTCCGGAGACGGAGGAGGAGAAGGAAGACCTCCTCTGTGACTATTCCGGTGGTCTCAGTTCCGGTGGTCCCAGTTCCGGTGGTCCCAATTCCGGTGGTCTCAAGACACAGGAGGAGGAGAAGGGTTCCCTCCATAATTGTTCCGGTGGTCCCAGTTCCGGTGGTGCCTGCCGAGCCTGTGTCTTCGGACAAGATGGCCGCCGCCGAGTCTGTTCACGTCACGTCTGCCGGGCCTGTGTCTTCGGACAAGATGGCCGCTACAGAGACTGTTCACGTCACGCCTGCCGAGCCTGTGTCTTCGGACAAGATGGCCGCCGTCGAGCCTGTTCACGTCACGCCTGCCGAGCCTGTGTCTTCGGACAAGATGGCCGCCGCCGCGAGTGTTCACGTCACGTCTGCCGAGCCTGTGTCCCCTGACCAGATGGCCGCCGCCGAGAGTGTCCACGTCACACCTGTCGAGCCTGTGTCCTCTGACAAGATGGCCGCCGTCGAGCCTGTGTCTGTTCCTGAGCCTGAGCCGGTGGTGTCTGTTCCTGTTCCTGAGCCGGTGGTGTCTGTTCCTGAGCCGGTGGTGTCTGTTCCTGTTCCTGAGCCGGTGGTGTCTGTTCCTGTTCCTGAGCCGGTGGTGTCTGTTCCTGTTCCTGAGCCGGTGGTGTCTGTTCCTGTTCCTGAGCTGGTGGTGTCTGTTCCTGTGTCTGTTCCTGTGTCTTTGTCTTTGTCTTTGTCTGTGTCTTTGTCTGTGTCTTTGTCTGTGTCTTTGTCTGTGTCTTTGTCTGTGTCTTTGTCTGTGTCTTTGTCTGTGTCTTTGTCTTTGTCTGTGTCTTTGTCTGTTCCTGAACCGGAGCTTGTGGTGCCAGTTCCAGTGCCTGAGCCGGTGGTGCCAGTTCCAGTGCCTGAGCCTGTGGTGCCAGTTCCAGTGCCTGTGCCAGTTCCAGTGCCTGAGCCTGTGGTGCCAGTTCCAGTGCCCGAGCCTGTGGTGCCAGTTCCAGTGCCCGAGCCTGTGGTGCCCGTTCCAGTGCCCGAGCCTGTGGTGCCCGTTCCAGTGCCCGAGCCTGTGGTGCCCGTTCCAGTGCCCGAGCCTGTGGTGCCCGTTCCAGTGCCCGAGCCTGTGGTGCCCGTTCCAGTGCCCGAGCCTGTGGTGCCCGTTCCAGTGCCCGAGCCTGTGGTGCCCGTTCCAGTGCCCGAGCCTGTGGTGCCAGTTCCAGTGCCCGAGCCGGTGGTGCCAGTTCCAGTTCCTGTGCCCGAGCCGGTGGTGCCAGTTCCAGTGCCCGAGCCGGTGGTGCCAGTTCCAGTGCCCGAGCCGGTGGTGCCAGTTCCAGTGCCCGAGCCGGTGGTGCCAGTTCCAGTGCCCGAGACGGTGGTGCCAGTTCCAGTGCCCGAGCCGTGGCCGCCCGAGGGGTCGTCTCCGCCGTGGCCGCCCGAGGGGTCGTCTCCGCCGTGGCCGCCCGAGGGGTCGTCTCCGCCGTGGCCGCCCGAGGGGTCGTCTCCGCCGTGGCCGCCCGAGGGGTCGTCTCCGCCGTGGCCGCCCGAGGGGTCGTCTCCGCCGTGGCCGCCCGAGGGGTCGTCTCCGCCCTGGCCGCCCGAGGGGTCGTCTCCGCCCTGGCCGCCCGAGGGGTCGTCTCCGCCCTGGCCGCCCGAGGGGTCGTCTCCGCCCTGGCCGCCCGAGGGGTCGTCTCCGCCCTGGCCGCCCGAGGGGTCGTCTCCGCCCTGGCCGCCCGAGGGGTCGTCTCCGCCCTGGCCGCCCGAGGGGTCGTCTCCGCCCTGGCCGCCCGAGGGGTCGTCTCCGCCCTGGCCGCCCGAGGGGTCGTCTCCGCCCTGGCCGCCCGAGGGGTCGTCTCCGCCCTGGCCGCCCGAGGGGTCGTCTCCGCCCTGGCCGCCCGAGGGGTCGTCTCCGCCCTGGCCGCCCGAGGGGTCGTCTCCGCCCTGGACTCCCGAACTTTGTGTCCCGCCCTGGACTCCCGAACTTTGTGTCCCGCCCTGGACTCCCGAACTTTGTGTCCCGCCCTGGACTCCCGAACTTTGTGTCCCGCCCTGGACTCCCGAACTTTGTGTCCCGCCCTGGATTTCTGAACTGTCCGTCCCGCCCTGGATTTCTGAACTGTCCATTCCCCTTGTCCCGCCCTGGTCTGTCCCTCCCGTCCCGCCCTGGTCTGTCCCTCCCGTCCCGCCCTGGTCTGTCCCTCCCGTCCCGTCCGAGTCTTGTGGAGCGTCTGGTAGCCGCTCCTTAAGGAGGGGGTAATGTCACATGTCTGTCCAGTCTTGTGCTGCACATGGGTGTTTGTTGTTTTGTGCCATGTGCTCTCCTGTCTATTGTCTAGCCCCTCCCATCTTGTTATGTGATTATTGGTTAATTTGTCCCACCTGTCTGTCTCGTTACCCTCCTTTGTTTGTTCCCCTATTTAGCCTCCTTGTGTTTGTAGTCTTGTGCTGGTTCGTTGTCCGAGTTACCTGTCTTTGATGTTCCTGTCTGTTTATTATCTGAGTTCTGAGTTTTCTGTATTTTTGTCTGTGTTTGTTAATTAAATCTCCTCTGCACTTGAATCCTCGTCTCTCGCTCACTCGCCCCGTGACAGAGCCTAGTTAAATTTACAAATAAAATTAAAATTAATCTCCAGGTAATGGATTAATTCCAGTTCCACATTAATTCAAAAGCAGTTACAAACAATAGTGCCAAGCTAATGCTGAATATAAATCAATTTCAAGTTTATTCTAAAGCATAGGCCTGCTAAAAAAACACAATCCAGTTTTTGTTACAGTTGCTTAAAAACACATTTAAAAACCACTGTCTAGCTAAACGTACAAAAATAAATAAATAAAAAAATAAATAAAACCAGTGCCCTGGAAATGGATACATTTCAGGTCCATACTAAATTAAAAATTTATAAACAATAGTGCCAAGCTAATGTTAAGTACAAATCAAATCCAAGTTAGTGATAAAGTCCAGCTCTTGAAACTCTGGATGACGTAGGCTGATAAGTCCTTAACTCAATCTGCTTGCAACATCATTCTCTATAGGGCACAGCTGATTGGTTCCTGCTGTATCAGTAGCCAATAAGCTCGCAGCTCAACCTTCAAATACTTGGTCAGCATTTGCTTTTATTGAGCTGGTAAGTCCCGCCCCTTCCGCTAACCCCGCTGGACCTCTAGGTTGAAAAATCGTCAATGCAAGTGAATGGGAGAAAATAATTATTTTCTGGTCCCGTTTGAATTGTGCCATGAATGTGAACATATGTTGTCTGTGAATTTTTTATATAACTTTTCGTGTGAAGAATGCTACAATTTAGCGTGTAGAAGTTTGATACGGTTAGACTTTGTGTGAGAGCACTTTGTGGACTACAACTCTTCGCTGCTTTCTACGCGTTTGAAACGTCACCACCACTCGAACACGGACACTAGCTCACAGATCCCGCTAAACATGGCTGTGTCTTTGGTGCACTTCACCTCCTTCTTTCAGGGAGAGGACAAAATCGTTGAGGTTGGCGAAAACCACGGGTAAGTCAACTTTATGGGGTGACGTCACATAGGCGACATGTAGTCTTTCTCGTTATGTCTTTTCCACAACTGCTAGACGAAGAATCATACCATATACTGTCAAACTCGTAACATGAAAAATTATATAAAAAATTCACAGACAACATATGTTCACATTCATGGCACAATTCAAACGGGATATGAAAAATATTATTTTCTCCCATCCACTTGCATTGACGATTTTTCAACCTAGAGGTCCACTTGGGGTTTTACAGATGGGCGGGACTTACCAGCTCTATAAACCCAGTACCTTCCCCAGCTCCACCTGTATAGACCTTCTACAGGTAATTAATGAACGCTACGTTGTACAGCAGCAGCATGTCATATATGTATTAGCAGTAGCAAGTCCTGTACTTTCTCTGCAGCAGAAATAACAGCAGCAGTGTAGCAGATCTATTCCGCCAAGACCAAACATATTAACATTGTCATATCCATTACCAACAGTCAGAGAGTAGTCATGATAGATCTATATTTAAATTAAAACCATCTGTTAGATACCCATTTAGACAAAATTAACCTTCCCAAAAATTACCCATCCAAGCACATCCCAGCAAAAGTTGTCTAAAACAGGCTAATGCACACATTTATTTTGACAAATCATATTTTTGTCCTGTCTGTTTACACTTATCAAAGATATACCTTCACTATTTTTACATTATCTTGCCAAGATGAGCCTTTAAACAAAAAGTTCACATTTAGTGAAAAAAAAATCTATATGAATAAGAAATGGTACAACGATGCTAAGACACATGTAAAGAATATACAATTTGGCTCAGGTATAGTCAATGGTTTTTTCAAACAGCTGACAAAGTTCATAGTCTGTTCTAGATAATCTTTTTCCCATCCAGACCACATTGACGCTTGGCACACGTTGACAATTTAGGATTGCAAACTGAGGATCCAGGCAGAAGTCTTGCTGGACTGCTCTGTATTACCATCCCTTAAGTGATGGACACTTTTTTCAATTAAATAACATCAGTAAACAGTCTGTAATAAAATGAAGAACAAACAAATCAATTACAAGCAAAGGAACAAAGAGTGTGAGTTTTTCAGTATATCTAACTGTAGAGGTTTATTAAAGTTACAAAAGCAGTGAGCTTTTCTTGTCAATGTTGCTCTTTGATTATTATTAAGAACATAAAAGATAGTGATTAGTGACAAATGCATTATCTTAATAATTCATAAAAAAACAGAGTACAATAGATGTTTTACTTCTGCTCTTGAATAATTCCAAGTCTGATCTAAATGTCAATACCAAGTATGTGATATAATTCGCTAAACAGGTTACACCGGGTCATTCAGAAATTCCATAACATTTAAAAAATCTGAAAATGGCAAATCATGCAGATTTAGCTGCTTAAGAAATTTGGACTAATTGGCAAACACTGCGTTTGACCTTTAACACGCCATTTTTAAATCACTTTCCTTGCTGGCAGTGAAGCTTATTCTCACAATTGCATGAGGTTAATCAACATCATCTCTTCTCAATGATCATATGCAAATCGCACAATCATCGAGATCAAAACAAATTGTTCACACCTTAATCAGCAAATAATCATGGTCAAAACATCAGACTTTGTTACTGAATATGCCAATCAAGAATCTATTTAACTTGGTAGGGTGCAAAGCCAACATTGCGTAAATGTCTGGACTAAGTGGCCAAGACTTGCATTGGAGTGTATCTCCACAATTATGCATGAACATCTGTTACCAAGAGCATTGTCATGACACATTACTTGTAATGCTGGAGATACTAAAACTACACAACATGCAAATACAATGCAACGGCGAGATCCGCATGGAGGACATCCACCTGAGATCGGGCTCTATTCATAGACGGCCAGCAAACAGGTCTCAGCAGGAAAAAATGGGCCATTAACTCACCAATAAACAGCCAACCTCCAACAGTGAAAGTGACAGATTGGCTCTTTAATGAAAAGACTGTGAATGAAGATAAGAGTAATTAAATGGAAATGTTCATGTGTGTGAGATGAAGCTCATCAGAGTGCAGATACGAGCTTCTACCAAACCCGGTCTCAGTGGCTTGTTTTGGCTTTTTGAAAGCTGAGTTGGAATGAGCAAAGCCAAAAAGTCCTGCTGTGGATAACACTGTCTGATGTTCAGATAGTCCCTCGAGGAAAAAGCGCAGACCGAGCACTCCACACAGGGAGAAAGGAGAGGAGATTTCGTCTGTGAAAAACTGATTGCTTTCATATAGAGGGAGATGGTCAGACTGTGTCCGACTGGAAGGCCGGAGATGAAAATGAAGCCTGAGGCTTTTCTAGATGAGGCAGATGCACTAACATGAAGGAGAGTTGATAACAATGAGTCTGGCAGCAAACAAGTCTCGGTTAGTTTTTTACGAAGTTTCGGATCTATGTTTTTACTATGTTTATTTACTCTGAATATTTCAGCTGACTGAAAAGTCTGATCCCTCATTGATCTTTTATTACCTGGAAACACCAAATCAATCTAAATTTCCTTTGATTGAGACATTAAGAGTCAGCCATTTGGAACCAAATAGATTTCCAGTGTCTTTAAGACATAGCATTAGATTAGAGTGGAATGAAAAAGCCGACAGAGTGGCATATAGACACTTGTGTATGTGTGCGTAGGCACAGTGATGGTTACTTGAGCATGCTTAATGCTTTATTTCTATTCATTGGAAAATGGTCCCCAAGGGATGTCCAAAGCCTCTGCGGCTCACCTTGGAGAACGCAACTTTAATTAATTTCTTTTTTTATCATGTTTGTGCCATTAAATGCATTTTGACCTTGCAATAAACATTATAAGTTATAAAGAAAGTTATAAGCTTTGGATCTATATGCTTGTACTTAGGAGTAGAGCTTTGCATATTTTTATGATTAATCGGAAAAAAAGAAAAAACATTTTATTGTCTGTTATACATTATGTTCATTACAAAGTGTTAATTTATAAACGTTACACTATAAAACAAAAAAATATGTTTGGACAGTTTGGAAGAAGGACAATTGAAATCACTCATTTATGAATTTTACTAAAGAAATACAAAAGCACAAACCCAGTCTTTGCTACCAATGAACACACTACACGATTTTCAAAGTTGTCAAATCACTGTTCTTCCCACATTACATGACTGTCTGGGGTACCATTTATTCATTTTAATGTGGACATTACATGATGGATCGGCAACAGAGGGAAGAATCGCATACGCTATGACAGCATCTGAAATCGCATACTTCCCTACTATACAGTAGGTGAAACATGTTATGTGACATAAGAAGTATGTACTATAATATAAATGACGTAATGTAATATAAATGTAATCTAAAGTAATACAAATTCACAGTACTCATAAAAGAAAAACCTGGATGACCTATGACTTCCGGTGAGATTCTGAAGTATGATGGACACTTTACTATCCCATGAGGCCACAGGAGAGGATTTATGAATGGCAGTGAAGAGATTCAACTGATTCTGGTAGGTCACATGATAATGACAGCATATAGTACGTCTGAATTACATTCATACTACACACAATCATACTATTTAGAACATGCTTTCTTAAGCGTTCGCGAAGTACTTATTCAAAATAAGTACCCACTCAAAAGAGCATGCAAGTGATGGACCCAGCCAATGTCTGATCTACAAACTACGTGTCACAAAAACCAAACACCACGAGAAGTAGTACAGGAAGTAAGGAAATAAACATGATCACGCACAAGACACAAGTCCTTTTCACACAGGACTGGATTTCTTCTTGTCAAAATGATAGCCCGCAAGAAGCCTGCGATCCAAGTTGTCTGTGCGCTGATTTGCAGGGGGAAAAAAATATGAAGGAGAGGATGGTTGCTTGCAGAAGCCATGCTTGCTGATGTTCTGGTCTGACTCCTTTCCCTGAACTTTCCCTTGCCCTGTATCTTGCTCTCTCATTGGCTGTAGGTCATCAGCATTTGTAATTTCCAGACAAAACATTTCACACTGCAGACAGGTCCAGATATTTAGCCTTTGTAATGTGAGTTACAGATTAAGAATACAACTGTCAAACTTAAAGGGTTAGTTCACCCAAAAATGAAAATTATGTCATTAATGACTCACCCTCATGTCGTTCCAAGCCCGTAAGACCTTCATCTTCGGAACACAGTTTAAGATATTTTAGATTTAGTCCAAGAGCTTTCTGTTCCTCCATTGAAAGTCAATGGACGGCATACTGTCCATGTCCAGAAAGGCAATATAGACATCATCAAAGTAGTCCATGTGACATCAGTGGCTCAATCTTAAATTTATAAAGCGACGAGAATACTTTTTGTGCGCAAAAAGTAAACAAAAATAACGACTTTATTCCACTATTCATTTTCTTCTCTCTGGGCATCGAGCTATTTCACGTAGTGTTTTTGCGCAGCGCGTCTATGTTGTACGTCACACGTAGGCTCACTATTGGCCGACGCTGGTCATGTGTGATGCGTGACATACAACATAGACGCGCTACGCAAAAACACTACGTGAACTCACTCGAGGCCCAGAGAGAAGGAAATGAATAGTGGAATAAAGTCGTTATTTTTGTTTACTTTTTGCGCACAAAAAGTATTCTCGTCGCTTGAAAACTTAAGATTGAGCCACTGATGTCACATGGACTACTTTGATGATGTCTGTACTGCCTTTCTGGAAATGGACAGTATGCCGTCCATTGACTTTCAATGGAGGAACAGAAAGCTCTCAGACTAAATCTAAAATATCTTAAACTGTGTTCCGAAGATGAACGGAGGTCTTACGGGCTTGAAACGACATGAGGGTGAGTCATTAATGACATAATTTTCATTTTTGGGTGAACTAACCCTTTAAGCTTGCAGCACCTGAGAAGCCCCGTGGTGAGGAGCAGAGAGTTCGCTCAGAGTTGGAGTAAATCACTCCGCAGAAGTAGCAGTGCTTCGCCTTCTGACAATATAGTTCCCAGTATGTATACGGTTAGAAGATGGCTGTGTCCCATGTGACCTTGTTATTTGTACATGCTGTGACTATACAAATCACAACATGTAAATAGGAAAATGTTGGCGTTATTTTGTCACTTATTGGGAGCAGTATGCTAGCTGGAGCCGTTTACATCCAGTCTTTGTGCTAAGCTAGGCTAGCGGTGGGTGTGTCAGACAGAGTTACGACACGCACGGAGATGAAAAGGGTATATATGGACTTATCTAACTCTGGGGTATACAGTGAACAAGCTAAAGTCCCAAAAAGTTGGCGTGTTCCTTTAAAAAAAGCAACTTTTTAAACAAAAAGCTGAGAAAATCGCCTTTTTGAACCAGAACGGATTCAGAACATAACACAGATTTATGTTAGATAGACTTTCGAGTAGATCGAATTCATCAACACCCACATAGCTTTACAGTCGTTATCCCTGGGTTGACATTTCATTCGGTAATGTTATGCAGTTTATATGCTGTTTAATGTTTGATGATCACGATGTTTTCCATTTACATAAGCAATCTTCTATCTGCTTCTTCACCTGTGTTTTGATCCGGAGATTCTGTACTAGAAGATGTGTAATAGCGCCCCCTACCATATAACGGTGAAAACATAGATAGCCGGACAATTCAGTAAATGGTGGGGAAAGAGTGGACTAGCCTACACAAAAAAATCTGATAATCAGTTAGGTATATCTGTTTTTTTATAAATCAATATTTTCAGACAATGTAAGTTTATAAGACAGTATGTAAAACTATGTGAAAAAATTATTTAATAGGCTACTCAATCAAAACTACAAGCCGAATATACTTAGAGTACTTCATTATACTTTTAAGTATATCTTGATCAAAAGACTGAGTATTGGCCAAATATACTTTTTCTGTCAGCATAAATCAAGTATGGTTAAAAGTGCAATTTTAAGTGTATTTCTGAGAAGTACATAAAAATAAGACTACATTTTTTTTAGTTTAAAAGAAGTATACTAATCGCATACTTCAATAAACTTATTTTTCATTAGGGTGTATTTCTTACATTTTTCAAATGTGTTTTCCCCCCACTACTTTAAAGTGGTGTTACTGACAAAGCCTCTCCATACAGACCCGAATAATCGATCGTGAATTTCGTTACTGATTATTAGCTGTTTTATCCAATAGTATTCAGCTGCAGACCCACAGTGCCATATGTCACAGCAGGATCAGGCCAGCACTCTCATTGATATTTTATCACTGCCCTAGTTCAATCTATAGTCTGTCAGCCAGTATACAGCACATCCTCCTCAAAGTATTCTCACAGTGGACAATTCATTAATGCAATTCATGATACTTTAATGTAGAACATGTCCTACCTTCCAGAATGTGACATACACAGTATGCAGTGCCTTCTCTCTAGCTTTGATCAACGGACAGTTCAAAGGCTCCCAGAGTTGGTAAGCAATTGGTAAGGTTTTAGCAGGCAACACAAACTCCAGTGGTTGGCAAAACGTATGGACTAAAAGTAGTAGTTTCTGCTATAGATCATGTTTTCAATCTTTTACCACTGACCCCCAAATAGCCTATGCAAGAGACCTTAAATTTAAAGTCAAAAATCAAAATGGACAGTTCTTATTTTTTATGGAATATTGTCGTATTCATTTTTAATTATTTATCTGTGCATGCTGGCTTAAAAAGTCAGCTTTATAAGTTAATGTATAAAGACCCAATTTATACTGTGAAAAATGTATAATATTAATATTAGGCTAGATATATATGTGTAAAATAATATTTGGAAATGATTTAGTTTCTATTTCATCAATTAATGTTTTAATAATTGTATGTATTTCAATCATTTGCTTTATCAAGACTGAAAAGATATCAAAGATATACCAAAGATATCAAAGTACAGAAAGACTAAAATAAACTTGTAAAGGCCTAATTTGACTGTCAACGAACCCTTGAGTGGAAATATTTGCTTCAGAGTTTTTTCTTTTTTCATTAAAATTCTGCACACATGAACAAAAATGGTGCAGAGGTTAGGCAGTTCTTACATTTAAATTGATGTAAATTAGCTGAATTATGGGTAATTGTCGCCATTCCCAGACTGTGTTACTGGATGCATTGTCTTTTTGCCTTTTAGCTCACAAAGCCTTTGTGCCTCTTTCTCATTTTTGCACATATATTCATTCTCATTTTCCTCAGGAACTGGTTGACAAAGGAAATCAGTCTTTTCATTCATAAAATAGAGGAGATTTTCAGCTAATAGCTGTAATATACACCCTGATGGAGCATGTGTGCAATTATAGTCAATTGCTAAGATTTCTCAACTTTTGTTAAAGGGGCTATATGTAGTTTTTCTACTAAAATGAATCCTATTTTTATTGCCTGTGTGTGAAGGGGTTGTAATCTCACATTAAAATGATCCACTTGGCGGGTTTTGCTATTACCTCTGAAAGCAAGTATTCCTATTTCTATGTGAAGGCTCTGGGTCGGATTTACCGCGAAATGTCTGTTGCGTCTCAGTCTGGCCGATACCCAGAGTGCTCGCTCATGAGTTCGAGCATGTGCACGAGCACTCGCTTGTAAACGTATTGGTTGCAATCTGAAACATCACCTCTAGAGTCCGCTGAAAACTACATATAGCCCCTTTAACATTTGACCAAAATGAACACCTCAAAGGCCTTTAGGAGATTATGTCTGAATGCAGCCCTGAAATGCTGCTGGTGTTTAAGTGCCTTTATTAAGTATTTATATTTGGATGCAGCCCGAGTCTTTTGATGCACAATAAGCAGATGATTGTGCATGCATAAGTGTTTGGTGACTGTTTTGAGTGCATCTGACCTTGTAGTGCCATGAAGGATCTCAAACTTTGTTCTGTGCGTTCAGCCGGTACTGTTTTTCATTTTCCCCTGGATCATTCCGGGAGATGTTTAGTTGAGGCTTTTCAATGCTACATATCTGTCAGCTCTAACTATATATCATTGTCCTCAACCACGCTGCTCATATTCTGACAGAACACTCTGCACAACGATACAGTAAGAATGGATCAGAATGGATGTGTTTTCATCCAGCATTGTTTTTTTTTTTGGCAAAAGAACAACCAAATTCAGCAGTTTACAAAAGCAAATATTTCACAAAGGCAGAGGGTAGAACTGAGCTGATTTATATAATGTTCTGTTAGTATGATTAAAATCAATATTTAATGTTGATGAGTTTCCCTTTGCTCCACTTACTGTAATTATTCAAATTTGAGTCAGACAAGTATAATTAGTCATGGGGAGTTCAAGTTAGTATATTTTTGTTCAATTTAATCATAACGGTTGTATTGGACACCTAGTGGCCTGGATGCATGAAGTGTGTTTACTAACTGCTAAACTGTTTATCTCTTTTTGATCCTTCTCGGTCTCATTCTGCATTGCACTGACTGTGACCGCTAGCTGTCACACTGTGTTTTGGATGATCACAGAGGCATTTCGTGTGCCATGGATTGTTTCATCATTCTAGTAAAAACAGCCAATTTGGATATTTGATTTTTCCACTTGATTTGCTTGTTTTGTTTAGAGCACTGGCTGAAAAAACTAACGTAAATTACATGACACGACTCGTGATCTTAACATGGCAGGTGTCACGGATTGTGCCGGTATAATACACACAAAGATTAAGATAATTAGGCAGCTAATTATCCACAGAGTAAGAGTAGTGAAACACATCCAACATAGAAGAGACCCGACAAGAACTTGGTTCTACCCATCGGTTATTGATTAAAGGGATAGTTCACTTTGAAATTAAATTTTGGTATGTTTTAGCTTACCTCAAGGGCATCCAAGATGTAGGTGTCTTTTTTTCCGCAGTAGTTTCAATTTTGATATTTTTAGGTCAAACCGTTCTTGTCTGTCAGTCATATAATGCAGGTCTATGGTCACGGTCTCAAAGAGCATGCACAGAGTCCAAATTAAAACAATTCCCCATCGTCCAAATTAAACAATTCCCCATCGTAAGTACACATTGATGGCCTAAGACACGAAACGAGCGGTTTGTGTGAGAAAACGAAGTGTATCTATGCACCAGTCTGCGCACACGTCACACAGCAGGATGCGCGCGCGCCCTCAGATCACTTGGACGTGGCTGTGTATAAGAGGTAAAAACAATATAAATACTGTTCGTTTTCTCACACAAACCGCTCGTTTCGTGTCTTAGGCCATCAATGTGTACTTACGATGGGGAATTGTTTAATTTGGACGATGGGGAATTGTTTTAATTTGGACTCTGTGCATGCTCTTTGAGACAGTGACCATAGACCTGCATTATACGACTGACAGACAAGAACGGTTTGACCTAAAAATATCAAAATTGAAACTACTGCGGAAAAAAAGACACCTACATCTTGGATGCCCTTGAGGTAAGCTAAAACATATCAAAATTTAATTTCAAAGTGAACTATCCCTTTAAGTGGAGGCAGATCCGAATGACCAGAGAGAAGTGTTTCACCGGAAGATTGAATGATCACAAATAAAAAATAAAAAAAATGAATTGGTCATAATACGATCAATAATATCATTTTTTTGTTGTTGTTGCTGTTGTTGTACATTTTATGGATTTACATGTAAATGGCAAGTAGCAATTAAATTTAACATGAAACTGTTGAGCAGAAAGACTGAAAAATTTTATTTTCTTGTAAAAAGTCCTTTAAAGTCGTCCTGTAGTTAAAAATGTGAATACTTTGTAAAATATAATTTAAAAAGTTGTTTTCTTTATATGTAAAACTTTTAGCTTAAACTTTTATTAAAAGCTGTTGAGTGCACCTTTAAATTACTTAATTTATACAATACTTTCTGTCATATTACTTTCGTTCAACAATTTGCTGCATACTGTGGCTTGTAAGATGAAAGGCTTGAATCATATTCCTCATTGGTAAGTCACTTTGGATAATATGAATAAATGTAATGTACACAGAGTTCTTGATTAGCCTAATCAAAAAGATCATGCAAACCTTCTAATGCACAAATGTGCAACAACCAATGCAAGCATGCACACGTACAAACACATACACAAACCTGCACATAAGCCACTGCTGAATATCATCTCGGACACAGTCTTTGTCTTTCTGTCTCTGACCTTCTTTTCAACATTTCGGTCACTGATGTAGGCTATTCCACATACTACTTATAAAGACATCACAATGATTTCTGCAAACACACAGGCCAAATGCATCATCGAAGAAAAAACCTTCTCTCTCATTCAAATTCATGAAATCTTGTTCAAACACATCCCTTCTGACAAAACACAAGAAAACACAAAGGGATAAGGAGTCAGCATGCATACCAATGCTTTAGCAGAGAAAGAGCGAGAGACATTAGCTATTCTCCGCTCTCTCCGCCACTGTGATCGAACTCTTTGATTTTCTCATGGGGATCATCCTAAACGCTCGAGTTCATTCACTGTTACTTCAAGCTCAATCTATAAGAGGTTCATTAACAGTAAGTATTTTTGATGCAAATATTTACAGCCAACTTTATTTGTTAATTAATTGACAAATACTTTGCAGAGTGTTCAAATAGATGCACAGAGGCATGCAAACCAGCTCCGAATTCACCATATCCGTACAGACTTTTAGGGAAATTCTGCTGACCGTCAAAGAGCAGCGCCATTTCACAGTCCTGAACATACATCTGAGGCCACGTGGATCCAAATCTAAAAGGATTAATTTCCACTCATGGCCTGTGAAATACTCCCATCAGCACTGCACATTTCCTCAGTCAACACTGTGATATACAAAAATCATTTATTTATTAAACTTTTGGTAACACTTTACTTAAAATCTTTATATATAATGCATTATAAAAGTATTTTCATTATGCACTGAGGGAGGCAGACAGACAAATTGTTTAGTTTTTTTCTCCTGATTGAAGTTAATAATAAAAAAAATTGCACAGTGCAGAACTTTTTTTAAATGTTTGACTACAGACACAGGTCTTAAGCACATAATTAGCTGGGAGAGCGTGGTGAGTGCTCTGATTAATGCATTAATTATGCATTGTAATAATGCATTGTATGGTCTCATGAATAATTGTAACCACAGTTATAATACACTCCAATACGTATCTGTTCATTATTACACCTTTAGAAAGTATAATGCATTAAACACATGGCAAACAACAAATTTCAGATGTTACAAGGAATCTGCAAATATTATAATGCATTATGCCTTTGGTTACAATGAAAAGCTATAATGCATTATAACAAACATTATAAATACGTTTATAATGCAAAGGCTTTAAAGGTACAATATGTAACTTTTTTGCTTTAAAAATAGCAAAAATCACTATATCTATGTTATAATTTTTTTTTAGTTGTGTACTTACATTATCCCGAAAGTTTACAACAACTTTCAAACCAGGAGAAATTTGTAATTTAATTCGAGAAACGTCCCGTTTCTTTATTTCCGTTTTGTCGCCGCCAATGGCGTCATATCCGCGTTGTCCCTGGTTTCTGCTCGTACTGCCATGGCAACCAGAGCTATGAACCAGAGCCGTCAGATAGTAACCAAAGCGACTGACGCGGACAACTTTGTAGTTCGCAATGTCTATTTGCACGCTGTTGTTGTTTCATTCAAACATTATGGACCATGGCAAGCAGACTTTGGATAAAAAAGGAGAACTAAAACGAGAATCAATATCAGCGCGGTGTTTTCGAGATGCCGAGAGCTCCCATAGACAGTATATAAACGAGAGCTCCACGTCCGAGACTTCGACCGCTCCTACATGTACTTTATTAAACAGGTGAGCACATTTACATAAAACTAATCAATGTTTTATAGTTCAACAATGATAAAATGTCAGAATATGATCTGTATGTTATTCTAATGTTGATCTAGCTTACTGCTAGTCTCATACAGACAAACTAACACATACATTTCAACACATTCAAATGCAGTTTAGTGTGATGGTGTAATGTTAGACCAAGTGAAACAGCGCTGCGTTACCTCACAAGTTTCATTTGTCTAATAAACTGACCTGTGAGTAGTAATTCTGCACGTAGTTCGGTAGAATGAAATGTCCGTATTCTTTTATATCTGCGGGATTCACGTCGCGTTTGGAGCTGATAGCTGTCTCTCTTGCTGATAGCAATCCCGAACTGCGTTATATCACAGTCATGATAAAAGCATCAATGTATTTACTCATCCATAAACATCCATAAACATTATTAGATCGGTCGGCTTGACGTTGACGTCAAGATCCATAATTCTTAGCAAATGTTGTGTCATCAATCTACGCCTTTGTTATTGTAAATAGGTTAGCGACCCCTAGTGGCGAAAAATGCCATACTGTACGTTTAAGTAAAGTATTACCAAACTTACAGATACTACGTTTTTTTTTTTTTTACATTTACATATATTTCTTTTCTGAATAAAGGGAATACAATTAAATATAGAGGCAAATGAAAATTAAAATGAGTTGTTTTAAAAAGCAAACCTTAGAAATTTTGTTTCCTTATGGGCCCTATAATTTGGCAAATTAACGCGGAATCTAGTGTGAACGCGGAATCTAGTGTGAACGCGGAATTTCGCGGAATTTTACATATTTGGAGTAAAATTCTGTTTTTGTGTGGGAGAAAAACGTATGTCGGAGGAAAATCGCATATTACTGAAAGAACGAGCAGAGAGAGAGAGGCCCGATCGCGCGTGCGTCTTCAAATTGTCTTGCTCTCTCTCACTACATCGCGCGAGTCGCGCTTATTAATCTAAATCAATTGAGAATTGACACAAATGGTAAAAGATCGGAAGAACGAAGTTTCACGTGGAGCATTCGGATATTTTTTTCCTGAATTAGGCTACCGCTGGGTGTGAATTGTGCAAAAAAAAACTTTTTTATCTTGCCTTCTTCTCTGAAAAGCGTTCCGCCCATTCAGCTGACATAAAAAACACTTTCAATAAACTAAACAAAACCTATCCAGTGATGAAATGTTTTCTGTGTTGACAAATCTTGTGCGATGTCCTAAAACTGCCGGGATAATCACACAACGCGTACAAGTCTGCTAATGATACGTCCGATTCGCGAACTAATGACTCCTTTGAACCGATTCACTTTAATGAATTAAAGGGGGGTAAGAAATGCTATTTCATGCATACTGAGTTTTTTACACTGTTAAAGAGTTGGATTCCCATGCTAAACATGGACAAAGTTTCAAAAATTAAATTGTACGTTTGAAGGAGTATTTCTGTGCTAAAAATTGTCCTTCCGGTTTGTCACAAGTTTCGGAAAGTTTTTTTCGAGTATGGGTCTTCGTGACGTCAGCTGGGGCGGAATTTCCTTATATGGGTCCTAAGGGCACTTCTCCGCGGGCGCGCGTGCACTCGTAGACCAGACAGAGAGAGAAGAGAGCGAAAGCAGTACCTCATCAAAGCGCTCTGCTCGGCTCACCAAAGAAGTGTGTTTTTGGTTGCCAGGGCAAGACAACCCTGCACAGATTCTCAAAGAACCCACCGCTAAGGGACCCGTGGATGGAGTTTGTTTTTTCAGAGACTGTTTGTTTTTGTGCAAGACTGTTTGTTCCCTGCATTTCGACGATGATTGTTTTATAAACAAAGCCCAGATCGACGGATTGCAGATCGTCTAATGCTTAAGGATGGAGCAGTCACAATGATAAAGGTTCGCGGTCGCAGGCGGGGAGTAAGAAACTGCTTCAAATGTCTCTGTGTGTTGTTAGCTCGGTTAGCACTCCTTTAGCTTCGCCCACACGGCACGCCTCCAGCCGCTCGTTTTTTTCCGGAAAGACTCGGTACAGCCTATCTTTCTTTTATAAATATAATAAAACTAAAGACTTTTTGGAGATATGAAGGATGCAATACTACTCTATAGGTACTCAAGATTAACAGGAGATTGAGAGAAAATGAGCATTTCACCCCCCCTTTAACTGATCTGTCCAACACTGAATCGGTTCGGTGTATAACAGAATCGGTAACACTATATTTTTAAGGTTCCATTTATTAAACTCTAGTTAACTAGATCAGTTAACATTAACTATTAATAAACTGCACTTCTACAGCATTTATTAATCTTTATTAATGTTAATTTCACCATTTAGTAGCCTACATTATTTAAATGAAAAGTTGTATTTGTTAACATTAGTTAGCTTAATGCACTGTGTGAAGTAACATAATAAAAATACAGGGTTAGGGTTAACTAAGATTAACAAAGATTAATAAATACAGTAACAAATGTATTGCTCGTGGTTCATGTTAGTTAGCCTAATACATTCACTAATGTAAACAAACCGAACCACATTTAACACCTCTTAAAATGAGAATTTTGTTTGTTACCTCAATAAATTTAGGGTCATTCCTATTTTATTTGTGTACATTTTAATCATTAACATTAAAAAACTCTTTTTACGACTAAAATAACAGTAAAGGGTAAAAAAAAAACTGAATTCCCAAAAATTAAAATGGAAAAAACGGAATTTGCAAAAATTAAAACGGAAAAATCGGAATTTGGGAAAAAATAAAACGGAATTTGGGAAAAAATAAAACGGATTTTATAGGGCCCTACAACATCTATTTTTAATCTTTGCTCATCATTATGTGAAACAGAAACTATAGCTGTACACTGTCATACAATGTTGACATGAACATTTGTGAAAAGCCAAGAAACGTCAGTGTATCAAATATGGCTCAATGTTATGCAAACTAATCCCACCATAATTGCATGTCTCCAGTGGTGTGCGCTTTGTAACATGCCAGTCATAACATTCAGATGACAGATGGCAGGTGGATGCACCTGTATTTTTGAAAGCACATAGGGACAGTGTCTCCAGCCTGATATACAATGTCCTATCAAATTCATGTGTATGTGTGAGGGTGTGTATATCTAATAATATGATTCATTGCTCCAGTGCACATCCATCTTAAAGACAGAACACTGTGTGTTCAAGGCGACAAAACATCTGCAAGCCTACAATATCTGATAAACTTTGACAAATAATAAGGGTCCACACATGGTGTGCTCTAAACAAGTCCCCTCCGGGACAGAACTGATGAAATACCTGTGAAATCAATAGGGCAGTTCGGAGGTTACATCAGGGGGCTAAATAACTCTTTCATTCAGCTCTACACACAAGTATACATCCTGGGAAAAATTAAGAGTGGATCGTTGCAACCTAAATTGAGATAATTTCATTGTAGTTTATGCATGGATAGATGGATGATGCATGTTTTTTTTTTTTTTATATCAACACTGTAGGTTGACATATACAGAAAGAGAAAGTGTTTGTAAACCTTTTGTTTTAACTAATTAATTAGGGCCCGAGCACCGATGGTGAGAGGACCCTATTGTTTTTGCTCCGTTTATTATTATTCTTCTTCTCCAAAGTGAATCGCTTTTTAGAGGGCCTAAACATGCTCGAAAACTCATGAAACTTTGCACACGCTTCAGAAGTGGTGAAAATTTACGTGTGATATGGTTTTCAGAATTGGGGGGGGCAAATTCGGTAAATTATTGCCCCCACATTTTGCCCCGGCTCCTGGTTTCACGTACAGGTATGAAATTTGGTACATACATGTAATGACCCAATACCTACAGAAAAGTCTCTTGGAGCATAGCCCTAAACACAACAGGAAGTGAGCTATTTTGAACTTCCTCCTGGATTTTGGGCATTTTTCGTAATTTCCTGATGTTGTACTTTAACGAACTCCTCCTACAGATTTGATCTGATACTCTTCAAATTTGGTGAGTGTAATCTTAAGGCCTTTGTGACGTTAAATTGCGAAGATCTAGAGTTTTCGTCGAAGGGTGTGCCCTCGGCGGCCTGACAAACATCTATCTATAAATTACAGGAACGTCTGTCTGTCTGTCTGTCTGTCTGTGTGTGTGTGTGTCTGTTCCTCGCATATCTCTCGAACCGTTAGTCCGATTGATTTCAAACTCGACAGGTGTCTCGCCACGGGCACGAGTAAGTGCAGTGCCAAGTTTGACATTGTTTGGATGAGAAATGCAAAAGATATCGTTAAATATATCATTTTTAGAAGGTTGTGGTTTAAAAATAAACATTCTGACATTAGAGAGTTGTATCGGTCAAAGAAGCCCCAAGAAGGCTGTGGTTTAAAAATAAACATTCTGACATAAACACTCAGTCAGCTACACTGTTTACTTCTGAATATTATAGTTTGGTTCCCAAACGTGATAAATCCATCTATCTATAAATTACAGAAACGTCCGTCTGTCTGTCTGTGTGTTATTCGCATATCTCTCGAATGTGAGATAACCACTAAATGTGTGAAAACCACTATTTTCTGTTTCAAACTTTCACATAGCATCTTTAGGTTATAACAACATTGAAAATCAAAATCTGGATTTGAATTTTTTAAGATTTATTATAAAAACGGATTATTTTTTCCCAAAAATGCAATAAATTCATGACTTTTTTTTTTTTTTTCAAAATGCTATTAATCCATTGAATCAATATAAAGTTATTTTTGATCATATTGCCATCGCAAGAAATATCTCCTGAACTTTTTTGACGGCGATCAGCTCACAAAAACTGATTTTGCACGGGCACTTTGCACTGCTCCCTGAATCGAGGTGCTTATTCATTTGTGGATGTAAACTGAATCTGTAAGTCAGCTATGCTGTTAGTGTTTACTTCTGAATATTATATTTCATTCTGGTGCGCTTAACGTTGTCGCTACTGTGTAATAATAGCCTATGCTATTCACCAACTAAACATATCCTATTCAATGCGTTCACAGTCTCTTTCACTGGCATCATTTGTAGTTGCCTATTCACAAACTGTTTGCTCAAGCATAGCGTTTTCTCGGAGTTCACTGTGTGCTTTTTACCATGCACAAATAAAAATGTCACTGAACTTTTGCTGTGTAATTGTAACAATGAGCACACACCAAACCAACAATTACTAAAAACACACACAAAAACTGATTTTGCACGGGCATTTTTTGCACTAGTTCACCCAATTTCGGCCTTTTGGTGATATATGCATGATCAGATAAGTTCAATATTGATGTTGCTTGCAGTTCTGATGTTGCTAGGCAACCACAGACAGCCTGCAGTAACTCAGGCATACAATTTTCAATCTGCCACAAACTTCACATGTTTGATAAGACTCCTGTCCTGAACACATGCCAATGCTCATTATGATTATAGCAATAGCACCACCTGCTGGTAGCAGGAAGTGTGGCAAATACAAAACGTGCTCGAAAAATCATGAAACTTTGCACACGCTTCAGAAGTGGTGACAATTTACGTGTGATGTGGTTTTAAAAATTGGGTGGGGCAAAATGGCTTACTTATTGCCCCTACATTTTGCCCCGGCTCGACGTTTCACGTACAGGTATGAAATTTGGTACACACATGTAAAGACCCAATACCTACAAAAAAGTCTCTTGGAGCATAGCCCTAAACACAACAGGAAGTCAGTTATTTTGAACTTCCTGTCAGATTTTGGGCAGTTTTTGCCATTTCCTGATGTTGTACTTTAACAAACTCCTCCTACAGTTTTGATCTGATCCTCTTCAAATTTGGTGAGTGTAATCTTAAGGCCTTTCCTAAAGGTGCCGGGTGGCGGTGGCAAGGGTGCGAGGGCCCTTTTCATCGCTGCTTGCAGCTTTAATTTTAAATGGTCCTGTGGTGTGCCTATATCAGACTACAGTTTGAACAGACTTGTCTAAAAATGAATAATAACTTTAATAAATTAATCATTAATTTAATAAATTATTAATACTATTTATATGTATGTGTTTGAGTAAAAATTACATTTTTGTTTTATTCTATGAACTACTGGCAAAATTTCTTCTAAATTTGAAGAAAAAACAGCATTTATTTGCAGAAAAATGGCAACTGGTTCAAATCGCAAAAAAAGACGCCATGTTTTCGGGCCTCGAATAATGCAAAAAAGTGTGTTCATTTTTAAACAACACAATACTAATGTCTTAACTTAAGAAATTAATATTTGGTTTAAACCCTGATTTACAATCACAGCTTTCATGTGTCTTTGCAATGCTCTACCAGTCTTGCACATTGCTGTTTGGCGACTTTAATGCCACTCCTGGCACAAATATTCAAGCAGCTCGGCTTTGTTTGATGGCTTGTGACCTTCCATTTTTCTCTTGATCACATTCCAGAGGTTTTCAGTGGGGTTCAGGTGTGTAAATTGGGCTGGCCATGACAAGGTCTTGGTCTGGTGGTCCTCCATCCACACTTTTATTGGCCTGGCTGTGTGGCAAGGAGCATTGTCCCGTGGGAAAAAACAATCCTTCGAGCTGGGGAATATTGTACAAGCAGAAGGGAGCAATTTTGTTCTACCAGGATAACCTTGTACGTGGCTTGAGTCATGCATCCTTCATAAAGACAGTGCTTTTACTTGAAATTTGGAAGAAATGTTGTCAGAATGTTGTCAAAAATAATATATATATGTATATATATATATATATATATATATATATATATACAGTAGTGTGCAAAAGTCTTAGGCATGTTAATCCCCCTCCCAAAAAATGGTTTTAAGTCAGTTATTTATATCTTTTGCTGTAGTGTGTCAGTAGGAAATATCAGTTTACATTTCAAAACATTCTTTTTGCCATTAATTGTAATAATCCAGTGAGATTTGTGTATGCACAAGGAGTCTGACAACAGCCGGTATGATCTGATCTCACCATCATCGAGTCCGTCTGTGATTACATGAAGAAACAGAAAAAACTGAGACTAAATCCAGAAGAACTGTGGGAACATCTCCAAGATGCTTGAAGTAACCTTCCTGCAAAGCTACCTGAAAAACTATGCGCAAGTGTACCTGGACAAAAGCCGTTTTAAACGCAAAGGGTCGTTACACCATATATCACTTTACAGCATTTTAACACAAGTGCCAGTACTTTTCACAGTACTGTAGCTTTGCAGGAAGGTTTCTTTAGGCATCTTGGAGACGCAATACGCCAAGCTTTCTGTTTCAACTGAAGTCCCATCTTTTGGAGAGGAGCATCTAATCAAGTCTTGAGTAGGAAAGAGGATTAATGTAGGTTGTTAAAACTGCTTTGGGGATTTACTGTGCTGCCAAAGTCAGACAGCAGCAATCATCATACAGTACTGTTCTCTGTGTGACTACAACAGGCTTTATCTCAATAACACATAGAGGGCAGCCAGTGATCAAATCTCTCAAATCACATTTCAGTGATGATGATGATGGTTTAATATTAAACATAGGCCTAATACTTTCAAGATGGCCCGTCAACGACACTTCTTATGTCAGGAAAGGTCGACCATCACATTCAGCAACAACAAAGGACTTTGAGACTTTAAAACTTTATACAAACTGGGACCTCAATTTGAGATACCTATCTTTGTTAATGATTTCGTCCCAATTTGTATAAAGTTTTAAAGTCTGAGTTCTGGAAAATACATTATTACTGTAGATATATGACAATGTTGATAATTTCAATGAATACGTAGGCTATTTCTTCAGATACAACTGCACAATAATTTTAGAGAGGTCACAAAAATAAATAGAAGATGAAGATATTTTGAAGCGATAACAAAACACTTTCACAATAAGCAGTGACGTGATAAAAAAAGACCCACGGTGCCGAACACTGAAAGTTTATAGATTAAGAATTAACTGCAGGTGACAAAGTTTCAACAATGAACGTGACATGATAGACAATCACTTACCGATTCGTATGACCTGCTGGTCACTAAGGTAAAACTTTGACATCAAGTAAAAAAGGAAAAATAACAGTCTTTTGCGTTTATCCATGGCTTTGTAATCAAAATTGGTGAAAATAAAAAACTTCATGTCATAAAACTGGATTCAGGGAATCGTAGCGCGCGCTCATCAACCATTCAGCTCCCATCGCGCGCAATGGAAACAGCTCCACGAAAAAGCCAGTTATTGCCTCAAAAACAACACATTATCATCCTTTACCGGAAAATCCACGATGTAATAGAGTCTTCAAGATATTTCAGGTAAGATTTTGTGCTGATATCCTCCGTTCATCGCTTCAAATACTTGTAGCACACCGCACGCGCACTGCGAGGATAGTAAAGTGCGCGCGCCACTGGCAGACACATGATCCAGACGCAGGATTAAAGCAAACTTTGCTCAGCGTTTTGGCTTTCTTCAGTGTGTTATCTTCTTTTTTAAGCCCGCACAGACTTTTTTCCAGGGTCTTAAATTATTTTCCCCTCCAAATAGCCACATTGAGACAATCCGTTTGAGGTAACTGGATGCTGGCATCATCATGGGAAGTTAAATAGTTGCTCTCATTCACTTCATGTTCAAAAAAATATGTATGAGAGTCCTCAGAATTATAGTGACGATGTTTTGTTCGCACGAAATGTTTTGAACCGATTCTTGATTGACTCAGTCGAAATGATTCGATAAGCGTTTGTAGAACACTCGACGGAAAGGAATGACTTTGTTTAGGAGCAATACTATGAAAAATGGAACACATATGTTAATCATATTAATATGTATTATTACTATTAGGATCTTCTTAATAATACTAATAATAATAATAATAATATGTTAGTAATAATATTGTTCGCCCATTACTAACTAAAATGTTGGAGCTGTAATCACAACATTAATTTGACAATCTACATAATTGTGAAAACGTAGTGAAAATCATCAAAAATCAAACGTAATACATCTGGAAACACTTGAATGACTTGAATTTGGTCTTGTTCATTGGAACGAACCGATTCGGTAAATTGAATTGGACCAAAAGCTGACTTGCTTTTTGCCAAATGGTGGAGCAACGCCATCTTTTGGACAAATCTTATAACTATGGCAAAGGAAGAAGCTGTAGATAGATGTTATTTGACTAAATTAAACATGAAATTAAACCTTATTATGATGCGAAGTCTTCAGTTGTGGGCTTTTGGCACACATTAAAGTATACTTTCAGTCTTTATTTTCCGTATTTATAAGTGAATTAAAAAAAGACAATGTTTAATTAAAGGGATAGTTCACCCAAAAAAAGTAAATTTTGTCATTACTTACTCACCTTCAAGTTGTTCCAAACCAATGAGTTGCTTTCTTCTGTAGAACACAAAAGAAGATAATAAAATAAAAGAATATTGGTTCTCCAGAGAGTTAATGGCACACATTGACTTCCATAGGAAAAAATAATACTATGGAATTCAATGGGAGCGGTCTACTGTCTGGTTACCAACATTCTTTAAAATATCTTCTTTAGTGTTCAACAGAAGAAAGAAACTCATACAGGTTTGGAACAACATGAGGGTAAGTAAATGATGACAGAATTTTCATTTTTGGGTGAACTATCCCTTTAAAAAAGACTACAATTACAATTCACTATTGCCTGCATTTGCATGAGAGTCTAGGCTGGCTGAGCTAAACAGTGTGTCCTAACTGATGTCGCTGCTGATGGAGGACCCAGCGATGGTGGTTTCTTCTCCTGCCCTGCCGAGGGGGCCAGAACAACACTGCAACAGCCCAGCCGTGCATAGCAAACACGAGGCCAGCCAGCCTACAAACAGAGCCTCCCCCATGTGGAACCGAACGGAGCACAGACCATGATCGGCATTGAAGATGCTGAGTGCCGTCCAGGACACAGGGATGAGAGTAGTGAGTGAAGCGAGCAGGTGCAAACAGGCCGCTCCAACCAGGCAAAACCTGGCACTGTCGGGACGGGTGCTCACGAGTGAACTGACCCATGCAGCTGCAGACAGAACCAAAGAGAGAGTTATAAAATAACGAGCTGACCACGGGGCTGGATCTAAATAGGCGTTGCATGTTAATGAACTGGCATTAAAAGAACATTTAGTCCATAGTCCTTCATATTCTGCACATGATCCAGAGCACACAGTCAGCTTCCACCTCGGTAGTCCTGTGATCACGACTACACAGAGAAAGCCAAAAGAAGCACAAATCAAAGCTACTATATCAACACAGAGGATTCTTCCCCTCCTCAGTCTGATGAATGTTTCATCTGTGTGATTCAGCAACTCATCCGTGATTTTTTAATATTGATGGTCAGCTGTGGCAGGTAGGAGAGATGTAAAGTAGAATTTCAATTCTGGAGCTTTTCAAATAATGCACGGCTGCATTTATTGACAGATTCATGATTTATTATTCATTATAATTGACTAGTCAGCAGGCAGCAGTGTGTGGAAAGAATAGAAATGCATTACAGTTTGTTTGTTTTTACAATCGCTAGGACACATTTCTCAATACTTAGGTCATTTTTTCCAAAACCCTTAACACAGTTCTCTTAACCAACTTTCAGCTTGGCACAACAGTTCAAAATGCCCCAAAACACTTCATTCATGTCTCAAATCAACTCATTCTTCTACAGGGTGGGCCATTTATATGGATACACCGTAATAACATGGGAATGGTTGGTGATATTAAAGTCCTGTTTGTGGCACATTATAGTATATGTCATGGTCACCACCCATCTTGAGGAGTTTGCCCCATAACATATACTAATGTGCCACAAACAGGACTTTAATATCACCAACCATTTCCATGTTATTACTGTGTATCCATATAAATGGCCCACCCTGTATAACACTAGGAAAGATTGTCATCCAACAAACAGTGTCACTCATTAAACAACGACCTAAAATACACTAACAACAAGAATAGAAGCCATAGAAGTGTTAGTTTATCAGTGTAAATTTCCTAAATTTACGCCATTATGTGAAACAACTGTCCCTTAGTTTGTGTTGTGATAACATTCTTCTTCCCTCAGGCTCTTATGGTCTGACAGCTACCGGTACCTGAAATAGAAATGTGATGTGCTATTTAGCAAATGGCACATATCATTTATTTTTCCTTTGATGGATCTCATGGTAGAGAACTGGTTATAGGACTGTTTTATTTACAGTAAACACTTGTAAATGGTGTTTCATTTTTCTCTACAGCAGAGCAGAAAATGATTTCCTAACGTTATGGTGCATTTGATGTTTAAACTGCTGCCCAGATGAATATGATCAAAATCTTTAGTAAAGGTCTATAAAGTTGAGAAAACACATTTTTAAATTTAAGAGTAATTGAGCCAAAGACCAAACTAATATGGGTCCTACTTTATATAAGGTGTTTTTTACTATATGCATCAAAGAATAATAAAACAAAATAATAAAAATTGTTAGGTACAATGCACTTATTGTGTTCATGTTGTATTGCAAAAACACTTTTGCTGTTATTTAGGCGGAATACGGTTAAAGGAACACTCCACCGTTTTTTCATATTAAACTATGTTATTCCCTTAACTAAGACGAGTTGATACATACCTCTCTCGTCTCAGTGCGTGCACTCATTCGCTCTGGTGCGCAGCAACACTTTGATAGCACTTAGCTTAGCCCAGTTCATTTATTAGGAACCAAACAGAGATGAAGTTAGACAATCTTTGCTAGTGTTATAGAAGAAAGAGTTGATTTGAGATATATATGAAATGTTTTGGTAGTTGTAATGCATTTTGAATGTGAAATTGACTGCCGTGCCAAGCTGAAAGCTTTGAAAAACATGAACCAAGTTGAGAAATGTGTCCTAGCTATTGTAAAAAACTGAAATATAAAGTGGGCCCCTATGTGAAAAGTATAGCCTACATTTTAGACACTAGACTAAGGAAATGTGAATAAACTGAGAACATCACACAAAAAAAAAAAAAAAAAAAAAAACAACAACGGAGGATTTAAACTGTTCTTGATATATTAATGCATCAAGAGCAGGAACTTCTAATGACGTTTCAACTAGCTTTAAAAGTGGCTAACTGTGCTTGAACCTGAACACACTGTTGCCTCATCAAAAAAACCCGCAGGAGAGATGAGGAAATTCTGGCTTGGCTTAGTTCCCATTAAAATGACTCATCTGTTCCCTTTCTGCAAGTGGAAAAATGCAGAATATATTGTTTTGTTTTCGGTAAAGTCATTTCGTTGACGTATGTTCATGAGGGGAAACATTTCGCAGGGCATCACTGCCACCTTCTGGTTATATGTTTTCTCCCTCTGAAGTTTAAAATAAGAATTAGAGATAGGGACCAATCAGGTAGCAGCCTCCACTTAATTAACCAATCAGAATCAGGGGAGTCAAATTTTCACAGGGTAGTAAGATTTCAGCACAACACCGAAACCTGAAGCCTTATCTGCTAAACATCAAGTGTTTTCTTCTATTTAACAAGACAAGCCACTGTGTTTAAAAACCACACCAAACTTTATTTAAAACACGCAAATGGGTGCCGTGTTGACAAAAGAACTGACCACATACAAAGTTATTTGGATAAAACTGCAAATATAAATTAGGAAAATTTATTTTAGGATAATTATTTCCACAGTATGAACATACACAGTCTCAAAAAGGCAGAGGGTAAAAGCAAGGAGTTTTTACACTTTTGTCTTAAATAGTCAATTTCATTAAAAAGGGATCCATGGCTGAAGGTGCAGTGATTGCATTTCACGTGGAAGGGCATCTCATGTGTTTAAAATACACATGCAGGGTTGAACGTGTTCATCTGTATCATTGTACAAAATACCATAAAAGACTCGCTCTTTAAAATCTCACTCTCACCAAGTATGAACAGGACAAATCTGCTACATTTAACAGTTTTGTAGGGGTGCTTCGAATTATAATGCCATCTAAATGTCTGGCTGTTGAATTTACAAGCACACCAAAGCCCATAGAGAGAGGACTATGGGTAGTTGGATTTCATAACCGAAAAACAAATTATATTATTGCAGTTCTTACTTCAATATTCAAGTAGAAGAACATTTCTCTGCATGTTCGGTGAACAGTGATCTTTAATACTGGGTTGCTGGTGACCTATAAATAAAAGGGAACAAAGAAAGCAAGCGAGGAACCGTTGGGTTTGTAACAGGAACGACATTCAACAGCTAGTCGAAACTGTTGTGACACTTCCAGGGTATATTGCCACGCTCTACAAAATCACCTGCGTATAGCCATACAAAGAACTAGCGAGGTTATACGAAGCGTTAAATCACAAATCCCTGAATAAAAAAAAAGAAAATAAAAAAAAAGAGGATATGGAGTACAACTGAACAGATCGACCGCGATCTTGTGTTTAATACAAAACAACAACAAAAATACAAGATCAACTAAAAGAACATGTAGCTGCCTGTTGTCTGTCAGTATGAAGCCTCTATAAATACAGTTGGCATATTTGAATGTTACTTGTGATGTCTGGATTCAAATGGCAGGAAGCTTATGTTAAGAGTGGAGTGGTTTGAAGCATCTCAAGAAGTTTTTGTGGTGCAGGTTTTTCAGTTCTGGCTTTCAGTAGGATTGTCAGTGCATCGTGTCTGTGAAAGGCTTGGACTCAGCAGGTGTCTGCCTTATTCTTGCACAAGTTCACAGTTCGCATATTCTCTCTCCGCTCAGAAGATGTCGCTGTTGCAGCTGTTTTTAAAATCGTCCCTGCGAACCCAAATAACCTCACAGTCCCTTTCGGAAGCGACGCCCTCCACTGCGCACTGCTTTCTCAGGAGGGTCAACTTTGGGGGGGCTTGGGATTTTGGAGATTTGTCCTCCTCCTTGACTTCATCTCCCTCCACCGAAAGGGCCTCGAAGGATTCCTCCAGGCTCGGATCGGAGGAAGGGCCCCTGACGGACTGGCAGTACTCGTCGTCGTCGCTGAGGATGTCCGTCTCCTTCACGTCATTCTGGTTTTCGTAGTGCTGCAGGTCAAACTGGTCCTCCACCCAGCGGTCTGTGTCCTGGATGGGCTGCTGGGGTTTATGAAGTGAAGACGACAGTGGGGACTCTGTCGGGGTAATGGGTGACAGGTCCTGGGATGAGCCGTCGTCAAAAACCACACCCGTGTCTATGGTGAAACGATTACGGATCAGCTTCCGGCGGCCGAGGGTTCGAGATGGGTCTGAAACTGCAGATAAACAGTAAAGAGAGAGTGAATGCCAACTAGTTTTTTTTTATTCAGTAGACCATATTTTTCAAATTAGGAAAGAAAACGGCAATATCATCTGGTGGACACTAGGATTTAAATTTGTTATGTAATAATCAGCTCACCCTAAAGCCTGAGACTAAAAATATAGCTTTAATCATGTTAGCGAGAGATAGACTGAGAGCGATATTGTGGGAGAGTCAGCAGGGATATAGGAAGAAGAGCAGAGAGAAGGAAAGTGTTGCAAAGAAAAGTAATCAATGTTCAGTTTGCGTCAGACATACCAAACCTACCCGCTCTGTTTATGGCAGGTCGTGAGCCCTTTAGTGCACAAAGCCGTTTCCCTCCAAATGGAATATACTGCTGATTTGGAGCTAAACTCTCGGTCTTCATTAACTGACGTCGCTGTTTTTCCCTCAGGATGGAATGAACTGTCTTTAGGAAGTCTTTTTTACTCTCTGGAGAGCTAAACAAACAAGAACAACAAATTCAGATATTTTACTGAGGAATGAAAATATACTAGCCTAGAAATCTAGACGCACCCTAGCGGCAGCAAAATGTATTTTGCAGCCAGGGCAGTCTAGCAACTCTCCATAGACTTTCGAGCTGCAAAAACCTAAATTGGGTCAGGCCAATCACGTCGCGTATAGAGTAGGCGGGGCGGGCTTAACATATGACGACAGAGTTGCGACGGTTACCTGCTGCTACTTGAAAACAAAGAATGACGGCTGCTGGAGAACAGTCTTTCGAATCGGCTTTGGAGGACTTGGAGTTAAGTTTTTCTTTGAGAAAAGAGCAAAGAACGGCACTTAAGTCATTCTTGAAAAAAGGAAGATGTGTTCGTCGTTTTGCCTGCCAGATATGGCAAAAGTTGAATCTATCAACTAGCTCGGCTGTTGGGAAAACGCTCTGGTTGGTTGAAGCACTGTCCTATTGCGTGCAGAGGGAATTTGAAAGACAGCCGTTTATCCCGCCCCTTGGATTAAACCGCTTCTATGGTGAGTTTCCAGACCTAACATTTTGATGTAGGTCTGGCTTGCCAGGCTAGAAATATACAGTTTTACACAATTTACAGTGGCCCCAAAAGTATGAAAATAAAGTATAATTAATAGTTCACCCGAACAGTTGATGGACCCCACTGACTTCCATAGCATGGAGAAAAAAAATTCCATACTCTGGAAGTCAATGCGGTCCATCAACTGTTTGGTTACCAACATTCTTCTAAATATTATCTTTTGTGTTCAGCAGAAGACATAAACTCATGTGAGAATCTCCAGCAACATTTGTTATCAGATGCCACTTGGTTGGATATTTTTTGTCTCATCAATGCAATGATATTCAACATTTTTAAGAGTGTCCAAATGCTTTTGGGGCCATTAGTTCTTTTTTTTTATTGGCCTGTAGGTCCTATTTTACACAAAGATTACACATTATCTCTTTCAGAAAAACCTTTTAGTTGAAGGACTAAAGACATAAGATCATTATTAAGGGGATAGTTCGCCCAAAAAAAATCTCAATCTCATCTTATGTCATTCCAAACCTGTAAGACTTCAGTTCATCTTTGAAACACAAATTAAGATATTTTAATGAATGTTTCTCCTTTGAAAATCCACTAACCCAAAACTTTGCTTCAAAAAGAACGAATGAAGTTTATTCTTGTTACACAAGCATGTTTGAGCTTCTATGTACCATATTTGCCTTGCATGTCATTGCCTATGTGAATAAAAGCCTAAATTAAAATGTTCATCAAGCAATCTTAAGACTTAAACCGCTCAATTTCTTTTTTTCAATTTCGATCTCTATATGAACTAGGCATCAAAGTACTGCGTGCGTGGACTTTCAATAGAGGAACAGGAGCAGAAATCTCTTAGATTTCAATAAAAATATCTTCATTTGGGTTTCAAAGGGTTTGGAACAACATGAGTAATTGATGACAGAATTTTCATTTTTGGGTGAACTAAGTTCCTTGTGCGTTTAGTTTTTCTTTGCTTTGAAGACTGTCAGTTTTCAGGGCTTAGGTGTGCATGGCGTTCTGGACTTCATCTCACCTGCAGCAGATATGAAAGGTCCTCTCAGGTCTCCCCTCGGATTCTGACCTCATGTGAACAACCTCACACAATGCAGATCCCTCTGAATCTGAGATGAAAGAAACATCAGGTTAACTGTAACTGTAAAAGGACGTGGGAAAGCCCATAAAAACCTCTTCAGTGGTAGTACAATGAAAAACATTTAAAAACCCATGAGATCAGGACAGGGTTAATGAACCACATGGAAGACACGGACCCTGGGACAATGAACAAGAGTGCAGACCCCAAGTTCCTGTAGGATGACCTTTGACCATCCACCATCAATAGGGAATAGCAACATTCTGGCCTGAGCCCATAAAAGTTCCACTGAGCCAAAAGCAGACTTGACTAAGCTCATCAGGGTTCATGGGATGTAAAAAACACTGTACAAGTGAATCTACAGCTTGAAGCTAATAAATCCCACAATTCTCAATAGGTCCGTGGGAAAAGAATAAGACTAGTAGACCAAAACTTACTTGGGAGGTTGCGAACTTGGAGAGCGTCTGTAGAGATCATGTGTCGAAAACGAAATGGGTCTCGCTCATCAAGGACTGACGCTCTGTGAGATCCACCCTGAGACAAAATAACACCAAAAAAAATGTCAGCACACTTAAAATACATCATTATGCCGTCAACCACCTGACACACTGAAAACAAGAAGTTAGGGAAGTGATATTTTCTCCAAACCACATTATAGTTTTATAAGATCACACACAAGTGAAAGGTCTCTGAGTCCATGGTCACAGAGATTTGTTAGCCATGTGAAATAAGCCGAAGAGACAGCAGAAATTAATCAAGTACAAGATAAGGGCATCCCTGTTTCACACTCAACAATGTGCCCTTCAATAAAACAAAAACTACACCTCTTAAAAGCGCTAGTCTGCAAGCACTTAAACTTAGCTCTGCAAGCCTATGTCACATCTCCATTAATGAATAATGAAGAAAGGGAAAAAGCACTTACAATTTTTTTCTTGTGCTTGGAGCAGTCTTTATACACAAAAACAACTGCCGTTTTGAAAACTGAAGGAGAAAAAAAAATGAAATAAAACATTAATACAAGACACACAAAACCGTACAAACATTCACAATAGAGAAGCTTGGGGCTCTTTTTAGAATAGTCAGAGTAAAAATGTGACCTGGTGAAACTGCTAACTTCAATGGCAAACTGACCCATTTTTTAAAGTATCTAAAGGGTTTTTTCTTCTAAAATGTCTCAGCCAGAGGAAAAAATGTTTGAATACGTATAAATGCAACTTTAATGCCTTAAGAGCCACATGACAAGGTGGTTCCTCTAATGCCATTGTGCCCAAAGACACAGCTGGCCTTTACTGATGTAGGAAACCATTACTGTAGGGAACAGACTAATGAATAAGAGAACAATATTCTATTTCGGGAAAAAACGCTTCACGTGCACTCACTGAACGAAGCCAGCTCTGTGTCTCTCTTCCCCTTCATGAGAGAAGAGGGTGGGTTGATCCAGACCACAGTGTCGTGCAGCAAGAGGTCACCCATTGACAGATCAGCAACCTGGAATGCAAGTAAACAGCTGTAAAGCCAAAGCTACTTACTTTTGGTGGTGGCATTAAACTAATTGTTGATGCTTCCTAAGGGAGACTCGTGGAATTATACCTCTTTCTTCTCAGAGCTCTGCTCACTGATGAGTTGGTCAAACACCGCTCCATACTCCTCGTGAATCTTCTGCATCTCATTTATGTGACTGGCCACTTTGTTCATGGCTTTCATAGCAACTACGAAAAGAAAAGAGACTCAGTAAACTGCAACTAAAGTCAATTGTAGAGAGAGTTACAAGCTACAAATCCCAGTTGGAACTGGATTCATCTGAATCTTTAGCCACATTTAACATTTTGCTTTACCGTTGGTAAAGATTCAGGGCCATTTTCAATTTAGAATTACACTGGCTTTCTTGTTACTGTAGCTTTAAGAATATATGCAAATTACCTCTATTCTGATTGGCAGGGCTGCAAGATTTTGGGGGAATAAATCTTGTGATTTTTCTGATAAAAATTGGAACTTAAAATGTGATTTAAAAAAGGTATGAGAATGCAAAATTGATATGTCAGAACGACTATTAATAATTATTATTATTATTAGTAGTAGTAGTAGTAGTAGTACTAGTAGCAGTAGTAGTAGTAGTACCAGTAGCATAAGAATAAGAAATATTAAAATAGTGAATATTTTACTGTAATAAATAAAATCTAGTAATTATGAAAGATTAATGTTAAAATTAACTGTAAAATTACAATACTAATATTTATAGGGATCCCTCAAAGCTTCCCTTTTGTTGACAACAGCCGGTTTATAAGTGCTTATTACAAGTTTGGGAAGACGGTCATTGCATGTTGCTTTCCCAAATGCAAGACTAGTTATGGTTTTATTATTTCAATTAAATCGTGCAGCCCTCTTGATTGGCTAATATTTTACACATAGAAGCTAGTATAGTTTACACTCGCTATGCATTGATACTGGGAAGAGCATGCACATTTCAAAAGAGCTAGCAAAAATCCTGTTTTGTGTGAAACACAAACCAAAACCTGCTCATCTTGCTCAGAATAGGAGCTGCATCATATTACTCTATAGATACATTCGAGGCCTAACATTAGTTAGTAAGTATCTGATTCTTCATATTTACCATCCAGGTGATAGTGTTCCTCGCTGTCTGGGTCGGTGAGAGAGTGAAGCTCCCTCAGGAGTAGGGGGTATTTTAGGACTCTCTGAATGGGTTTGATCAGGTAGGACTCCAGCGTGGAGGAATGCTGCTGCCTGGGGTTCCTCTCAGCCAGGAACGCCTTGAACTCCGGGTCCGTTTTAGCTGCAACAAAAGATTGGAAAAAAAATAGGATGGCACAATAATTTCATATCAGTGGTACCCTCGAACTAGACTTTAATTTGGACAATGTCAATATACTCAGCCTATGGTGTTCAAGACAAGAACTACACATTCAAGTAATCCTTAGCTTTCTCAACTGCCAGAATGTTAGTCTCACATTTTACACTCAAACACATTTAACCATACAAATATTAGTCAGTCTCTCATCGTCTTTAAAACTTGAACCACTTTTCCCACAGGAACCATCTACATTCACATACATCAGTGAAAAAGCTTTGGTGCCTTAGGGAATTGACAATTTTTTACAGTAGACCCTTAAAAGGGGTCATTATTCTTCAGAAAAAACATCATTTCCATGTGAGAGTAAAAAACACCCTCTAGCTTTGAATACATTCTGAAAACTGGCCTTTGGCAGGGGGTAGGGGTTCGGAAAAAGAACTAAGAAAAGTGGCAAACTTAGAAAGCGTGCAAGCACTTAAACTATCCAGTCATTGAACATGACACTGAAATGACAAGATAACACAAGGATCTTTCTTGCCCTTTAAACGTACAGTACGGCATTTTTCGCCACTAGGGGTCGCTAACCTATTTACAATAACAAAGGCGTAGATTGATGACGCAACATTTGCTAAGAATTATGGATCTTGTCGTCAACGTCAAGCCGACCGATCTAATAATGTTTATGGATGACTGAATACATCGATGCTTTTATCATGACTGTGATATGAAGCAGTTCGGGATTGCTAAGAGACAGCTATCAGCTCCACACGCGACGCGAGTCCCACGGATATAAAAGGAATACGGACATTTCATTCTACCGAACTACACGCGAGTGCAGAATTACTACTCACAGGTCAGTTTATTAGACAAATTAAACTTGTGAGGTAACGCAGTGCTGTTTCACTTGGTCTAACATTACACTATCACACTAAACTGCATTTGAATGTGTTGAAAAGTATGTGTTAGTTCGTCTGTATGAGACTAGCAGTAAGCTAGATCAACATTAGAACATACAGATCATATTATAACATTTTATCATTGTTGAACTATAAAACATTGATTAGTTTTATGTAAATGTGCTCACCTGTTTAATAAAGTACATGTAGGAGTGGTCGAAGTCTCGGACGTGGAGCTCTAGGCATCTCGAAAACACCGCTCTGATATTGATTCTCGTTTTAGTTCTCCTTTTTTATCCAAAGTCTGCTTGCCATGGTCCATAATGTTTGAACGAAACAACAACTGCGTGCAAATAGACATTGCGAACTACAAAGTTGTCCGCGTCAGTCGCTTTGGTTACTATCTGACGGCTCTGGTTCATAGCTCTGGTTGCCATGGCAGCACGAGCGGAAACCAGGGACAACGCGGATATGACGCCATTGGCGGCGACAAAATGGAAATAAAGAAACGGGACGTTTCTCGAATTAAATTACAAATTTCTCCTGGTTTGAAAGTTGTTGGAAACAGTCGGGATAATGTAAGTACACAACTAAAAAAAATATATAACAGATATAGTGATTTTTGCTATTTTTAAAGCAAAAAAGTTACATATTGTGCCTTTATATCAGTGCTAAATATGCTAATGCTAGTAAACCAGTCTCTGAGAGTGCAGTTGTGTTACCTTTGGTAAGGACCTTGGGGACCTTTGTGTGGCTGGCACAAAATGCACTGTAGATTTTAAAACGGTCCGCATAGTACAGGAAGGATCCGCCAAGAGAAAACAGAACTTTCTGGAAGTTAGAAGAGAATGAATTAGAAAACAAAGAAAGTTTCATCACATCATGTGCAATTAGTAGATAGTGAGCTTGTTTGGTGCTAAATCATATTTAGCATCTACTCAGACTAGCATCTAATCTGACTAATATAACTGCACCTTGAACTGATCCACTCTATCCAGTTTGTCTAAATCTGGAACTAATCTGGTTCCATCTTCCAGAGTTTTCAGAAACTCCACTTGGAATTCCACCATCTCCGCCAAGTTTCCAAAAAGCACATCCAGCTATGAATGTAAAGAGAATAAGAGAATCTTAAAGCCAATACCAATAACATTTTCAGAAGATGATAATATTTATCAATAATTTTTTTTTTTTTTAAATAATAAAAATAAAAACACACTAATGAAATATCTCACCTCATCCTGAGAAAGGAAGCTCTGCTTCTGCAGGGGGTTCAGGTAGCGCTCTATCAAAATGTTTAGGTCCTGTAGAGAGACAGACTTTTTCATGATTTGGTTCAGTGCAGCTTTTACCAATCAGGAGTTATATTCATGTTTATTGTATGTGGATATTCAGAACCGTTTCTATTTTAAAATAGAAACACCACGCTTTGAAAACAAAGCAGAAGATACTGACCTTAACATAAGTCCTCTCAGTGTCCACCAGCTCACTGATGACTTTACGGAGTTTATAAGCATCGGAGAGCTGGCGGGGGGTGAAGAGAACAGGCATGGTTGAGATGGGGCTGGGCACACATGATGAAGAGGTGGAAGATGTGGAGGAAGACGAGGAACAGAAAACGGGACCCTCAGTGGAATTCATATCATGAAGGTTGCGGCAGAAAGTCGTCACCTGCTCCGTACTCTGTGGAGGGAAACAAATTGAATTTAAACACCAGAAACAACTAAAATGTCAGTAAAAGTCATGCAGGAGTGGAAAAAAACATATCTATTGATAAATCCTGTTCACATTTCCTTTCATCATCCTCAACTTGTCTATTTAAATTAGGTAAAGCCAATAACAAAACATTGTTTTAAAAATCTCATTTTAAGAGAACTAAAAACTTATTTTAAAAATGTAAAAGCATATGAGGATAAGCCTCAGAGTGAATAAATAAACATAAAAGATTATATACAAATACAGTTACTACAAATATTATAATTGTGACCCTGGATCACAAAACCAGTCATAAGTCGCACGGTATATTTACATACATTGTATGGGTCAAAATAATACATTTTTCTTTTATGCCGAAAATCATTAGGATAATAAGTAAAGATCATGTTCCATGAAGAAATTTAATAAATTTCCAACCGTAAATATAAAACATTTATTTTTGTGAGTGAATGCAGCACAATCGCGAACATAAATGTAGAACTTTTAAGTAGATTTTCTCAATATTTAGATTTTTTTGCACCCTCAGATTCCAGATTTTCAATAGTTGTATCTCGGCCAAATATTGTCCTATCCTAACAAACCATACATCAATGGAAAGCTTATTTATTCAGTTTTCAGATGATGTATACTTCTCAATTTAAAAAAATTGACCCATGTAACTGGTTTTGTAGTCCAGGGTTACATATAATTATTATATTTAGCACAAAACATATATAACCACACAATGCAAGAAATGCTACAATGACACACAAGTAACAAATTCTTTGAATTGAAAGTCTTGATCATGCAAAAAAAAAAAAAAAAGCCTCTAAAATGTTCACCAGCAACAGGAACACACTCACACAGGTATTCAGAGCATTTAAGAGTCAGAAAGAAGCATTTCCAGTTCCAAACAGACACGTTCAGCGAATTTCTGGCTTTACTCCAAAGACAAGGCACATCAAGCCTTGTGAATGCTTGGGTAAAGTGTAATTAGACCCTCTTAAAGTTATTTACTGCACAGACACTTCTAGATCTCTAAAAGACTCTGGTGTAATTTAGCACTGAACAGTTCGTCTCTTTGGGAAATCTGGCAGTGAATGGATTTTCCATCAAAGAACATGTCAACAAAGAGTAGGCTACACACTGCCCTTAGCCAAGATTATTTCAACTTCCCACAATTCAAAGCACTCCTCCTTCCCCTTGTACTACAGAGCTACCACAGAGAAACATTACACAAGAGATATTAATACACATCATCAGGCTTCCAAATACCTGAAAACTATTAAAATCCAGCTAAACGACACCAACCTGTCCAAAAAGACAGATTTCGTTCCAAAAGATCTTCAACCAGTGTCACATCTCGTATGTCACAGGATGAAGTTTAAAGCCAGCACTACTGCAAGAGCTCAGGCTCAGGGTGATGTTCAGGAAGAGGTGGAACAGATTCACAAAGACAGGAGGAACGGAGGACAGATGGGGCTTCCAGCAGAATGAATTCCTCTCTGATAAACACACAGTGACGGACTGACAAAAGCCTGCACACCCCGGCATGCCTTAACCAGCCTGGACAGCCAGCAGAGAGGTGGAGTGATGTAGGGAGATATGAGTAAGGAGCTCTATCGTTTTTCCGGGTTAAGCAAAACTTAAGCTTTATTTACAAGATCTGTGGTATGCTGTTGATTAACAGACGATGGACTCTTTCCTTGTTCTGTGAAAACAACATAAAAAGTACAGTAGTGCACCTACAATTAGTCTTTAGGGAAAGCATTCAGGTGTAAAAGAAGAAATGTGAATTTAATTTTTCCTAAGCATGAATTTAGTAAAAAAAAAAAAACAGCTACGTGAGCTGTAAAATGGTTAAATCACTCTTTCTGAGAAGTAACTACTTTTCTAGGTGGAAGATTTTCTGGTTTCATGCTACCGATGAAAAGGTCCGATCATACCAGTGAAATTTCTGTGAAATTCTACAAGCACAAAAAGATCCATTGTCAGTGTAGTAATGCATGAGGCACCGCTCACATACAATTCTATTTTAAACCAAGCAGATTTCTGTTCGTCAATGCAGAAAACTCGTTGGGAAATCTGCAAGAGGAACTTTTTTTCACCCTATTGCAAAATTCTTGGTAGCATGAATTACTGTATTGAAATGACTGGATTTTGTCCATAGAAATTTGCCACATGACAGTAAATGTGACCACACCTTAATGCACTTCCAATGGAAGTCTATGGGCAGTTCCAGCAAGTTTAAAGGAAAAAGGAAATTTAAGTAGTTTTTATGAACATGCCTTAAAAAAGGGGGTGTATCGAGACAAATCAATGGCACTGACATATTAAGTGCAAGTTAAAACTGCTGAAATTTACATATTTCTCCTAAAGCACAAATTAAATTAAATAAAAATCACTCTTTTAAAGAGGGACTAGCTTTCTAGGTGGATGAATTTGTTTATGCTCTACAGATACAATTCCTATGGTTAGAATCTGCTCCATGTAAACAGTGCTTTATGGGTAGCTACCTCATGTCTTTTCACACAAAAACCAAGTCAGAGCAATTGGAAATTCCTTTTCAGCTAGTCATGACATGATTTGAAAGATTAGATATAATTTTGCTAAGACTGGCTTGGTAAAAATCACACCCGCGCCTGCGCCCCATGCTAAAACATGTACATGCAACAGTTATACTATCAAAACACTGTGACAGTTTTTAGTTCCGCTACAAATCTATTATTTTTTTAAGGTAATTGGCTGTATTATAGAACTTAAGTTGTATTTAGCCCAGAACATCCCAGTTTAAATGCTCAAATTGTCCTATCCAACATTATACATCTACACGTAACATACTAAGCCGCTAAATCTAACATAATACACAGTGTGTTAGAAAATGGAGCCCATGAACTTATGTAATGCTGAGTAAGCATCACACACACAAAAGCAAACACACTCAGGCTCACCAATTGCAGCATGTCATAGATGGACTCTGAGGAGCGTTTGGAGCTCCTGTATCTCCACAGCACAGACATTCTGCCCCTCAAAGTTCACAGAAGTCACAGCAGGGCGACCCGTAATAAACACAGAGGAAGCGCCTCCACCTCCAGCTTATCTTTGCGTGCAAAACGTGTCACTACCAGACCATGAGAGCGAGAACGGAGCTTTTCCGACCAGATACAGCGGGTTGGGCGGTATTACGGTAATATCGGATACCGCGGGATCTTAAAATAGCACCGGTATCAGTTTCAATACCGTCATTACCGGCACTTATATAGCCTATAATATATATAATTTATTTATTGCCTAAAAATGCTTGTGTGGTTGCAGTTTGGTAATATTTCTGGTTCCAGCCAAATGAGAAGGGAGAGGCGGTAAATACTGACGAGGCAATTTGTAAATTGTGCCATAAAAAGGTGACCGCGAGAGATGTAAACACCTCTAACCTAATGTCGCATCTCCGAAACTACCACCCACTCACTACTGCCAGGATGCATTTTGTTCTCGAGTTCATTAAATAAGCGCATTAAGTTTCGTATTTGTTAAAATATTATAATGTTATTTTTTCCATCGTTGTTGATTATGAAAAGTGAACAGCACAAATAAGATGGGATGCATCGGGAGTCAGACGATTTGACCACTTCAATAAATTTCGTTTTGTAAAAGGCCTCTTTAAAACGAATTTCGTTTTGTATAAATTGTATCTTAATTTTAATAAAATTTTCATCAACCAAATTGCCTGGATTTAATATAATCATGACATGATGGGCGCTGGCATGCCACGGTCACTTGAAATTGAAATCTCATAAATTAACCGAAACTCAGAGATGGCGATCGTCAATTTCTTTAAACAAAACAATTCAAAACGAAAAGAAATATAGGGTAGGCTACTCTCTGATTAATCCATGATGTGCATGCCGATCGTCAATTTCTTTAAACGAAACAATTCAAAACGAAAAGAAAGAGTCCACTCTGATTATTTAATCCATGATGTGCATTTCTCTCTAGGCGCGTTCATACAGAGATGCGATCATCAATTTCAGTAAACGAAACCATACAAAACGAAAAGAAATAGACTAGCCTACTCTCTGTAATCCATGATGTGCATTTCTCTCTATCGTTCACTATGGAGATGGCGATCGTCAATTTCTTTAAACGAAACAATTCAAAACGAAAATAAATCTGATTGATCAATGATGTGCATTTCTCTCTATAGGCGCGTTCACTACAGAGATGGCGATCGTCAACTTCCATCTTTGCAGAAAAGATTTATTAATAAAAATCAATGGACACGCGTCAACGGATTACAAAGGCACTTCTTGCTTGTTGCACGCACACAGATATTATGTTGAATAATGGTGGGCTCCGGCTCATAATAACAGTTAATGCCGTCGGCCGGACTCAGACACAACGTGCACGGCTTGATTTTATTTTATTTTTTCTTTTTTTTTTTATCTGGCATTCAGTTTCTGAACGGTGTAGGCACAAGCCAACAGTTTGGTGACGCCATCTGAGCCCATTATGTCATAATTTTTAATTAGTCACGGTAATACCGTATACCCCGGTAAAATAGGGAGGAGGTTTGACGGTATCAAAATTCCAATACCGCCCAAGCCTAAGCGAACGTCTTCTCCACTACCAACTCTACAAGCCACGATAGCTTCCCTGTCCAACACAGCCTCCTCCCTCCTTTCCTAGAATTTCTCCCTACGTCTCTGCTTGTCTGAGCTGGTTTCTAGCCGGATGGATGGAATGGGGATCTGACAGCTGTGGTGGTACAGTAAACACACAGAGAGAGGGAGAGAACGAGAGAGAGAGAGAGAGAGAGAGAGAGAGAGAGAGAGAGAGAGAGAGAGAGAGAGAGAGAGAGAGAGAGAGAGAGAGAGAGAGAGAGAAAATAATAATAATCTTGTCGGCAACAGGATGAAGATGACAGAAGGGGAGGGGAACACTGGGACACAACAAGCATCACATCATAACACAGCTGGGAAAAGCACAGCTTTCTCAGGTGAAAACATCAACATGCCGAGAACAAAGAAGACAGGTGTGGCACAATGTTTGTCTTTATGGTGAAAGCATAGAAAAGAACAACCATAGGCAGAGATGGGTTTGCCAGAACTGTGGCGCAGCAGTTAGTGAACAGGTTCTTGACATGTTGATCTCAGGTGTTCATGCAAGTGATACAGGTTCAAACTGGCTTGAAACATGTTCTACTCTAAAATCCTCCCCTTTTTCATAAGACGTTTCCTGTCATTGTCTACTGGGTGTATATAACATTTTAAACACGCATACACACTATAAATGAAAATATATATGCACACTACAGGGCTGTTGAACGCTTGAATCTGATTGGGTAACGAATGTTCTGGTGTGCAATTATTTTCAGGGAAATGCACAGCTAAAGTAGTTCCAGTCAGTTCTAGACCGCATTACAGTTCCATATCACCTCGCCAAATGATTTTAAATATTTTAAAGCTCCTTACAGCCTACAACAGCAAAAGAACCGAAACCCACAACGGCACTGACCAAGCAGATAAATATAGTATACAAATATAGTTTTTTGCCACTAAATTACATTTTATTATGTATTTATCCCGCTCTCTTTCCCACTCAAACGCACATCCATACAGTACGTACACACACTGTTGTCAGTGCTGCTTTGACGATTTTATGAGTAAAATAGTTCAACAACTTAAAAGCTACATTCATTTCTTACAAGTAAGGTAATAATGGCCCTGATCTTGGAGCAGATAAACGTACAGTTTTGCTATTAGTAGAGACCTCCCTCCCTCCCTCTAAAATGACGTTTTGGAATTGACAATGGAGGCTTGGGGTTAGATGCGTAAGAAATTAGTCCTACACACGAGTGTTTTAAGAACAAAAACCTGAAAAACGTCTTGAAATACTTGATCTGAACAATGTTTTGAGGTATGGTAACCGTAGTACTAGCAGAATAATTGACTTCGGGCCGTTGAATTATACCATATAAATTTCAATAAAACAATTTTAAATCATAACTGGAGCTCAAACGAGGTCTAATGTTTCCCTAGTTCATCTATATATAGGAAAATGGCTCGAAAAATGTTACAACAAAATCAAAACAAAACCCAAATTGGAAAACATGGCTACTGTTAAATGACAATCAAACCTCTATCCATTCAGCCAGCGCTTCATCACGAGTTCCAACCTGCATGCTTTATTAGAAAAGCTAATCTTTCAGGGAAAGTTAGCAGACCCACAGTCACACACACTTGTCAGGAGCCTTTATTGGCTTGTTCACTCATCTTATCAACGCATAGACTCATAGAAGTCAGGAAGAGGAATGTTTCCTTCTCTGGAAAGCAGAGAAATGCCCTTATCAGGCTCTGAAATAGACTTCTCCCCCCACAAATTAAATGTTCAATGTCTTGAAGGAGCTTTCACTTTTCAAATATGTGTGTGGAATTATATCCATGGTTATCTAAACATCACTGCATTTTAATTGTAACCTTTAAATGTAAAAGCAAACATTTCAGACTTGTTTACCATGCATGCTACAAAAGCTCAAGGGCTCAAATATGAAACTACAGCTCTGCTTTAATGGCAGAACAGCATTGGTTTGCATGCCCAAGTCAAGAAACACCTCCGCTTATCCAATTTCTCTCTCTCTTTCTCTCACAACTCACCTTACACACAAGCTTAAAGGCTTTGCCGCACCTCAGAGCATTTATGACTGGCAAAACATGCACATCCATACATTTCACAGGAGATTTCATGGGATGCAGGTTGTAACAAGCATAAAGCTCCACATCATGTGCATCCTCGAACCAATCACAATTAAAAGAATCCTGCAGTACAAACCTCCTCTCCTTCTCACACACACACACACATAGCTAAGCCACGCTGATGTGAAAAGTCAATATTTAGACAGTTAACAGCCCAAATCCATGAACATGCATTCGTATTTCTCTCCAGAGTGATAACTCGAGGGCAGAACTGCTTGGCTGGCTGAACTTGCACTGTAGATAAGTCTAGAGACTGGCAGGGGGAAGAAATATTTTTTTTGGGTTTAGCAGGATGTTGAACCACCCTATGTGAGATACATGCAGTCATTATCAAGCTTGGAAAAATAATGAAGTCCTCCTGTCCTTTGTCTTCTAGGTTGTCTGTTTCCTGCGGCGGGTTTCTCCATAATTTATCAGCGTTAAGCGATTCGAATCGATGTGCATAATCAAGCAATTAGGATGCAGAGCTAATTAAAGGAGATGTCCCCCTCTCTTTCACTCCTCGTCTCAAAGCGAGAAAAGAAAACATAAGTGACGTGAGATAATAACGATAACCGGCCGTGTGATTAATATGGGAAGAGAGAGAATGAGAGAAAATGAAGCTCATAAATTACGCCCAGCTGAATCAGCTTCTCTCTGCCTGTCTTTCTGTCAAAACCACACACAAATACAGAACAATAGACAGTACAGTGTAAGAGAAAGCTTTCAGTTGTGCTTTTAAGAACTCAAATTGAATAGACAAGAGAAAATGTGTAAAATTGGTCAAATTAATGTCTGAATAGAGATCTAATTCTGTTTTCCTTTGATCCTTTTTGTTGGTTTAAGGAACACACACCTATCATTATCAGGATATTCCATAGGCGTAAATGACATTTTCTTGCCCCTAAACCTACTCATCATAGAAAACTTTCTGCATTTTTAAGTTTTTAACAAATCGTTTAGTAGGTTTATTTGGAATTTTAATTAAAATGACATCGGCATGTCCTCATTATGTAAGGGGCGTGGAATTTTGTTCAGGAATCTGACTATACTAGTTGCACGGTATCTGTTTAAAGAAGTGAATTAAGAGTTGCTTGATTCGTAACTGTCAAAATTGTCAGTTACCAGCACAAAACTCATATCCTACTAACTAATTCAACAACATGACACTTGGGTGGGACAGAGGGGAATGGGACAAGACAAACACACGCTCTGACAGAATGTGGTGTTGCTGTGGGTGAATTATTAGGGCTAAATGTGTTCCTGCAACAGATGGTGTGCTGGAGAACAGGCCAAAGAGACTGTGGCCGGCTGGCAGTGTCGGTGTGACAGACAAGGACACAGAGAGCAGGAGAGAGAGAGAGAGAGAAAAAAAAAAGAATTAAAGAAAAAGAGGCCAGACATCAGGTTAGTTAACAGAAAAACAATCACACTGACCTACAGAGCGAACACAAAGGAAAAGAAGAAAGTTTGCACCGTCATGAGAGATTAATCAACCCTGAGACGGACTTTATAACTGATTTACAGTGAGAAAAACATTGCAGTGTGAGGTGGAAGTTGCAAAGTGTGTGTTTTTGTCCAAACCTCTGAGAACACATGGAAAATCTGGGGCTCAAAATTAAATTTAACCCTGGAAATAAAAGCAAAAGAAAGGTGATATACAACGATTTAGAAATATTTAAGATTCTGGACTATTTCTAGATCACTAAGCAAATTTGTGACATTGATCATGTGACTCTTCGTACAAACGGTCAGTTATTCATCCATTGAAGAACAAGATTCTCTTTGGGTCATTTTCAGATCACGATCATCAGGTTTTACACAAACTTTGTGAGTTATGCAGCTCGAGTGCTAATGTTATTAAATAAAAAGATGGACAAACCACATGTTCATTTTTCAGTTCACTCAAATTGTTCTGCTGATAAAAGTGTTTGTGATTATGTAATATAAAACTACAAAATTGATCAATGGACCCTTTTCACATTTCCGAGGTTCTCAGAAGCAGAAATCGTCATAGTTGTGTAAACTTCTATAGTGGTGAACAGAAACGGCAACATACATATATATACACACACACACACATTTATATATACACGTGTGTGTGTGTGTGTGTGTGTGTGTGTTATATATATATATATATATAAAAAAATTAATGGCTGTATGTCACATTCATTAGTGGTCACAGACTTTTGTATCTTTGAGTACAAGTATGTGTTGACAACTTTTATCCATCCTTGTGTAAGTGGTTACACCATCATCTCTGATCTTGAGCTCAATCAAGTGGACTATGTCATCACTAACACTCAGTGTGAGAGTATGAGTGTGTGTACGTGTGAAGATCCGCAAGGCAAGACAACCTGTCTTCCCATCTGCTGCAGTCTCTGAAATCAAAGGTCACTTAGATCACATGACACAAAGCTCTTAACCAGCCATCTGATTTCAGTCAGCCTCTGACCCCAGATGACACCCATCATATCAGAAAATAGAGTCTGTATTTACCCACCCCAAATAACAGCAGAGGCCACAGAACGTAAATACATAATGACCCAGACACAAAAAAATGTTCACAAAAGACATGTTCTCTGAATCAAAACCAAAAGCTCAATCTAGTACAACACAGCCAGACAGTTGTAGGTTTGAGTAGAGATTTGATGAATCTTCATGGCAGGTGGTCTCTAACCTTGTGTGCTGAGTCTACTTCATCCTCCAGGCTGTCGGCGGGGCTCTCAGCCATTAGGTTTACCCTATCCTCCACCGTGTCATCAGGGCTGTGCAGAACCAAGCCAAGACCTTCATCTAGGATGTCCTCTAGGGGGAGCAATGAACACAGACAGGGACTGGGTGAGCAACAAGACCTGGGATGGACAACTCTGGCCCTCTCACTTTTCAACCCTGATCAGACTCATCTGCCTGTAGCTTTCCAGCAATCCTGAAGACCTTGATTAGCTCGTACAGGTGTGTTTGATTAGAACTGGAGCTAAACTGCAGGAAAGTGGATCTCGAGGGCCAGAGTTGAAAACCCCTGAACAAGACTGTACCATGCCACAGGTTAAGTATTTTTTTTAAAGAATTAACACTATTATTCACTTTTAAAAATCCAGCAAGGAAACATTAAACGTGACAGTAAAGACACTTACAAAAGATTTCAAATAAATACTGTTTTTCTAAACTTTCTATTCATCAAAGAATCCCAAAAAACATATCAAGGTTTCCACAAAACTATTAAGCAGCACAACTGTTTCTAACATTGACAAGAAGAAACCTTTCTTGAGCACCAAATCAGCATATTAGAATGATTTCTGGAGTAATGCCTCATCTACTATCTGTACCAAATTAAATTGATGATGGCAAGAAAATATGGAAATATATGAAGAAAATAAGACAGTGGTGAATAGGTTTACCCTGACTCTGGGAAAAGATGTCAGTGCAGAGGTCCTGCGCCCCGTCCGATCGGCGGGGAGGCAGCAGGCACAGCTGGTGTGGATCGGTAGCGGGCAGCGTGCTGACAGTCAGGGTGAGACAGGGCAGAGAAAACGCAGCCTGCATGTCTGCCAGCTCCAAAGCGCTCGCCGGCTTACTGTTCAATTTCAGAATCTCATCACCTGCTCGCAGACCTGAGCACACACAATGTTTTACAAAAAATAAATCAATCTTTGTAACCCCTCAAAATTTTGTTACAACACTCAAACACAGAAGCAGACAAAAATATTCAAGAATTCCTTTTAAAACATTTAAAAAGTCCTTGTTTTCTTACAGAGGTGCAAAACTATATGTTGTCAGAGGTTAATTATTAACGCAAAAAGTTAATTATTCATATAACCATGTTAGAGAATGATTACACATCCTTATTATTCAAGTAGATTTGCTGTGTATGTTGTACAAAACAGGATGAGAACAAAGGGGGAAACGTGTCTGCTCCTCCCCCTTCCTTAATTATCAATTACCAATACATCAGCTGCTCAATTAGCCTCAAATAGCTCAGTTAACACTCTTTAGGTAGGATTGCCACTTTAATTGATTATTGACGTCCATGCCCAGCCTCCCAACTCTTGCTGGAGCTGAATTTCCCCCTCTGTTTCTGAGCTTTTATGAATGCTGTATGGATTTACACACATGCATGCATGCACACACTGCCTGAAGTGTGACCCAGTTTTACATGAAGCAAAATGTCAGCTGTAATAAAGGTTTTTCACTGGATGGCTCGGCTCTGCCCCAGGCAATGGCGTGATGATGAATGTTGGGGTGATGTCATCAACAAGCGCCCCCAGTGCTGTGCGTCCAAACTGTCCTGAATTTGAGTATTACCTCCAGCAAGTTTGTCTGTGCGTATTTCACACACACGCACGCACACACTCCATTCAGTTTGGACAGCACATGGTCCTGATGAGCCAATTCTTTGTTGGGGCATATTCTTCCCAAAAAAAGGGAAATGCTTTCCACACTAGATACTGTCCACTTGGATTTGCATCCATCTGTCTTACTATTCATCCAGACAAGCATTTTCTTGTACACTACCACTTTTGCAAGGCCTTCTGGGTAGAATTACTAACGATACTGAAACAAAACCCTGCAGACGTTTTTTTTTTTTTTAAACCAGCCTTATACCTAGCTTGCTAGTCTAAGCTTAGGCTTTAGGCAATTTTCAGCAAAACCAGCTGAAAACCTAATGGGTCGGGATGGATGACTATCTTAAACAAGCTAAGGCCAGCATTAAGCGGTTTTAAATGGGTTTTTGCAGCAGGGAAAGTTCATGCGCGTTGTATACTGTGCATTCAGTCACACAGGTTTAATTCTTGGGGGTTTGGCACAAATCCCTGACCCTTAGTATGAGCAATAATAATAGCGATGCTTATCTTAGAAAGCGCCACTAATTAAAATACTCTGACGCTCAATAACTGGACTTCCTGGAACAGAGAGTATCTGAACCCGTTCTGAAGGTTGCTCTTAATGAGCGCACTCGCTTGGCACAGATATCACTGGCAGTGTGTAATGGTTTTAATTTAACTTAGTAATCCTGTGCTCATGTGAAAGCTTTTTTAAATGATTTTTCTCCAGTCCAGTGGAGATTTAGGTCAGTCATCTCAATTCAGACTCCTCCATATTCCCCTGCTAATTTCTCAGCAGTTTTACAGACTACTGCAAGTGAGGCATTTACAGTGGGGACGACGGCATAAGGTTTTGATTTGGACCTGGAACAGCTGCCAAAAAGAGGCAGTAAGATAATCTAGGAACTGTTTTCATGATTAAGCATCCCATAAACAAAAGAGAAATGCATTGCCAAACTAGATTCTAATCTCTTTGAAGTAAATTCTTATTTTTAGCACACATCATCACACTATGCTTTTTCATTCTATCGCAGAATGACTGTAATGGGTCCAGTTTTAAAGTATCTTCCCCAACACTGTATATGGCTTGGCTATAATGAAGAACAGCTATCTGTTGGGTTCCGTCACACACCTTTGGCGAATGCCAGACCTCCGGCTTTCACATCAGTGATATGAAGCTGCTGGCCTCCATCCTCCTCTACTACTGCCACTGAGAAACCTGGAGAAGATAGAACGAGAGATAAATAACTGAAAAAGGAACAAACAACAGGAATAAAAACAGAAATAAACTAAACAGCATTGTTACCGTAGCCTATGGCACAGGACTCATCTCTGTCAAACTGGATGACTTTGTTTGTCTTGGCACAAATTTCAATTTCTTTGAACAGCTGAACAAAGGAAGAGAGAGAGAATGAGTCATATTGCACTTTTAGGATGTACAGTTCATTTACAGTATGACAGCAGAAAGAGCTCATATACATCATGGAAAATGGCTTAGTCTGCTGAAATTCATGGCGTAGATACGCTAAATAAAAATCAGCCCATTCTCAAGAGAGCCTGAGACAAAACTGAGGCTTTGATCATTTCAGGGAGAATAAAAGTAAGAGAGAATCAAGTCTCTACAGAGAGAAAGTGAAAAGATGAGAGGAGACATGGAAAACACAGATTATCTGTCATCTTAGAAGAGCAACCATGAAAAAAAAGAGCAAAGTAAATTAGCTTTTGAGTTTGCACAGTCGTTGCAGAGGTGGTTTTCCCCAGACTCCACAAACACACACACACAGGGATAGAAGAACTATTCTGAGTGCATTATGCAGTACATGCATCTTCTACATAATTCATAACATATGCAGCAGCCTCAAGGCTGTCGGAGAGTTTAGACTCGCTTTAACCTACATCGCAGTCAGAACTTTAAAACTTTATACTATCTGCGGCATATTGCAGATCCCGTCACAGTCTAATAAATTCCCCCCACGCTGAGTCTGTGACCGCTAAGCGCTCTTAGCTGTCCAGGAAACACTGTGGCCGCTGACAGGCTCTCTTCGTTGGACTCACCAGGTCACAGAGGTCCTCCTCAGGCTTGGGGACATACAATTGCAATTGACTCTCGACAAGGAACTTCAACCGTATATAGTGCTTGGAAAGATCCAGTCTGTGAGCCTGTGAAGTGAAAAAAGAAGTTTGAATGGTTGTAATCACTTTCTTATTAGTGTTTGTGTCTTTATACACTAAAAATAAAAATTGTTTAACCTTGTTAGACTAAGTAGTTGGCAAATTATGCATTGTGTTTATAGAGCACAGGCTGCAAGGATTGCGCATTAATGATCTCTTAAATGGCAGTTCACTGTGGTCTGTATGATCACTCAGCAGGAAAGATGGGGGATGGATAACATGGCTCAAGCCCTCAAGAGACATATGAGGTTATGAGCTTCGTTCAGACCCCTAAGCCTTTCATATAAAAGTACTGAAGTCAATGACCTCATCAAAAAATGTTTTCTTTGTCCCAATGGACCAGATAGGACATGAACTTGCAGCTGTTTATCGGTTCTTAACATGCTATCATAGTCAAAGCCTTAAGTTTGAGAAGAACCAGGAATTATTATATATAGTAAATTATAATATATAATAATAACTGTACATTATCCCACTTACTAAACAAGAGAAAAAGGTCATGAAATATTGTTTTATTGAAATATATATTAAGAAAGAAGAAGAAAGTGGAGACTGTGGGGTGACATGACATATATTTGACAACAGAATGCTGCAACTGACCAATTAGAATAAGATATTCCAGAGAGCTGTACAAATAGAAAGATTAACAAATGAGGAAGTCTAAATAAATATCGAGAAACTATATACATTCAGCAATAAAAGTCAGCATTTAATCTGTGCTGTTACTTACGACCATCTTAAAATGCTTAAAAAAAATTGTCCATGACAGAGGATGTAAACTTTATGTTCTCCAGTGTGAATTGGTTAATATTTTATTTCAGGGCTTGACAGAAAACCATTTCTGGGATTTAGTGCGGCCACTTAATCGCAGGATAATTTATTTATATTTCTTTATGTTTCATGCTACTCTGCTTCAGACTATCTAAAGAGATGCATGTAGATGACCAATAAATTTAAATACTGGACAGAGTAACTGTGGTGTGATTGCTTCACTGGCATTCAAGTTTGAATAAGACGTGGTGTGTTATCTACATAGATGCTTAAAGACATTACGAGAAGTGTGGATAAGAGCATTCTAGAACACTCTGTGGTGGTGACAGAGGCTGAGAACAGACAAGGAAAGAGGCAGAGAGCTACTACAGCAGAATGATAACAGGAAGATAACCGCAAGAAGAAATAACTCACTGACACTTTAGCAGTTTGCCTTGGGAAATGGAAAGTTCTAGCACTTTCTCGACAACTCCAGCATCAAAGGAGGGGTGGGCAAGTTTTGTGTTTTCAGGAAATGTGTTACATGAGATGTTAGCCATGGATGAATCATAATATTACTCTGCTTTGATGATATTGAAGTGTGTTTTAGGTATTAAATTTCCTCTTCATTGTTGCAGATGGGCTGCAAGATGACTGTATGGTGAAACTGTGATCTTGTTTGTGAAAGAACCACGCATAGCTGACATATCTGTAGCTAATGTGTGCTAACACCTCATGACAAAAGATGACAAGCAGGACAACAAAATCAGTTATGTGTGAACTACTTTTTCAATAATCATATATAATATTTCTGAGGCAACGTTTAAGTGGGTGTGGTTATATATGCTAATCTTGTCACAATAATGTAGGCTGATGCGACATTGAAACTTGCTGTTCAACATGAAACTACGAGAGGAATTATGTTAGAAGAAAGCATGGTTAAAATAGGTAAGGAGCATCCATTTACCTGCCTTGGGGAACTTCAGTTTGACAGGATTCAAGGTAATCTATTTGATTTGAAAAGTTCTGTTTGCGAGTACACATGACATTTACCTTGCACAGTGTCTCCAGGGCCTCCATGGCCGTCTCCCCCGGTTGTATGATAGCCAACACAGGTCGATCGTCAGGTAAAGAGACCCAGGACGGCGTGAGGTAGTCAGGCACCCAAACTTCACTGTCCGTCTTGTGTTGGGGGAGGCTTTTCACCGAACCCTCTTTGTCCTTCTGCTAAAACAATTGAAAAAAGAAATAAACTATTTTTGAATGTGCTTAATGTCAACTTGAAATGGTTTTCACAACCCATTTAACGTATATAATGTGATGTATTCAGAGCAAAGAAATATAGGGACATACTGCTGTGCAAACTACCAATACCATCAATAATTATTTTTTTTTAAATAATAGCCAAGCTGACAATAGATATCATATCTATATATATTTTATATTACAATATACTATATTGTATGGCCTATTTTGCTTTACTGATACCAATATGACTGCAGAAATATTGTGCAATCCTGAAAAAAGTAGGACAGAACTTGATTTCAACCACACTGGAATTATTTTTTATTTTTTACTATTTCATGGCCTGTTTTACTTATCGGACCGATACCGATATGACTGCCGATATATTGCCCAATCCTAAAATGAAGGATGTAACTTGATTTCATCCATCGGGAATTGCTTGGATTGATTGGTTAACATTAACCAATAGCCAACACATCTAAAATGATGTCACTCAAAAGGAAAAATCGGCAATGATGAAGATTTTTTTCTTTTATTTGTACTGATAATTTGTGCACAACACCACAAACGTGCATTAAGAAAGTAAACAGCATCAATTTCATGTTCATAAATACTAAAATGCATTAGAACGGTGATTACCACAAGACAATGTCACAAAACCTCTGAATGCAGATTTACTGAGGTGTCAGTTTCCAGGTTATATTTGCACAAATCGGGCTTATCACATTTAAGCAGGGCTGTCTGGATCGATGCAGCAGACAATGTGATGATATCTAATCTGATACTAATTAACTTGGCATCCAAGCACAGCAATGTGCAAGGCAAGCCCAGTGCAATACTCAGCGCCTCTGTCTGACAACGGCGCTGTTAGACGTCTGGCGGGTGATCGATGGGCTGACGTGTACCGGCTGGGAAGTGCATTGTGGGTCTTTCGTGGGCTCTTGGGTCTGTCAGCGGGTCTGGCCTGCTGTCAGTGACGGCATGCTGCCTGGCTCAGATAGCTTATCCCACACTATCGGGTGACAGCCTAGCACCCTCCCCTTCCCCTCAACAATCTGCCCACAGAGTAGCTGCGATGGTGGTCCCACATCATGGAGAGACAGCAAGCCCACACATGGTGAAGGAGAGCGGGAAATGGGTCAGAGGGACTTAAACACACTCACAAACTGGCAGACACATGCAGACAATACATTAAACACTCCAACATTCTGTCACTCATTCAACACACACACACGCACTCCCCCCCCAAAACACCCGCCATCTGCCTCCTCTCCTGGCTGTTAATGGACGTGCCGGGTGGGAGAGGAGCCTGGGCCACCCGCCGCTTCTCTCCGAGGGCCTGCAGCCCAGCTTGGGTGACTTAACTCTCTCTCTAGCTCTTTCCAGTTCCCATTGGGAGATCCACACAGCATTAACATCTCGGTTCTTATGCGTTCTGCCTTTGACAGTATTCTCTTTGAGAGTTTTAATTATGTAAAGCATGCTGAGAACTATTAGCGTCGTCCTCACCAGTGTCTCCTTTCCAGTGTCCTCAAACATGTGCTCGAGATTCCTCTTAACCGGCTCTTCCCCGTCTACGAACACCTTAGGTTGAGACAAAACAACTAGTTGAGACGAATTTGGAGTTTAATCTGGGAAATAGCAAGTTATGGATGTTTCAAGGGAGGATAAGATCATGAACATTAAGTTGGGTCCAACCATAAATGTGAGAGATGATTTTAAGGTATTTGAATGTACTTATACCACATACAAACTTACAATCGCAAATTGTAACATGTAAAATTGTAACATGTAAAATATGCCATAAACAGACTGTAGCAGATGTTTAGCAGATGTGAACCTGGTTAATGCTGGGTCTGCCTTTGGTTTTCTTTTTTGAGGTAGTGTCCAGACCCCATAGAGAGGAGAAACGGCTCTTCCGTTTACTGGAGGAACGAGAGAGGGCTTGAGTACGTTTTCGAATTCCTCCGTCCGTCCTCGCTGCCACCTGTGCAACACAAACACGCATACAGAAAGGCAATAAACATCTGAGAGAGTATCAAGCACATGTGATGGTAGTTAAAAAAAAAATAGCATTTGCCACTATGGATTAAATGTTCAAAGGGGAAGATCAACCAAAAAATAATGTGAATGTATGGGAAAATGCAGCATAAACATTGTTCAAAATGTATAAATAAGTTTTTTTTTTTTTTTTTTTGGACTAGTCCTTTAAATGTTTCACCAATCCCCTTCCAACTTTACAGAGCTCGAGCGGCAGACAGCACAACTGCAGTTTCATGCTTGTAATAAACAGAATGTTAATGTCTGTTGGTGTGGATGCTAATATAGTTATTTTTATAATTATCATTCTTGTTGTGAACAGGCCTTTACTCTGACTAGATGTTTAAGCCTTCATTGATTTCAAACAGCCTCAGTGACATTGTGAGAAAATATCAGGAAAGAGAGGGGGAAAAAAACATCCCTTTGCCTTTAGGCTTCAAATAAAGATCAGTGATGGGAAAAAATCTGACACCATGACTCATTTCAGATGCAGCACACACATAAACTGCCATGGTGTGGAGATGTCCTGTTCACACACCCCGAAACGAAACCACACTGACATTTCTGGGATAATAAACGGTTGTGCCACAGAAGCCATAAAGGATTTCCTCAGTAATCAGTCTGTATGGAGGATTTCCCATAAGCATAAAACCTTGGTAGTTTAAGTGACATCTGCAGTACAAAACCCTGTGGCTTGCTTTATAAGAGAGAAGAAACAAGAAAGTAAATTGTATAAAGACATTTAACGTTTAAGCCAGTGATTAGAATGATGCTTTAAAAAAAACATGCTTTTAAGGGGAAAATACAATAACAAAAACTTCTCCCTTTTTCATGATTTAAAAAGTCAATGATTTCCTGTCAATTTTGGTTTAATTTACAAGGAACTCAATGAGTTATGCAATAAAATGGGAGTTGCTTTTCTACACCACACTGTGACGCCTGAGGTGAGGCGGTCATACGGCTGCATGTTACGCCATTCTGTACGTTCTCTGCTGAACCACAGGAATGACAAAAACATGATGATGACAGCATGTTTTGTTATGCAGTTTCTGTTAGGATTTAGGCCAAGAACAGGCTGGCAGGCAGCTCAGAGCTCACTGGGCTCTTGTGGAGTGGATTAAAATGAAGAGGATGTTAACTAAACGTGTGAATGAGAAAAGATGTGTGCGAAACAGAGAGAAAGAGAGAATTATGCACTGATACTGAGTGTGTTTTGGTGTTTTGAGCATGGAGGTTTGTATATATGTGTGTATTTCATACCAGGGCATGAAAGGATGATACTGAAAAAATGCCAAGACGACCCATGGACAGTTTGGTGGGGCGGGAAGCAACAGCAAGTAGGCGTTTTGGATTTGGAAGCTCGCCGCCCTGCAGGCTGGACAGGTAACAGCGATACCGGAACATGTCCATATGAAACTGCTCCAAATTCTGCTCCCAGAGGAATATCTGAACAAAAGGAAAGAAAGATTTAAGTTTTTTTTTTTTACTTTATTAGTACTCTGCACTTTCTATTTTCTGCATTCGCACACTGATGAGGGCCCTTAAGCTGCTGATTATTAGAGTGTGGGCAGTGTTTTAATAGGATTTTGTTTACTGGAGGAGGATGCTGGTATAAATCATTAGTCAGCAGGCCTCCTCCAAGCCAGCATGACCTGAGTCTATTCAGAGACCATGGAGGAGTATGCCCACCTCCACACCAACAGACAAGTACATCACACACACAAATAAGTGAATAGACAAACATTTACACACTCATCTTTTATGTAAGTAGAATCAAATCACACGTCAGTCAGAGATTAGTTTAGAAGCCACATAAAAAAAAAAAAACACATACTCGCACAAATATACAGTAGCATCACAAAAACACCAAATCTTTGTGTGCTAGTTAATAAAGTAAACCTGCATTAAAGGATAATTTCTGCAGAGTGTGTGAATAGGTAAAGGTTAAAAGGTTATTGCCCAGTTTCACAGACAAGGCTTAAAGGTGCAGTAAGCGATTTCTGAGAAACACTGTTGATACTTGAAATCACCAAAGCAAACACGCCTCTACCCTAAAAGATCACACCCCTATATTGATAACTCCACCCCAAATTCACAAACATGCTATGCAGCACAGGCACCTCCTTTCAACAGCGTTTCTCAGAAATCGCTAGCTGTACCTTTAAGCCTAGTCCCAGACTAAAATGCATGTTTGAGCTGTTTTAACTGAAAGCAACGTGCACTGACATATCTTAAAAAATGTCAAGATGCACACCTGTAATGTATTTTCTAAGGCATGGTTATAAAAGCTACATAAATGTCCTTTTTTAACCAAGGTCTACTCCTGGTTTAATCTAAGCCCTGTCTGTGAAACCAAGGGTAAGAGTCTTAAGGTGAAGCTTTAATTTTATTTAATGTTTAAACATCTGGCTCAACCAATAGCATGAGTTTGAAAATATCTCTTTGTCCAACCATTGGCAAATACCAAAACCTAATCCTAGAAATTTGCATATGTGGCCTGTGCATACCTGCTCCAGGATAGTCTTCCTCTTCTTCCCATCAGTGACGGCAGATAGCTGCATTTCACCCATCTTCTTCATTTTCTCATCCATGTCGATCTTCTGTTCAAGCTTCTTGATCTCAGAACGCAGCAATCGTACCGTGTCCTCGCGGTGGTGCTGACGGGCGACGACCGCGGCGCAGGCTGAGTGGATGGCGGTTATCCAGTTTTCCAGCTCTGTTTGACCTGATGTCTAAAATGAAGTAGATCAGACCATTACATCCTCACTATAGGATGCCCACTAGCATTTTGGCTACAATGGGAAAAACAGTTTCTAAAAATTGGCACTCCAGATTTTTAAGGTTATACATCACTATTGACATCATCATTTTATCGCCATAGCAACAACGAGACACTTTCAGCACTAAAAAAAATATATTAAAGGGATACTTCACCAATTAGCATTAAGCTTTGTATCAGTAGAAACCCGGTAGTATTTTCGAATGACTGTGCTTCCCTCCCTCATGTCCCCCTGAGACGAGAGATTTCTGTAGGGTGTGTCTGGAAAAAAAACTCAGATGACGCAAAAATCGTCATTTTGCGTCATCTGAGGCTTTTTTGGCCAGAGGCTAGAGACCACAGCCAGTAGTAGGAGCTAGTTCCGCATGTTTTCAACCCGTCCATAGGTGGTGGGATCTCACGATAAAACGGCATCTTTTCAGTTTCGAGTCAACTAGTAGCCTAGCTGTATCATTTCTTCCTATACTGCCCTCTGTAACCGGTAGGCGTGGCCTCGTAGGGCAGCGAAGCAAGTGTATTCTGGGAGTTGTTGTCTTTCATCCACATGAGCCAAAAATACACTTTCTGTCTTTTCTCAGTCTAGAAGGCACCAACTTCTAAAATAATTTCACATTTCTACTACATAAATGACCCAATTTAAATACACATTCATCTTTCCAGCGGTGAAATATCCCTTTAACTAAATTACTAAGTGACAGTCATATAGATTTGACTGTCAAGCCTGACTACTTAACCTTTAAGAATGTCACATCGTAAGTAGGATGCTGTCACCTGTCACAGAATAAAATGCCACCGAGACCCACAGAAATTTAGAAATATCATTTAGCAGTTTTGAATGAAACAGTGGACCATGTGTATTGAAGTCAGACACTTCTATATCAACTGGATACAGGTCGTCATAAATGTAGAAACCTGTCATAAATGTCAGAAACCTCGCCAAGGGTTTCAAATGCTACCCTGAAAAATTCAAGATTTTAAAAGTAACTGGAATCACATTTATATTAGTCTTTTGAGATTTTTCCAGACTTACCTGGAAGAGAAAGGCGTCTCCCAGTGCATTGCTTAGACAAAACACGAAGTCTTTCTTGGGATGTTCTGGTACAGCCTGGACAATGCTGTTCTCCACCCAGACTGCATGTTTGTGGATGCTGTTGTGGTCAATCCCTGAACGCCCATCCGTTTCGTAGAAAAACAGAGTGCATCCTGGGAGAATAAGTTGAGAAGGAAGATCAGAAAATATGTAACTGGAAATGTAATACAAGTTTCAGGATCTTGATTCATCTATATGAAGCAGAACTGGGGTGATTATTTGCTCCCCACAATTGTCATAAGAAGATGAACAGCTGTGTAAAGGATGTTGTCGGTGATAATTATATTTGAAGCGTATGGGACGAGCTGCATTAGATTTAATAGATGGCAAAAGGTTTGTAGAAAACTCTTTAGATAACTTGATTATGGTTCTGACACAAAGGAAGACCAGTAATGTCTAGTATACTATTTTGTGTTTCTTTACAATAGCAACTGCTGAAAGAAATGTCTCTGAGCATTAAATTAGACTGTTATTGAAAAGTCATGGCAAAGGTACACACATCAAACAGCAAGAATCAAAAGCTCAGAGTAAGAAAATAAATGTATTAGGGTTTGGTGTAATAAGCCCGATGTGAAATAGCAAGTGCATGATATTTAATAACTGAAGCAGTGTCAACGAGTTTAAAAACAAAAGATCAAGTAGAACGATTTGTACTGTGGGACAGAATACCCAGTGAAGTGCGCTCTGTTGTATACTGTACATTTAATCAAATGTAGGAGGACATCCAGGTGTACAATGCACAGTATACACACAATATACTGCAGAAATAGTAAGAGCAATATGCTATTCTAAACATAGCTTGTATCTCACCTTTGAGAGACACCCAGTACTGCTTCCACTTCCTTTTTGCTGCTGACTCCACCCTCTTATTCTTTTTGTGCACTAAGAAGTTCTTCACAGCCAGTATGCCGGCCTTCCGCACAGTGCCCTGCACCGTGCTAAGTAGAATGTCTGAAGGGTAAACGGAGCTTAGCGTTCCACTGCTCCTTTCATCGCTGGCAGCCGAACTGGCTTCCTCGAGGCATTCCCGCGTCTGTCTGGAGTTCAAGTCCAGTTCGTGACGGAAGTTCTCGTACACGCCTTGATCTCCACCAGCTTGACGTTCACGGTCTCCTCCACCTCCGCTGCTACTGCCACTGTCGCTTCCCGCGAAGATGCTTCCGCTAGCAGTGGAGTAGACGGAGAAGGACGCAGACATGGCCTTGCAACGGCGCGAGGAGTGCTCGACCTCAGCTGCACCACCATCAATACCACTGTCTCCATACTCGCTGCCCTCACAAGCTGTGATATCCTACACACACAGACCAGGTTAATGCAGATAAAAGATGACACTCCCTCTACAGTGACAGCACTTCATACGGGACATCCTCCAAACAAGAATTCCTTCTCAGAACTCCTTCACCCCAAATAATAGTTTGACAATTCAGAACATTTTTAATGGAAACTAACTTCCATTGAGCTGATGAACGGCTCTTCTTTCTTTCCTATTTTGACAGACACAAAGGAAGAGACTAATCTGTACTCGTTTTCAACTTGTTTACCAGTGCATGAAAGAGGAACAGAAAGAGGAAGACATTCTAAGGAGAAGGGGCAGCTTCCCTTTGCCAACACAGAAACACTGCAGTTCCTCACAGGTAGATTATGGGAAATTACATGTTTCAAAAACACTTTTGTCCAAAGTAGCTGCCACAGGCTTGAACATGAAAGTTGTGTTTGAAGTGTCCCCTGAGACCTTTCAAAATTGGAAGCTCTTTGACAAGCAAAGACAGTTCAGATCACATCAAATATGAAAGTCAAAATCAGAATGTTTTTATCTTTAACATTTTACTAGACCTAAAAGTTAAATAAAAAATTTCCTCAGAGAATCCAATAAGCTATTTATCCAGTTCTTGGTTGCTGCACTTTAGCAACAAGGTTCTAAATAAATGGACGATACTATTTGGCAGGTTTGGAAGTATGCAAAGTGCACATGATTCATAACAGTCTTTATTTTGAGAGGATGTGAAAAAACATTTGTCAGAGGAATAACTTACATGCGTTGTTTGCGCACGCCGTCCCTGCATACGTGAGCAGATGGTAGCCTGATGATTGGACAGTCCTTCAGACAGGCAGTGAGAACGACGACAAGGAAGAGTGTACGCTCCATATCCGTTCCCTTCCTCCTCCGCAGGAGACAAGATCTCGCCGTTCATTCCGGCTCCCTCCGTCCTCTCGGGATTGTGACCATTATAGAGATGGTGGGAGCCACGAAGAGGTGTGCAAAGTTCATCTAAAGAGTTGGCTCTTTCTCCTGAGTGAGACTCGAGAGTCTGTGGGCTGGAGGTGCGACGCCGTCCTCCACAATTGGCAAAGCTTTTGTCCTCATCCTCATTTGTCCCTATAATCTCCTCTGTGCTTGTCAGATGCTCTTGGCTTAGATCTGACAGGGAGAACTCCATGGAATCCTCTCTCCACATGTCTGCAGATTTGGAGCGCTTCTTCTTGAAGCTGCCACCTTCCCGAGGACCGTCTCTGGTCCTCTGCAGGTATGTGTCCTCACCTGTGAAAAGTCCATCATCATCATCACAACCGTCTGCCACCACTGTGTCCATCTCAACTCCGTCTTCAGAGCCAGGCGTGATGGTGGGATCCGCCAAGTTGTCGTGGAAGGACATCGGCCGTAAGTTCATGGCCATCCGGTCCACCCAAATGGTGCCCCCATAGCCCTCCAAAGCATCTGTCTCATTGAAGGGTTCCAGGCCATTTTCACTTAAGGACTGTGGGATGGAAGGGGTGCTGCTAGATTTTGTGCTGGTCTCAGAGTTGCGGTGTTCAGCCTTGCTGGTTGAGGCATGACGCGATCGTCGAGACTGCTTGTTAGAGATGCGAAGTGATCGGGTCATGTGCTTTCGTGAGAGGTGGCCCTGCCCCTCACTGTAGTAGGCGTGGCCTCCATTTTGGCTCTCCACATTTCCCATGGTTTAACGTCTGTGAAAGACACAACATGGGTTAGATATATGACGTCGTTACTTACGGATGAAGTTAAGACCCACCAAACACTAGCAAGATGTCTGTATATGCCTGTGTGACATTTCAAAGATAGGACTAAAACCTGACTGACCAGCAAACATCACATTCTTCTTAAGATGCTATCTAGAGACCATGAAAGAGCTTCACTCCAGCTCTAACGCAGCATAAATGCTAGATCCAACTCTGGCTATGTAAAGAATTATTACAGTGCAGAAAGAGAAAGCAACAGAATGAAAGAGGATGTACCTACAGAACAGAAATTCAGTCTCTAAATACCATCTCTAAAAGTGAGAGCTGAATTGCATGTGATCAGAGTCTAACACCAGAAATATCTCTGACGCACACAAAGACACAAGAGAGTGAGCGAAGGAGTCGGATGTGAAACCTCTAAACCCCCCGTGTTGAGAACATCAGTGAAATTTTTTAAATTACCTCCATTAGAGAGTTCACACTATGTTTTTCTCAGTTATAACCTCTTGAAATTGTTGGAACGGTTCAATTAGGGTAAAATTCAGATACATTAGTTCTAAGAAGAAAAAGGAATTAGTTATAAGAATCCATTTAAGGCTTTTTTATGGAATCACAGAATAATCATGAAAGATATTTATTCTGTTCAAAAACTTATAGAAGCAGCATTTTAAGGCATCATAGCCACACTCCCAACATGAAGGCTATCCCAGAAGGTAAGCTAATAATGCTGCTTCATAATTGCTTGTGATACCTAGTTTGCACAAGCAATTATGGCCAGTCCCATAATGTTCCCATTCCAGTTCCCATTGTGACAAGCTTTGGGAAAAACTAAATTCAAGACGCTGGGCTAGGCGGAAGAAATGTTAATTATAAACCTACATGTTTAATTATTTTATTCAGTTTATACTTCGGAAAGTAAATAAAATTGAACGTTTTACCTGATATTTGAGTCTGTTTTTATGCAATTTACATGCTAATAGCAAACTTTGTTGAACTTAATTGCTGCAATTGGCAGCAAGGCAGCTTATTGGTTTTGAGCTGCCGAAAAAACACAATTCTATTGTCTTAGCACATGACATCATATAAGATCAGCAACAGTACCTGAGGCAGAAACAGTGGATCAGATGCATTTCCAGACGGCAATGCTCTTATTTATTGACCTCATGGTCCTGATCAGCCTACAGCAGTTTTCCCTGAAAAAGAAATATAACACACATTTTAAACAAAGGAACAGAGGAAGATTAAGTCCAGACACAAGGACAGTTTGGATTGCTGTTCATAAATAAGACGTCCAGGAGTTTTTGGGTTTGGGTGGATTTCAAGACACATATGAGAACATGACAGCAAACCTGTTCGAAGGTGCGGTCACAAAAGCACACACAACACTTATACAACAATTTTCACACTCCTTCCCTGCTGCACAAGAGGAAGAATTTTCTCAGTTCGTCTCAGTTCCTTAAGAAGCCAACAATACAGTAATTACGTCAGAAGATCAAGGCTACCCAGCAGTAGTCTTAAAGCTGAACCCAGTTATATGTTCTTCAATGCCAATCTGACCCAATTTCTACTAATCCAGAGAAAAGAGCAGAGAGAAAGCCTCATCTCCATACTGCAGCAGGTATAAATATTAGAAGATTCAATATGAGAAGGTTCAGACTACACGCTGCATTTTATGGATTAGCTTCAGAATGACACGGTCACTGCTCCAGTAACCAGGGGATAGAAATAGAGGAAGAGGATAAAGAAAAAAGCTAAATTTGCCTATTGGATCCATTTAAACTTATATAGGAGGTACTCAAGCCATATCTAGAAACCAGAATATCATTGAGACTTGGGATGGGCTCTTTTGACTTGGTCCAGAAAATAGCAACCCCCTTTAGATTGCCTTAGCAGCCAACCAAAACACCCTAGTATTGTGCTGGCGAGTTTACATTGGTAAGGACCACACAAATCTAGTTTTTACTGTAAAAATGTAGTGTCTTCTTGTGTGCCTGTGTAGTTTCTCGCTGCCAGAGGGTTTGTGATACAAACAGTGTGCGTAACAGAAGCGTGTGCATGAATGTGTTTGTTGAGGTCAGTGTGTATTTCTCTGGATCATGTCCAGCTTTGACAGTAAGGGCCAACAAGACCTTAAGGCCAATAAAGTGAGAGATAGAGACCCATATGACGCACTCTATACTCAGGACGACAGTCTGGTGTATGTGTTTGTTCGTGTACATCAGAGAAGTGATAGAAAAACTCTGCACTGCAGTAAATCTACTCAACCTTGCTGTAGACTTACATAAACTAGAGTTGACCCCATTTTTCACTGCATTTCACTTTTTTTGCCGCTCTGCCCTCCCCCTCTATATCTCTGCTCCTCCTTCCTGTCCATGTCCCCTCCTTCATACTACTACCATTAGATTCATCCTCCACAAGATATTTAGGCTTTTATATCAGCAATTCAAATGTGAAGTTAACTGGGGGGTGTGGGGTAACAGAGGACCAAACTCTGATGTGAAAAAAGCATCTCCAGTAGTATTCCGATTTCTGATTACCCACTATAGATATTTTGCAATAGATATTTTGAGTTCCCATTTCATGTTATTGGGAATTCATAATTACTAGGTCAGGTGTGTTCAAGTCACTTTGGTCAGTGCAAGATGGCAATGCACTTTTTTCTAATAAATACGTACATACAGTGCTATGCATAAGTTTAGACACCCATGCTAAAGTTGACTAAAAAGAGGAATAAAAAATCATCTTTTGGAAATTGAACTTAATGCCTTAATTAAAAACATTAGGAAAAATCCAACCTTTAAGGACACCAATTTTATTTGTGAATGAATAATGTATCGTAAATAAATAAATGTTCTTCCTTAAAATACAGGGTGCATAAGTTTGGACACCCCTATGTTAAATTCCCATAGAGGCAGGCAGATTTTTATTTTTAAAGGCCAGTTACTTCATGGATCCAGGATACTATGCATCCTGATAAAGTTCCCTTGGCCTTTGGAATTAAAATAGCCCCACATCATCACATAGCCTTCACCATACCTAGAGATTGGCATGGGGTACTTCCCATAAGATCATCTCTCAATGCAAATCAAACCAGCTATTAGGCTAACTGAAATAAAACCATGCCAATCTCTAGGCTTTATCAGGATGCATAGTATGGTGGATCCATGAAGTAACTGGCCTTTAAAAATAAAAATCTGCCTGCCTCTATGGGAATTTAACATAGGGGTGTACTCACTTATGCACCCTGTATTTTAAGGAAGAACATTTATTTATTTACGATACATTATTCATTCACAAAGAAAATTGGTGTCCTTAAAGGTTGGATTTTTCCTATTTTTTTTAATTAAGGCATTAAGTTCAATTTCCAAAAGATGATTTTTTATTCCTCTTTTTAGTCAACTTTAGCATGGGTCTCTAAACTTATGCATAGCACTGTATATATATATATACTACTTCTATTAAACGTTGAGTAAAGAAAGTGCATGTTTTTCCTTTTTATGTTTCTATAATGTATGAAGCTGCTGTAAGAATTGTTCTATATTCTATTGTAATTGTACAATACTAACAACTTAACTGGTTTTGTTGTTAAAATAGTAATTTCATAGTTTTCAACATATTTACCATCAACTGTAAATGCAGCCATTGTGTTCGCCATTTTTTTTTTTTCACTGACATGCCTCCAACTCAGAAACTGTGCTTTTTTCCGACTTGTAATTAGGACATTGTGGTGGTTCTCATGTGTGTTCAACTCATAAATACAATCTTTCTTACATGAATTCACAATTAGATAACTTTTTTTGTAGACTGCAGTCTTTCGAGAAAATAAGCTGTATGTAAATGACTGGAAATAGCTGCTCAAGATGGACGCCAACTAGCCTTAAAGGGACTTTCCACTGTGTTTCCCTTAGCTGTGACGGTATATAAGCATATGTGTGTTAATCAAACACAGATCTGTTACCATCTGATCCGATCGCATTAAATATCAAATCTTCAGCTTCCAAAACATGCTCCAGATGGAATATCTCAGCGGGGATCTACAGTTAAAATGTCATTGCAGTCATAACCAAAAGGTTAGCGAAAATCGATGAGAGAAACTGTGATCACGCTGAGCAGAGCGGCAAACGTGAGTCAGCGAATGAACCGAGTGACCTTCTACCCACTCTCTCCTTCCCTCCTACTTCTCACCTACATGATACTCAGATTCAGCAATAATAATGTGTGATAAATCTCAGCATGACGACAACAGACCCCAAGTTAACACAAACGCGAAATGTTGATCGCTATATGTAAAACTCTGAGTTATGACGCTCATATATATATATATATTCTTGTTGTTTGTGAATGTGTTTTTGTCATCTTGAAGCAGGACGTCTCCTGCAGGGTAGAAGCAGGTGGAGAGGATGGAGGAAGGGTGTGTGGTGGTGGAATAGCCTGCTGAGCCTTGTATAGCCTCACTGTGAATGTTTAATCACAGGCACTTAGGAGGACACCTCCTCCACTTCACTTCCCTCACTGTGAAGGATGTGCTAGCCTGAGCTCCGTTATTAAACCACACACACATCCAGCACACACACACACTCTGATTTTACCTCAGCCTCCACGCTGCGTATTCTCTTTTTTGTCTGTCTGTCTATCTATCTATCAACCTGTTAGTATTTTTTTCTTTCCTACTTTGTCTTTAACATCACATTTTGTCTTTCCTCTTTTCATATGTCACATTTCTTTATGTCATCCTTTCTTTCTTTCCAGTCCCCCCTCTCTGATGAATGTTTTCTCCCCCCGTCCCATCTGCAGAATAAAGCCAATGTTTGGCCGTGAGGAGGGTGTGCATTGTAATGGAATAATGAAACCGACTGACTCTACTGAACATCCCAATCTCTCTCTCAGATAATCTTTTGTTTGAGCGAAAAGAGCGGCTGTGGAATAGATCACCAGCACGAGTCGAGTGTTAAAAAGCAAGATTTGCTTTCTTTAGCTTCCTCCAGCTAGTTCACATTAACACATCCCTACAGGTAGCACAAAACACTCTCAATCTTTAAAAAATTCTTCATAAGGTATAAGAGTGGCTAGTAAACCTCTTTATAGTTCTGTAACTTCACTTTACTTGGCTCTCTCAAAACTGAGCAAACGGATACAGGGGGTGTGAAACGAATAATGCTCTTCGATACTAAATTAAAAAGTGGAGCGAACATATCATTACAGAAGTATAATCATCTGAAATGTCTCCATTTATACATTTATAAAGGCCTGCTTGAGAATACTGCAAAATTGCACCCGCAAATAGACTCTGATAAGTCTGCAAACTTAACTCAATCAGATATTATAATATAAATATAAAAAAGCACTGGGATGCTCATATTAGTCATTTATGATGGAAGAGAAGATAGATGTTCTGTAGACAAAGAAAAGCGATGAGTGATGACTGCTGTAAGTGAGGGGGAAGCAAAACACAAATGCATTATTCTCGTTCCCTAAACCCGCTCCCATTAGTCCAATACACAGTCTTTTTGTTTCTGCTGCTTGTCTTTAAGGCCCGAGGCAAAGAGCAAGGTTTAAAATCTCCCCAAAGCCCAGCACTGCTTCACCGAGTTGAGGAAGACTACGGGGCTTTTAACTGCACACACAGACAGAGAGAGTGAGCACAGGAGAGACTGGGTTAGAAATGCTCCATTGTTCAGTCAGATGGAATCTATAATTTTGCATGTGCACAATCTACTCTTGTTAGTATAATTGAGAGAGCGCAGACAAAGACAAGAGTAATCACTGTCTTTGTCTGTCTCTGCTGACAGATTACTTCATAGATAGCGCTGAGCCATATAGCATCAAATGTTTACAATATATACAATATCATTTTCTATTAATGATATAAAAAAAATTGTTAAAACATGTTATTTGGACATTAGTTTCCTAAAGATCATGCAGTTTTGTGCCCAGAAATGAATCGATTTTCTCTGTGCTTTTTTTTGGGAAGTTTAATTCATTTGAACAAATCTGTTCTTTTGAATTATCCGCTTCAAAGAATCAGATCAAAAGTCAGTTTGCTTGAGTTAGCACTCAAAAGTGTACACTGAACTCTCTGTGAGACATTCTGCATATTATGAGTATAAATTCAATAATAATAATACTAATAAAAAAATTGGGTTTTGATCTTTTTAAAATCAAATAAAAGTTTTTTACATTAAATTGATCAAAAGTTTTGAATGTTGATGTTCTTTTGAGGTTTTTATTCATCACAAATATATTAAGCAGCGCATTTTTATTACATTGATAATACAAATAAATGTTACTTGAGCACCAAATCAACATATTAGAATGAATTCTGAAGGATCATGTGACACTGAAGACTGAAGTAATGTTTTTTTTTTTGTTTCACCCAGTCCTAGTTGATACTATTAATAACAACAGTATGTGATTATCAGAAAATGATGATTCATTATGGGACACTTGAATTCTGCAGAAATCTGGAAAGGTTTCAATGTTGCCATGGAATCATGAGTAGAGTCAATAACAAAACAGTATAATGCCACTTTCATGATAATGAATTGGTTTCTGTTCATATTTACATTCACTGTCTCTTCAGACTGACTTGCAATAGAAAAGAAAACAACTTGTTTGGTGAACTTCCTGCCACAACGGCCACCAAATATTTTACACTTTTAACAGTCCCCACCCAGACACACTTCCCTCCAACAGCCAACCAACCCCCCACACCACACACACACACACACACACACACACACACACACGCACACATGCACACAAAAAAAACTTCTCAGGTATCAGATAATAATGGCTCCCTCCCTCAAGTTCTCTCTCTCTCTCTCTTCCCTGACATTTTTTTTCATTTCCTTTTGTTTGGTGTGATCTATTGGCTCACTTCTTTTATTCTTTCTCTTTTATTCATCAACCACCTTGTTTGATCAAAGGAAAAACATCCTCTCTCTTCCCCTCTGCTCTTTTTTCCCTTCATAACAAGTGTAATTCTGCTTAGTCAACACACCTAAGAAATATTTTACTAAAAAAAGTGCTGAACTGAACTTGTGAAAACACAGCAGGTCATTTTCCAAACAGTGCTGATGGTAAAAATCTCATCGAGTGTGTCAGCTCTATAAATCCATTCCCACTGTAACAGTGTTGACCTTTTTCTTGTGCCTGTGAAACTAATTTAAGATCCCTTTAATAGTCCATCTACATTCATTGCTAATTGGTGCATGTCCCTTTTAACAATACCCTAAGCCCTGAACCCACTGGAACCCACCCTGCCCACAGGCGAATCTCCCCATTTCTCACATTCTTCCATGGATTCCCGACCAGGAATGACCAACTTAGCTTGAGATGAGAGGGACTTGAAAGCTGTAATGAAACGCCCTCGGGAATAATGGAAAATAAGAGGGAGTTGACAGAGAACAAGAGAGAGACCGACAGCGAGAGAGGTTAAGAGTTTAAAGAGGAGTCTTTATAAGAAGCTTATCACCACAGGTACTGAAGACTTCACATGTTTTTGTTACTCGTATGATGGATCACTGCATGAAAACGTTACGCACACCAGGATGGGAAGATTAACATCATCTTTTCCAAGGAAGGAGGTAGAAAAACAAGCAGCTAGAAAGATTCACATCAATGGAACATGAAAATACTGACCAGGGTATATTACATAGACATGAAAAAAATATATATAACATGTTTTGATAATGTTTATCTAAAGTTTTACTGTGTATTATTTTTTTGGCAACACATTCAGTCCAATTCTCACTATTAACTAGTTGCTTATTAGCATGCATATTACTAGGATATTGGCTGTTTATTAGTACTTATAAAGCACATATAAAGCACACCCTTAATCCTATACCCAAAACCTTAATAAGTACCTTACTAACTATTAATAAGCAGTAATTATGAGTTTATTGAGGCATTATATCACAAATTTGTAAAAAGTAGTCAAATCATGTCATGTGAAGTCATTTTCATCTGTACTTGTATTAGTGCCTCAGTAAAAAAAAATTCACATGCAAATCTTTCAAGCAAAATTGTTGAGATATTCAATTGTATTTTAATCTATTCTCATCTTTATTTTATTTTATTGTAGCTTAGTTTAGTTTATTATGTAACATGAAAATACTCGCAAGGGTCCATTTCATTAACAGGAAAATAATGTTGATTAACGAATACTGGTAATATATAATAAAGTATATAAATGTACATTTATCGATATTTTACTGTATTTAAAAATATAGTAGAGTAATATAATATACTATAAACATAACAAATCTAAACAAAACTGAAAAGTTTACACTGATAGTTACACAGAACTAAATTCTGAAAGCATGTCTTATGGCCGGCCTGAGTCCAGCAGGGGTCATTTCCCGATCCCATCCCCCCTCCGCTCCTCATTCTTTCCTGTTACCTCTGTCCTATCCATAACAGTGTCACAAAGCCCAGCCAAAATAAACCTTTTTTTCTCATTTTAAGCACCCATCTCATACTTAAACTACAATAGCTCGATCATTCATGTCAAACTACAAAAACAAAGACAAAAGGAAATCCTATCATATACACAGCCTGACAGCATGGGTGACCATTTCCTTAAGACTAGTTCTGAAGGTCTTCAAAGGACAGGAGATATTAACTGTCCATTAATCTAAATGAAGTGACAGGACTCCTCCCTCATGTCTCTGGGCTTCTGACCGTGCCTGCATTCGGCAGAGCTCAATGAGCCGGTAATGAGTGGATGATGCTTTAAACTCAAACCACCGGTGTGTCTGACCCCCCATCGACCCGAGATAGCCTACCTTGGTTTCTACTGTGCCGTTATCATCATCATTTATGTTCGTATTCAGTTGCTTTTTTTTATTAGCGCATGAACAAATATGGCCAAACTAAAAGTGTGACTCATTTTTCACACTTAACATCCTGTAGTGAGTAGTGCTAGTGCTAAAAATACTATAAGGCGGCCAATTTGTTCATAGCTTTTAATCTATAATGCGACTTTATTGGCAGTCTGTTTGCCACCGGTCAAAGTGGAGAGGATTGTGGTTACTTCCTCTGGGACCACCAGACCAGTTTCCTCTCTTTTGTTCAATAACGCACCATGACCTGGAATGCCGTGTTATCTAAGCCTTTGCAGACATGTTAATGATAGAGTGATGACGAAAGAACAAAAAGGAGAGATTGATAATACACCAAGGTGACATCCCATGTTTGATAAATGAAGAAGCCAAAATTAAAGGCACAATATGTATCTTTTTTGCTTTAAAAATAGCAAAAATCACTATATCTATGTTATATATTTTTTTTTTTAGTTGTGTACTTACATTATCCCGACTGTTTCCAACAACTTTCAAACCAGGAGAAGTTTTAATTTAATTCGAAGACACGGCACGTTTCTTTATTTCTGATTTGTCGCTGTCAATGGCGTCATATCCGCGTTGTCCCTGGTTTCCGCTCGTACTGCCATGGTAACCAGAGCTATGAACCAGAGCCCTCTGATAGTAACCAAGGCGACAGACGTGGACAATGTAGTTCGCAATGTCTATTTGCACGCTGTTGTCGTTTCGTTCAAACATTATGGACCATGGCAAGCAGACTTTGGATAAAAAAGGAGAACTAAAACGAGAATCAAAATCAGCGCGGTGTTTTCGAGATGCCGAGAGCTCCCATAGACAGTAACTTATATAAACGAGAGTTCCACGTCCGAGACTTCGACCGCTTCTACATGTACTTTATTAAACAGGTGAGCACATTTAATAAAACTAATCAATGTTTTATAGTTCAACAATGATAAAATGTTATAATATGATCTGTATGTTATTCTAATGTTGATCTAGCTTACTGCTAGTCTCATACAGACAAACTAACACATACATTTCAACACACTCAAATGCAGTTTAGTGTGATAGTGTAATGTTAGACCAAGTGAAACAGCGCTGCGTTACCTCACAAGTTTCATTTGTCTAATAAACTGACCTGTGAGTAGTAATTCTGCACGTAGTTCGGTAGAATGAAATGTCCGTATTCATTTTATATCTGCGGGACTCGCGTCGCGTGTGGAGCTGATAGCTGTCTCTTAGCAATCCCGAACTGCTTCATATCACAGTCATGATAAAAGCATCGATGTATTCAGTCATCCATAAACATTATCGGTCGGCTTGACGTTGACGACAAGATCCATAATTCTTAGCAAATGTTGCGTCATCAATCTACGCTTTTGTTATTGTAAGAGGTTAGCGACCCCTAGCGGCTAAAAAAAAATGACATACTGTACATTTAAGGGTGATTTTACATTAGAACTTATGGCAGTCTTTATCACATCAGAGAGGTGTGCACAAATTTCACAGTATTCATGTGTTTTTTGATGTTTGACATCAAAGTCTGTATGAAAAAATGGTTCAGGGATCGAACAAAGCTTAAGTTACACTCTAATCCCATCATGCCATGCATACAGTAATCTACAACCACAGGTTGACATCAAATAATAGTAGATTTGTGTTTGATTTTTTTTCTCAAAATCCTTGGGGGGACCATTCAAATCTCTCTCTTTCAGAAGGCTGCTGACCTGAGGATGAAGTTGGATCAGGACTAGTCCTGCCGAGAGCCTATCATGTCTCAAACGAACCCCTATAAGCAGCGCAATGGCCATACTGTATGCTCCTCAAAGGCTTTCCCATTTAAACCTCTCGAAGGGGCAAACGAAATCTGCTGTTTCAATTATTACGCCAGTAAAGCCAACTGCGCCTGGCTGTGGGGAGCACATCTACACTGCAGGGGACCAAAACGCTTTCTCTCAATGTCTGAAGTCACGTTCATCTCTCTGATCCGTGCTTTTGTTGATAGTTCCTTTGTTAAAAAAAAGTCACGTGCAAAACTTTGAGATATTCCTGACAAACATTTTATTATTCTATTCTCCTCTTTTATAATATTTAATCCACAATTCTAATCTGTAGTTGTGTTGATAGTGCATTGGTAAAGCATTCAAGCAAAAACGCCGAGATTAATGACAACCATTTTACATCTCTTTTATTTTATTTGTATTGTATTCTATTAGGTTACCGTCTATTATTTAAGGGAAATATATATGGGAAAATAATGACTTATTTACTAAATTCTGATTGGATGAGCCACATTTAAAGGCATTTTTATATATTCAAATAAATACAAACCTGTGACGACACATTCTATATTATTTTTTAATTAATTAAGTTGCTATGGTTTTGGCAGCGGTAAGCAGTAATAATAAATATAACTAATAGGGAACGTGTTTTTTTTTTTAATCATTTTGCTATTGATGTCATTTCATACAAAGCAATAAGCCCTTGAGACCATGTGTTACAGTGATTTTACCTCTATACTTCACATCAAGCTTAAGACCACCTCTTACCCGTGGTGAAATCAATATAACGCAAGGCCTCTCATAGCTTATTGCTTTTTTTTTTTCAGGTGTGTGTTCATCAGATTCATCATCATTGCAGAGACCCATGTCTATCCTGATGTTACACACCCACACACAATTCATCGCCATCATCCTAATTCATCTAGATGCACCAGTCATTATCAGGTTAGAGGCAGTGAAGTTGGGGGAAATGGAGTGTAAATGGGGCTAATTTGTGTCCTCTGTCTGGGGAAAATGGAGTGATGACATGCAGGAAGAGAAGAGGAGGAGGAGGAGGACTGCAGATGGGTCCTCTCACTGATCAGAGGGGAAAATGTTTGGCTGAGGGGCTCACGATTTACACACTTCCAATGACACGCTTGAACAAAGAGTGCCAGTCTGGGGTGAAAGAGAGAGAGAGAGAGAAATGGGGAGGGCAAGAGACAAAAGGATGATTTCGGATGAATATGTCTGGATGCTGCTCTTCTCTCATACAAAGCTAAAATAACAAAAAAGAAAGAGACAAGTTTAAAAACTTGAGTTGAGGTCATCCTGGAAACAGCATCCAATTTTAAATGTGTTCGCCTAATCTGATCTTTACACTGCAAGTGTTCATGAGGCAACATAAACATCGAAGGCATTTCCATACATGTGCTGTGCAAGTCAATCAGTATTTGAGGAAAGAAGGAGTGAAAATAGTGGATTCAGAAACAGCTGTAGACACTTATGTGTGATGTTACATACACGTCATGTCCTGATGGACCAAAAAAATCGCTCAAACTGAAGCGCATGTCTCAAATAAATGCAATTCTCATTGCAACATGATAAAAAATAAGGTTAATAATTAAAAAAAATCGTATGAAATTAAAACATTCAAATAACACAATTATACAATTTTGAAAAAAAAAAATATTTTATCAATTAAAAAATATATATAAAATAAAAGTTATTGTTATATTGATTCATTGCCATATAAAAAAATTGCAGTTTTAATCATCAGATTTCAAACCACATCCAAATGGATCTTTAGGTTTGTAAAAATCTTTTTTTTTCTTCTTTTTTTGGACAACAAACAACTAAATGTATCTGAGATGGAGAATGAGTGACAAAAAAGTGCTTGTCTTTGATGCGTTTTATTATAGAAACAATAGAGAGGCATGTTGAGGGCCAGATTCAAACCTACGTCTTCCGTATGAGCACCACAGTACAACATGCCAAGCCATTCACTGACCGCAAGTCCAAGACACCGAAGTCATATTTCAGAGTGAAAAGACTTGTAAAGTTCTCACAGGCTATCATATGTCTTGTCCACAGCACTGTGGCAAGCTCAGGCTGAACAAACTCTCAACGCACACATGGGCAGCTTGTGTTGAGTGTTGTAGAGAGAATGGCCGCTAATGCTGACAGTTCATGCGTCCAGAACGAGCACACGTACTTATAGCTCTGGGATTCCTGCTGCTGACAGTGAATGAGAGGTAGGATTAGGCTTTGGCTCGGAGCCCACGGCTCTTCTCATCTGGCAGGAAGCCCCAATGGAAAAGAAAAGAGGGGTGGAGGAAGGCACTGAAAGCCACACCAGGGCTACAGCCCTTCCTCAGCACACCTGAGACCAACGGACAGAAACTTCTACAGCTGATGAGAACAACCTACAAGCCCTGACAGGTCTAGAGAGAGAGGAAATGAGTGTGTTCATAAGGCCTCAAGCCATCTTTTAAGGTCTAAGAGACTTCATTTGAGAAGGAGGGGTAATCGTGAGTGCCGGGATTCCGTCATTCTCTCATTCTTTGACTCTCTTATTCTCTTGCGTCTTTTTTTGCACCTGCGTCAACAAGCAGAACCTCACAAACAATGTGCTCCTTTAAGAAACGAAGGAAGAGAAAAAAAAGGGTAGGGAGTTGAAAGACTTGGGCCCTGAAAGGGCAGGAATGTCACACGCAAACAACAGAGAGACAGAAAAGCAAAGATAGACAGAAAGCTCTTGAGAAGAATAGCATTCATTTTTTCATTTATGAGGGTTTCATGTATCTCTTTAATTTTAAGGCTAATTTCAGGCTAATGCTGGATAAAGACAAGAGAGATCTGACGAAACAAGACAAAATCAACGAGGATAAATACGATTTTGTAAGGAGGGATAAAATAAAAAGATAATAAAATAAAATAAAATATTGGTTCATTGAAACAAATATGTGACCCTGGATCACAAAACCATTCTTATGTTGCACGGGTATATTTGTGGCAATAGCCAACAAAACATTGTATGGGTCAAAATTATAGATTTTTCTTTTATGCCAAAAATCATTAGGATATTAAGTAAAGATCATGTTCCATTAAGATATTTTGTAAATTTCCCACCTTAAATATATAAAACGTTTATTTTTGTGCATGGATGCAGCACTATCGCCAATAGAAATGGACAACTTTAAAGGCGATTTTCTCAATATTTCGATTTTTCTGTACCCTCAGATTCCAGATTTTCAAATTGTCCTATCCTAACAAACCATACATCAATGGAAAGATTATGTATTCAGTTTTCAGATGATGTATAAATCTCAATTTTAAAAAAAATTACCCATAAGACTGTTTTTGTGGTCCAGGGTCACATATAATGTTACATTATGAGAGATAAAATAAAACATAAAATCGAGTAAAAAATAAAAATAATTGTTCATTGCAATAATTTTGAGACCAAAAAATGAAAATAAAATTTCTGCAATATATGAAAAAAAAACAATGGTTTATTTTTCAACAATGTGTCATTATCTTATATGACTTTTACAAGAAGTGGAACTACAAGAAGTGTCCATACGCTCCATGAACCACCTAGGCTGGTTTGTGGTTATGGGTGAAGAAGCAACACTAGATTTACCTCAGTGCTGGATGATTTCTTTACAGTGGAAAGGCAATGAATCTTATCTCTTCATCATGGTATTTTGTGTGTGTGTGTGTGCTAGTGACACCCAGCCTTTTACCAGAGAGACACAATAGAGCGGTTTCTAAAGCACACATATGCCATCGGCCAATCCACTAGAAATCAATACCCCATTACTACATCAGTGCCAGACACTATTTAGTGAGTGAGTTACTGCTGACCAACCTGTCTTTTAAAAACCACCTCCATCTCACACACACCGCCAATGCATGGCCAAAAAACACTCACACTCACACACCCAACCATATACACTGTAGTTCTCTCTTTCTCCCCCTCAGCAAGCTGTTATGTCCCACAGAAGGTGTCTCATCAAAGTGCGTCAGCAGTGAACACACTTTACCAGCCTGCTAATGAGAAGGCTGCCCATTCTGCCAAAATCATGCAATTCATGATTAGCATTAGCAGTTAAGCATTTCATATACATAAAGGACATCTGTATGTAACGTTTAAAAACTCAAAGTTCCCTTCCCGGTCAACAAAACCATTTGTGGAAACTAATCTACAAAATGTAGATATTGCCATAGTTTTGATGTCACGCCTATATATGAGCACATTAACATATGACTGCCCACATTTACGAACATCCATTCAGTATAAAGTCAAGATGGCATCATCCATCAAACTTTTAATGATTTAAAGGCAGTCAAACAGAGATTGTAAGACTTGTTTTTTTGCAGGAATTGATTGTTTGATTGGAACTAGATTTTTACAACAATAGTATGCAATGTAATGTAATTTCTAAACAACAGATGCTCTCAAAGGGACACATATAAAGAAAACAAATACAAATTAATAAATCCCATCTGATAAATCTGAGGCCGTCAAAAAAAAAGAAGAAAAAATACAGCAAAAAACTATAAAAGTATCATAAAAGTGGTCTTCTGAATCCATACAAAAGCTTAGGATGAGAAAATAAAAATGTTAATACATCAGCTAAGTATTGTTTAACAAATTCTTCACAAACATAGACAAATTTTTAAACAACATATGCTCTCAAAGCAACATATATAAAAAAACAAAAAAGGCCCAGAACAGAGCCTTGAGGTACCCCGCAAGGGACGAACAACACATGTTTGCGAATGTGCAGCAGTACAAAATAAAAATATGCACAGCACTTTAGCAAACATTTGTTGTTTTTAAATGTGCTATAGAAATAACAGCGACTTGCCTTTTGGTCAACAACCTTGACTAACATTATGGGCCCTATCTTGCACCCAGCGCAATTGACTTTGTACACTGACGCATGTATCATTCCTATTTCGCACCCGCGCAAAGCGCGCTTTTCCCTCCACAGACACACGTCGCTAAACTAGGGAATGAACTTGCGCTCCCTGGGCGGTTCAGTGCAAAAGAGGAGGCGTGTTCCTGCGCAAACGTTCCTTCATGCTATTTTGCAGGTTTAGAAAACAATTGCGCCACTAACCAGGAAAAAATAGTTTAAAGTCAGTGGCGCGTTGCGCATGTTATTCATATGCTATTTTAAGGGCGCATGCTTGGCCATAATCAATGTAGCGTGTGCACAACGCGCATACACTTTGATTCTCTCATCTACACAGAAGCAGCAGTTTTCATTTTTGCAAATCATACATTATTACGATAGATAGATAGATAGATAGATAGATAGATAGATAGATAGATAGATAGATAGATAGATAGATAGATAGATAGATAGATAGATAGATAGATAGATAGATAGATAGATAGATAGATAGATAGATAGATAGATAGATAGATAGATAGATAGATAGATAGATAGATAGATAGTTAGATAGATTTTTCCATCCCCAACGTCTCTGACAAGAGCGTTGCTCTCCTTGGCTGTGAACCGCTCCTGGCGCGCGCCTGGCAAATCCGCCGTTACAATAGGAATCCGCTTTAGAAAAAGCGCGTCTGCTCTTAAAGGGAATGTGAGATGACGCTCTGATTGGTTTATTTCACGTTACGCCCAAACCACACCTATGAATAATGAAGCTACTTCAGACCAACCCATTTTATATTTGCGCCGGGAGCAAGAGTCATTTATCCCACCGGGAAAATAGCAACAGCGCCAAGACCCACCCACAAAGTTACTTGCGCTTTGCGCTTTGACTCTTGCGTTTCAGATCGTTAAAATAGGGCCCTATAAGTGAATCGCATGAGGAAAAACAAATTCAATTCTACAGTAGAATATGGCTACTTTAAAAATAAAATGAACAATTCCCATCTGATAAATCATAACTATTGCACTAAATGCCACAGATTATACACACAGTTCTAGTGTGGTTAAATATAAATACAAAAGCCAGGATTCCGAGATTACATCTGTGATATTTTTAATGTTACCCTGCCTGGAGGTCTTTCACCAGCAAGCTTACAAAAAGAAAATGTGCATTCACTATAAAGAGTCAAATGTTTTTCAAATAGGACCATGGTGCCCCTCAGGCACTAAGTTTGTGTGACTTTATATTACTGCAGTCCTCTGACCCTGCTGTATGTAAAAACCATGTTGAAGCTTTACAGCCTGTGCATTTATGCTGCATGATGCTGGAACCACAGAAAAAGCTTTTGTTGAAAGCAAGAGGCTGCTTTTATCCACACAACCTCTCCTCTGTGCCAAAGAAGCGGAAGGAGCTCAACAAAACCTGCACCCGCACGCCACAAGGCAAGAAGGAAGACACTCAAATCTCTACTTAAAAAAAAGCTAATTTAGAGAGTAAAATAGACCAGCATGCAACAGCAGTCGCTCCTTTCAGCCCGAGATCAGATCTTTTCCAGGTCAGTAGAGGATTTTGAGAGAGCCAATCTTTTCTCCCCTGATGACCCGTGCTGAAGAGGAGTCTCTTTTGTGCTTCGACTGAAAGGATGTTAGTAACAGATAGAGGAACAAGTTGGATCAAGTAGCATTATAGGGATAGTTCACCTAAAAATGTTGTTATCATTTACATGAAAGTGACTTTTTGAAAAAAAAATCCCAGGTATTCTTTTTAATAAAATGAAAGTTAAGACAGATTGAGGCTGTCAAGCTCAAAAATGACAAGAAAAAAACCTATAAAGGTATCATAAAAGTGGTCTTCTGAAGCTCAGGGTGAGAAAATAACAATGTTTTTAAAAAAAAGAATTAAAAAAACATTATCAATAATGCTTAATATGATTTAAGACAACAATTTAAGTCAGTTAAAAACAAGTAAAAAATCTTTAAAAAATTGTATTAGAAATAATATAAAATTGAACTCACTCATTTAAATACAAGATATTATTTTTTTTTAAAAACATGTTTTTTTTTTTTGTCCATACAATAAAGTTCACTAAAGTTCGAGTTGTTTTGGATCCCATTTACTTTCATTATTTGTCCAAAAATGTTTTTCAAAATATCTTCTTTTGTGCTCTGCAGAAGAAAGAAAGTCATACAGGTTTGGAACAACATCAGTGATCGATGCCTTTAAGGACCGAGTGTCTCTTTTCTTTGAGACTCAGACTCGCACAAATTTAGCAGAATGGAAACTGGTTCACGTGGTCAATCCCCAACAACCCCCTCTCTCTCTTTGCTACCCTCCCATCACTCTTTCTTCAACATTATTCTTGTCAATTGCCTCGTTAAAGTCGTTAAGTGAATGAGCAAGTAATCTGTGGTTTGCCTGCAGCTGTGTGTCCTGTCTCAACAGGCTTGTGGTCTGAAGATCTTCAAAGATTAAAGTGATCCGAAATGTGTCAGATCAAGGCTTTTGTAGCGAAAGGTAAATTTAAATGGTAAAGCGGTTGTGGATTTTACTTGATAAATGGTAATTGTTTAACGATTGATCGGTCTAGATGTTAACAGTCTATTGTTAACTTTCTGCGCCCCCTCTCACACACAGATCACCTTACTAGTGTTTAAATACACACATGCGCATACTTCATATTCACATGTGCACCACCACTTTGTTTGAGTTTTGGCTTTGCAGTAATCATTTCCTCATGGAAAGGGACTTCTGAAATGGTGCAAGTGTGCGTGTGTCTTCCTGCCTTCAGGTTAGAAATGTAATTTTTCTGGTTCTACAGGATTTAAAGAAGAAAAGATGCCTGCTGTATTACATCCATTACGAATGAACATGACATTTGAATGTCAGAAAGACACACACGCCCTTACTGTAGGCATGTTCTTATGAACAAAAGTACAGTACTTGGAAAAACTCTCCTGCCTTTAATAGAGGTTAAGGGGAAAGGTCTGACACTGTGGCCTTAGAGGAAAGATGGTAATAACATAAATGTTTTAATATAAAATTTCAACCCCACACGAATAGCAAAAGCTGCACACACCAAAATGATTAACAAAGCCACAAATGTATGTTTTTAATTCATTTTTTTCCCCACAACCCCCTCCTCATCTCCTCCTGGGGGTCTACGCTTAAACAACCACTGTCAAGTGCTAATATTGAAAGAGGAGGACACGCTGAATGAATGGAGGACACGCTGCATTAAGAAACACACATTAGCAGGAGACAATGGGGAATATCTGTCAGGTCTCGCACACACACATCTAAAATGAGGATTATAATACCTCATACAACACAGAATGTTGTATGATGGGTTTACAGAGGCCACAATGTCACAGATAATCCATAAGGTTTTCATGCATTTTTTTGTTTCATCCATTCTGTCATTGGGTTTCTAGGTTCTAAGTATTCATAAGCTGTCAGTGAAATCAATGACTGTGCGTATGTTTTATCGCTGCTTGTATAACTATTTAGTATCTGAGTTTAGAAATACATAAGATATAAATACCTTGGAAACACTCTCCAAACAACTTTCTAACCTATAACATTCAGTGCTATAGAAACCAGTCAATGCTGTGATCTCCATACTCACAAGTTCATTCATTGTCTGTACAAGAATATATTGCAATTCATATTTATTTAACTTTTCTGACCTGTCACTATTTTGTTTATCTAAAACAATACAGACCAAAATACAGCCAAAGTTACAGCCTTAGTCAAAGTTGATCAAAAATACAATAAAAACAGTAATATTGTGAAATATTATTACAGTCAAAATATCTGGTTTCTATTTTAATATATTTTAAAATGTAATTAATTCCTGTGATGGCAAAACTGAATTTTCAGCAGCCATTACTCCAGTCTTCAGTGTCACATGATCTTTCAGAAATTAGAATTGGTGATCAAAAAACATTTCTTTAAATTATTTTTGGGAACAGTTGTGCTGCATAATATATTGATGGATTTCTCATGATTCTTTGATGAACAAAGTTCAAAAACAACAGTATTTACTTTTATAAATGTAATTACTGTCAATTGTGATCAATTTGATGCATCCTTGCTAAATAAAAGTATTAATTTCTTTAAAAAAAAACTAACTTACTGATCCCAAACCTTTAAGGGGTAGCTTATATCTCTCGTTCAAACCAATTTAATAAACATAAAACCTTGCCTTTCACTCTTTATCTCCTCATCTCTTTCATTAGCTTTGTTAATGTATACTTTAAACATGCTGTGGTGGTGCTGTGACCCATTTAAGCCATATTTCCTCCCCCCCGACACACACACACACACACACAGCTTCTCTACCCCCCACATTTCACCCTGATGCCCTCTGCTCCAGTGGGGTAGAAAAAGGAAGAAATGCCCTGAGGGTCAGAGAAGCCATTCTGTTACTTAGTTCCACTTAACACACTTACAGAGCAAAGCAAAACAACATGATTGCCTTATTTAGCCTTCATATATATACACACAAACACACTTCTATACAAATATAGTATATTATCAGACTATTAAAGTGTTTAAAATACAAGCACATGCATACTAACACACACTCATGCTTGAACACACGTGCCCCATTTCACTTGAATAACCAGCAACTACCGCAAGGTCTGCAATTCCCAAAGAATGTCCCGTATTTTGCATGTCAATGTACTGTTTTTACATTCCAGGGTCTTGATTTATATGCTCAGTATTTGAGGAACAATCTTGTCTGCCACTTATTGACCTAAACCACAAAGCTACTGCAATTGGAAATCAATCTGACAGTGTGATAGCATAGCCCATTTTAAAGTGAGTTTATTGAGTCTAATAATCCATAGATTAAACAGCACATGACAGGAGCAAGACAGATGCACATGATAAAGTCCAGATATGAGCTCTTAAATGAGACAGGTAGTCTCTGTCCAGCCTGTTTCTGAGGGTGAGGTCAGTTATATGGTGTAGGAAGAGTGTGGTTCATTGTTTGCTATGTTTGCACCTAGAGTGAAGTATGCAGGAGTCTTTGTTTGGTCCGTCTGAGTTCCTCCACAGCGCGTCACAGCGCTAAGTTAATTCATTCATAAAGACACTAGACCACTGGGAGACCTCAGGCGACCGAGGAATCTGGCACCCCGTGTGCCATTTCTGTCTGACTGCAAACAGCTGAGACCCGCAACAGTGACCCATGAGCCCAGACAACCCAGTATAAATGTTAGTGGTCCAATGCTTCTAGGTCTTTCTTTCAAGTCTGATGGTCTCTATATCGTTCTCAAACACATTTAAGGTGTCTATATATTATCTTTTCTCTTGTTTTTATTTCACTTGTATCTTTCCTCAGAATCTCCGCTCAGCTGCTTTTTCAGTCATCTCATCACAATGAATCAAATTCCACAGAACTGTAGACCACACACACAAACACATTCCTACACAGAAACACGCACTGAACTATCCTGAAGCTACTCTTGTGTTTTACTGTAAAACTTTTAAATGAGGCATATTTTCCATAAAGTAACACAGCAGAACTTGACAAGGCTACAAAACATTTCAGAGTGACTTTTACACACAAAATCTCTGAGTATATTGACAGATCTGTACAATACATTCAGAACTAAAGCATACTGTCACTTACAATTTTTTTTTAATACTAAAGTCAATTTGTGACAGAACAGCAAAAATAGAGCGCAAACTAGGGAGATTTACTCCGTCCAGTGAGAAAATTCACACGCACACACAAAGGCAGCATGTGTGAGAGAGAATATACTCTGACGGATCCTCCTCCTTGGCTTCTAAAAATTTCTGTCAGGATAAAGGGTTTTACAACCACAGAACCATTTGTTTTAGAGACCTCTCAAAGCAAACCCACATACACTTAAACACAGCTTATTGATTGTCCAACAAAGGCACATAAGACAGAATTTCAAAGCCTCTATGGCGAGTAAATCTTATTAACCTAGCAGTGTGGCATTTATCACTGTCAGCCATCCACTCGAGCACAGGCACATGGGACCCAGAGACAGTCCAACTGACAGACACTAATGTCCAATTGCAAAGACATCTCTGAAAGACAGTAAACAGCATGGAAATACAGTTGTTGGTGTGGCATACCTCACAGGTAAATCCTAGGTCCGTTTTTGTTACTCAGTAAAGTATCCTTACATCAGCAATTTGAATGTCTCCTAGTTCAGTTCATACAGGTAATGCCTCCTCCAAGTACTGGACGTAATCCTGCGTGTCTCTGTGTTTCTCATCTATTAGAACTCCACAACACACTCACTCCAACCATGTGAGGATGAGTCTGTCCACTGAGAGCGCAAGGGGTGTGTGTGCACTCTCTCTCTCGCTTTCCTTCTCACCCATTTGCTCAACCCTCCCCGTTTCCTCCATTTGCTTCTCCTCCCCCTCTCCTTCTCGCCTCCCCCTCTTTCTCTCTTTCTCATTTCACCTCCTCTGGATCAACAGTATCTGCCAGCACGCAGCCTGGGTCTTTGCCCCTAAGCTTTGAGACACCCCGTTTCCTTTTAAATTGCTTGCCTGTGAGACCCTAAGATAACACACTTGTGTACACAAGTCCCACACAAGCACAAACACGCATAATATGTGTGTGACACATTTTAATTATTTTACTATAAAGTAAAAAATAAAAACTTTATTTAAACTATTTATTTTATTGGAATGCAATTAATATATATATATATATATATATATAAAGTTTAGTATAGTAATAAAACTTCATTAAAATGTACTATATACATGCATCATGTTGTGGTATTATGTGAGTAAAATATAAAATAAAATACAATTTTAAAGACAAACACTGAAAACAAACATTATGTTGTGGTATTATGTAAGAAAAATAATAATAAAATAAAATAAGTCAAACGTTTTTTCTAAAAAAAATTATTGCAACACATAAAGTAAGGTTATAGTTAAAACAAACTATAGTTTAAAAAGTTTTAATAAAAAAAGTTTTACTGCTAAAGTTTTATATGTGTGTACTTATGCTTTGGGAAAATTGTATGTGTAAAAAAAAAACAAAAAAAAAACATTATGCCAATAAAGTATTTCCATGTCATGTCTAATTTACCACCCATGCTTTTTGTCAGATTTTAGAAAGTAAGTATTTTCAATGTTGCATTGATTGAACTATCAACACCAAGATATACAACAATGCAATCTATTGAACAAACTGTCCTTCTCCCTCACAACCCCATTTGTGTAAAATTGAATATGGTGTCTAGCATTACCAAAGTCCATAACACATTACATATCAGACCTACAGGCCTATAGAGAGAACATTGCTTGTTTTTCCTCTGGATTTGTGGCTGAAAACAGAGATATTGTGCAATGCTGCGGGTCATATTCGCCTCTGGCTAGTATATCAGTGGGAACGGGGGGCGTGGGAAACTCCACACTGATCCTATGTGGAGATCAGGGATTTAACCCACGGCAAGCTGCTGAGAGCCACCACTGCACAAAGAACTAGTATTATTATTTCAGAGAAACCACTGTAAATGGTGGTTAATGAGTAACTAGTGCTTACAAACCTACTGAATAGAACCCATAGGAGTATGTATGCATGTGCATTCCAAGGAACTAACCCCTTCATGCTTTCTTGCCACAATACAGAGAGTGTTGGAGATTAGGACACTAATGATCAGATTATCCTCAAGGGGAAAAAAAGTTTTATAGCCTCTGTCTGGGTTTTAAACAAGTTTAGATATAGATTTACACACTGCTTACATATTTATAGACATGCACAATCACAAGCAGATATGCATGCATACACAGTCACAGGCTTAGAGACAAGCGATCAGTGACAAACAGAAGCATTAGGCTGGTTGTCACTCAGGGTTGTCAGGTTTAAGATGAGGGTGGCCTGATGAAATTGCTATTCATTGAAAGTGTTAATATCTGCACAAGCTAATGAGCGAAGGAATAATCTCTGATTATGAACTAATCATTCTTTAGGAACGGATCTTTTCTTTGTTATTTTGAATCAGTTCACTAAACCAGACTGAATGATCCCTTTTTGAAATGTACTGATTTACAGTCATTATTCCCCCTTTCGACTGGATAATTGAGTCAATGGCTTGAGAACCAAATTGAGGAACAGACTCAGTTTGTTCCTTACACAAAGCTATCGTATGGCTTCAGAAGATCGTCATCCTTTTTTAAGCTTGAACCCTTCAGTCCCCATTTCTTGAAAATAGGATGGGCATTACAATATATTAAAATTTTAAGAGATTTTAAAGAAACATGCATCATGCATTCTCCTGAAATGCATCTTAGAACTGGTTCAATACTTCACTGACCGTGAGAGCCGAACATGTCTGTGCACGAAGAAGGGCGTGGAGAAATAGACGATGTCCCGTACTGTTTTTCATTACAAACTAAACAACTTCTCATAAATAAGCCGACACACCTTCACTCCTCGGGGTGTTGGCGACATTCACACAACAGGCTCCAAGGAATCACAATGACGTTTGTATCTAGGATTTACGTTTGGTGATGATTTACCCACAAACACAAGTTCTTCCCTACTGACTACCGTATCTATATGTGTAGAGTTCTGCTAACCCATTGGCTAAATATCAGTCACTGCTGACTGGCAGACTGCCATTCTAGAATGATTAGAATAAAGCCGCCATGAACGTGTTTAGACAAGTACATGGAATAACGAGTCGAGGTGTGAATTGCTCCACCTGTATTCTGTTCTCCAGTGTCTAGCACTTTGTCAGTCAGATTTTCAAAAATAAACCCTCTCAAATACACATTCGTAAGTGTTATCATAACTTCCTGCAAGTACAAAGTTATTCTTGATCAAACAACATGTGCTATGCTCAATAAAATATATATTTTTTAAAGAAATTAATACTTTTAAATGACAGTAAAGACATTTATACAGTTATTTCTATTTCAAATAAATGTTATTTTTATCTTTCTATTCATTAAAAAAATCTGGGGGGGAAAATGCATCACAAAAATATTAAGCAGGACAACTGTTTTCAACATTGATAATAATAAGAAATGTTTCTTGAGCGGCAAATCAGCATATTTGAATTATTTCTGAAGGATCATGTGACACTGAAGACTGGAGTAATGATGCTTAAAATTCAGCTTTGCAATCACAGGAATAAATTACACTTTAAAATACATTTCAGTTGAAACCAGTTGTTTTAAATACTTATATTTCACAATATTACTTTTTTATCAAATAAATTTAGCCTTGGTGAGCATAAGAGACTCTTTTTAAAATGAAATTTAAAAAAATACATACATAAAAAAACATTCAATATGTTGTTCAGTCAATAAATTCATTACAAAAACCGTCCACTAATTTTCAGTGGGCAAAAAAAAAAAAAAAGGTTGTCGAAACCAGAAATGACCTACAACCTTTACAACTTATAGTGCAGATACCCAAAGTCTTGCTTTTTTTCCCCATATGACATTAAATATGCAATGTACTCCTAAAGTGTGCTGGATGTTCTCTAAATTTCCAATGCAAGACTTGTACCCGATAACAAATCTCATTGTGTTCTCACAGAAAGGTAAGCTGAGGCTTCCCGTCAGATGGTTTTAATCAGAATTCACCACCAGAAAGAAAAGAAGCTTCTATAAGAAGAACGTCACACACAATAGAGCGGGTAAGACTGCCATTCTCTCATCTTCACTGACTCAAACTCTGATAAAAGAGACTGAAACAGGGAGCAGGTGGCTGAGGGGGATAGAGAAACAACAATACGAATCAGTTAAAGATGACAGGGCGAGATTGAGAGAGTTAAAGAGAAAAAATGGTGAAAGGAAAGAGGGAATGATAGAAGAGCATCCCACCTCTTTGTCCCCTTTTCTTTCTCACTGACGTAACGCTTCTGATTGGCATAGATTATTCATTTGGGCTGCAACTCTCTGGTGGTGTACAGCTGTACAGTTGTGCAGCAAATAAGCAACTTTTATAGCATTATTTATGTAGGGATTATCCACGGCTAGGTGTGCAATACATCATTTTAATGCATGACATGGAGGCAAAGAACCACCCGATGCGAATAACAAATTTCACTGTGTTTCACAGACAGGTAAGCTGAGGCTTCCCTTCAGATGGTTTTAATCAGAATTCACAACCAGAAAGAAAAGAAGCTTCTATAAGAAGAAACATTTGAAATAACTGTTTTCTGGATGGATGGATATATGCACTCACCTAAAGGATTATTAGGAACACCTGTTCAATTTCTCATTAATGCAATTATCTAATCAACCAATCACATGGCAGTTGCTTCAATGGATTTAGGGGTGTGGTCCTGGTCAAGACAATCTCCTGAACTCCAAACTGAATGTCAGAATGGGAAAGGTGATTTAAGCAATTTTGAGCATGGCATGGTTGTTGGTGCCAGACGGGCCGGTCTGAGTATTTCACAATCTGCTCAGTTACTGGGATTTTCACGCACAACCATTTCTAGGGTTTACAAAGAATGGTGTGAAAAGGGAAAAACATCCAGTATGCGGCAGTCCTGTGGGCGAAAATGCCTTGTTGATGCTAGAGGTCAGAGGAGAATGGGCAGACTGATTCAAGCTGATAGAAGAGCAACTTTGACTGAAATAACCACTCGTTACAACCGAGGTATGCAGCAAAGCATTTGTGAAGCCACAACACGCACAACCTTGAGGCGGATGGGCTACAACATCAGAAGACCCCACCGGGTACCACTCATCTCCACTACAAATAGGAAAAAGAGGCTACAGTTTGCACAAGCTCACCAAAATTGGACAGTTGAAGACTGGAAAAATGTTGCCTGGTCTGATGAGTCTTGATTTCTGTTGAGACATTCAGATGGTAGAGTCAGAATTTGACGTAAACGGAATGAGAACATGGATCCACTGTGCAGGCTGGTGGTGGTGGTGTAATGGTGTGGGGGATGTTTTCTTGGCACAGTTTAGGCCCCTTAGTGCCAATTGGGCATCGTTTAAATGCCACGGCCTACCTGAGCATTGTTTCTGACCATGTCCATCCCTTTATGACCACCATGTACCCATCCTCTGATGGCTACTTCCAGCAGGATAATGCACCATGTCACAAAGCTCGAATCATTTCAAATTGGTTTCTTGAACATGACAATGAGTTCACTGTACTAAAATGGCCCCCACAGTCACCAGATCTCAACCCAATAGAGCATCTTTGGGATGTGGTGGAACGGGAGCTTCGTGCCCTGGATGTGCATCCCACAAATCTCCATCCACTGCAAGATGCTATCCTATCAATATGGGCCAACATTTCTAAAGAATGCTTTCAGCACCTTGTTGAATCAATGCCACGTAGAATTAAGGCAGTTCTGAAGGCGAAAGGGGGTCAAACACAGTATTAGTATGGTGTTCCTAATAATCCTTTAGGTGAGTGTATATACACAGTATATATATATTTGCATTTTGGACCATATGGTCCATGCTGCATAATGTAACACAAAAGTTTAGATAAAAATGAGATTTGTGTGTCCATATCTGGATCTAATTCTACATCTAGTTCCTCACTCATCCATTCCAGGCCTATCTTTCCGGTAAGCCACACACCTGCTGACATTATCAGCTTTCTTATCTCTAACAGACTCCACAGTGAGGAAGTGAGGTCACACTTAAATATAGGACATATATACTTTAGTAAGCACCTTAGCATGGCCAAACTCCTTCATAAACCACACACAAACACAAATACAAGCCAACAAACTCAACGCACCTGCATACAAAGTCTCTAAATTAAACTTCTCACAGACCCTCCAAACCTGTCAGTGTCCTCTTTACAATAACACAGGTAACACACTGTAACACACAATAACACACTGCACAAAAAGGTAGAGTATGCCGTCATTTGTGAGATAAACTCTGTCCCTTTGCTCTGCCCGCAGCAAGGTTGGCACGGTCAGCCCATGGCTACAGAGGCCACCTGGACAAACAAATGAATAAATCACCTCAACAACACCTGCGACCACAGCCACAGAGCGGCCACAGGGAGTCTGAATCACAGCATGAATTCTAAAAACAGGAACAACTTATTAAAAAGAGTTTATCATTGCAGAGAACATTAAACATGACAGGAACAATTGGCCATTTGGCATTTCCCCCTATTTATTTATGGGTATGACATTATTATATTACATAACATAGGCCTGTAAGTATCTTACTTAAAGTGACCAGTGAAAAAAAGAACCTAAAATCAATTTTTGGCATCTGTTAGATAGTAAGAATGAGAAAAATATACAAACGCAAATGGACGTTTCTTTTTTTGATAAAAGACAGCGCGTGATGTCCCAGGATGTGACTTATCAACTGATAAAAATGATCTCTGTGTGTGCTAACAAAGTCTAGCAGATGTTTGTCTTATGGGGCACCCAGAACATCAAGAAAAATAATTTATGATATAAGAACAGAGAGAGAGGAATAAAGGCTTGTTATCTTACCCATAAACGTTTTTTTTTGTACAAACAAACCCTCTGTGACGTAAGTACATTGCCATTTTGTTAGGTTTAAAATCCAAACAGGACCATTTAACCACTGGAAAAACATACAATTATTCAACTTAAAACTGCTATTCATAATACAAAATAAATTGTGCCTTGGTGAGCATAAGAGACTCCTTAAAATAGTAATAATAATAAAAAGAAAACGTTAACACTTTACAATAAGGTTCATTAGTTATAGTTAGCTACCTCAGTTAACATGAACTACAATACTTCTACAGCATTTATTAATCTTAGTTTTAACATTTACTAATACATTATTAAAATCAAAGGTTGTATTTGTTAACATTAGTTAATGCACTATGAACTAACATGAACAAACAATGAACAGCTGTATTTTTGTTAACTTACATTTAACAAAGATGAATAAATACTGTAACAAATGTATTGCTCATTGTTAGTTCATGTTAGTTAATACATTAAATAATGTTAACTAATGAACTTTATTGTAAAGTGTTACCCAAAAAACATTCAATATGTTGTTCAGTAAATATACTCATCACAAAAATATTCCACTAAATTTCAGTGGGCAAAAAAAAAAAAAAAAAAAAAAAAAATTATATATATATATATATATATATATATATATATATATATATATATATATATATATGAAGAGTTCAGATGCAAAAGCCTCTAAGTGCCATCTGAACTCTTCATATATATATATATATATATATATATATATATATATAATTTTTTTATTATTATTATTAATTAATTAATTAATTAATTTATTTTTTGGGGTAATTTATTCCTGTGATGTAAAGCTGAACTTTCATCATCATTATCACATCCTTCAGTGTCACATGAGCCTTAAGAAATCATTCTAATATCTTGATTTGGTGCTCAATTTGAGAAAACAGTGATGATTTTTTCTGAATATTTTTAAGCAAAACAAGACGGAAGCTATTCCAAAAGAGGAAATTATTACAGTTATAATATTTCACAAATATAATCGTATTGTCAAACTTCACATTTCTAATATGATTGTGTTAAGGTCTTGTAGAGAAGATGCAAAAATAATATTCACAAACGGTACATTCCCTCATATAACAGCATATTAGATGCAGCTTTATACACAGAGTGGTTCCTCGTGAATTACACAAACCTCAGTTAAGCTCAGTAAAGCTGATGGGCATCTTCTAACAAGACAAGCTAATGCAAGAACACTGCTACATTATTACATCTGACAGTAAGCTGAAAATGTGGGCCAAGTCTATTGAGGGCAGGAAACCACTGGTTTCATAGGTCTTGCTTCTCTGAGAGATGCATTATGAATGGGATGAGTGTGACAATGAACAAAGGGATGGATGGAATGTGTGTTTAGATGTGGAAGACGAAAAGCAGAAAGACTGCAGAGGGTGAACAATGAAATTCAGGGAGAGAAGAGACAGTGAGGTGGATAATGGAGAAGAAGGGCAAGGAGAAAGAGAGAGAAAAGGCAAAGAGAGGTGCGCTGGTGACCCGGGCCACACTCATTAGGCTGGATGCCCAGACGGAGTGTCCAAGTGCTGAGATTCTCTCCAATTTACATCAAAGCCCCTGGGACTCAAGACCAGGCTCCAAATCGAGTCAAACGATCAAGTGATGCAGAAAAAGAGAGGTCTGGCCAACTGGGGTTAAGAAAAAATTAATTCTGAGAACACACATGCCAAGATGGGCTTGTGGGACTTGACCAAACAACATCATGGAGCAATTTATGTTCTAAAATTGAAATATGCAAATCTAATCAAAATGAAAATGAGGGAAAGGAACAGGGCTGGGTCGACTTTGATTGAGGTCTTCAATGTGATGTCTGTTAATCTGAGGGAAACGTTGTGTATATGCTCACTCTCTGCTTCATGTAGGAGTCTTGTATTTTGCATACTAACAGCTTACTGGCTGATGATAGGTTATTGGTATTTTATACGGAATATTCTGTAATACGAGGTTCTGTACACAGTAAGACAAATATCCGTTGAAAAATGGATAATGTCCTGGCAAAAATTACCAGTACTTTTCCGTTAAGTTTTCGGACATTTCCTTCAACCCTAAAACACAACACAATGTAATGTGATTTAAACTTAATTTAAAATAAAGGTATAACACCTGTGAGAAATTAATATGAAAAAATGATCTCATATTAACATTATTTTGGTTGTAGTTTTATGGACTTTTCTTAGATTGTAAAACTACTAAATGTTCACTTCTTCATGTCTTATGATCCAGTTAAAAAAATTCAGCTTTGTCATCACAGGAATAAATTACATTTCAAAACATATTACAAAAGAAAACAGTTCTTTGAAAGTATAAAAATATTTCACGATATTACTGTTTTACCATATTTCTGATCAAATAAATGTAGTCTTGGTGAGCATAAGAGACTTCTATGGAAGCTTGTTTCCACCACAAAAAAAAAAACATTTTAAAAGATAATTGCGACTTTTTATCTCACAATTGCGAGTTTACATCTCGCAATTCTGACTTTATTTCTCAGAATTGCGAGATGTAAAGTCAGAATTGCGTGAAATAAAGCCGCAATTGCGTGTTATAAAGTCAGAATTGCGAGATATAAAGTCAGAATTGCGTGAAATAAAGTTGCAATTGCATGTTATAAAGTCAGAACTGCGTGAAATAAAGTCGCAATTGCGTCTTATAAAGTCAGAATTCTGACTTTTTTTTCTCGCAATTGCGACTTTATATCACGCAATTCTGACTTTATAACACATAATTGCGAGTTTGCATCTCGCAATTCTGACATCTTTTCTCAGGAATGTGAGATATAAACTCAATTGTGAGATATAAAGTCCAATTCTAAAGAAAAAAAAGACGGACTTTTTTTTTTTTTTTTACCTCAGAATAGTTTATATCTCACAATTCTTACTTTAACACGCAATTGCGACTTTATATCATGCAATTCTGACTTGATATGTCCCAATTGCGACTTTATTTCCTAGAATTGCGACTTTATATCTCGCAATTGCGACTTTATTTCTCAGAATTGCGACTTTATGTCTCAGATTTGCGACTTTATATCTCACAATTGCGACTTTATATCTCACAATTGCGACTTTATTTCTCAGAATTGCGACTTTATATCTCGCAATTGCGACGTTATTTCTCAGAATTGCGACTTTATTTCTCACAATTCTGACTTAATATCTCGCAATTCTGAGAAAAAAGTCACAATTCTGACTTGATATATCGCAATTGTGAGAAAAAAAGTCAGAATTGTGAGATAAAAAGTCGCAATTATTATTATTTATTTATTAATCAGTGGCGGAAACAAGCTTCCATAGACTCCTTTTAAAAATATTAAAATAAATCTTCAACCATAAACTTTTTAACAGTAACATATCAGACCAAAATCTGACCAACCTGTGAATGAAGCTAATCTGAATCAATATGTAAATGTATGAATATGTAAATTCAGCCATGTGTTTCATTAATGCTGAATCAACACTGTAAATGTAAAGATCTTCAGAATGGCATTTCTTGTTGGCCACAAAATATCCCCAAACTGAAGGCGCTGGTGAAATGTAACAGTGGAGATAAGGGTCTGAGGTCAGAATTAATATTGTAATAATAGACACATATCTGGACCTGCAGTACAATATAAATGCTGCAATGTGATGTGATAATAAAAAGTCATTGAGACTAGACTGGATCTTCTACTGACAATAGCTCAGTGTGACACCGGGGTCAGACAGTGGATGCTCTATATTAACATGATTATGGTATGGACAGTGCATCACAGTGCCAAATGATTTCCTAGCTGTCTAAATGATAACTTCGCACTGACGTCTAGGCCTACTTTTCTTAAATTAAACAAAAAGCTTATTCTAATAATGAACTCTAAGTCTATCCCAAACCATAAAACTGAACATTTAATGTTTTAAGAAGTGAATAAAGACATTTCAAGCCAAATTTTTTCAAATTTAGCTAACTTCTGTGTATATTTTAATTATAGTTAGTAGTAGTACATAAACTTACAGAATACAAACCCCTAGCTATACAGATCCTTTTGGATGTTTTTCTCTTGCAGGTTTATCCGATTTCTCTTTGAAATCAGCCTGGTGTTCAAATAGAGGACTCGGAACTTAAATTGATAGTTCACCTGAAAATGAAAATTGTTTTATAATTTACTCACCCTCAATTGTTCCAAACCTGTATGAATTTCTTTCTTCTGCTGAACACAAACAAAACTATTTTGAAGAATAGAAGTAACCAAACAGTTGATGGACCCCATTGACTTTCCATAGTATTTCTTTTTTCCATACCATGGAAGTCAATGGGGACCATCAACTGTTTGGTTACCGACATTCTTCAAAATATCTTATTTTGTGTTCAGCTGAAGAAAGAAATTCATACAAGTTTGGAACAACATGAGGGTGAGTATAAATGATAAAAAAAAATTCATTTTTGGGTGAACTATCCCTTTAAGTAGAATCTATCTGAGAGTCTAGCCAAGATTGTACATTTATCCAAGCATCTTTCTCATCGTCTTTCATCATTGTTACTGGAACAATAGCTCTGCTCTAGTTTCATGCCCGTACAACACCAAACACATATACAAGTGCTCAGAGATATAGAGCATGCAAATCAAAAGTGATGCGGCAGCGCTGGAGCATTCGCCCCTGGCATCTCTCTCACTTCCTTTTTCCTCAACTGTCCTCACTCTCTCTCTCTTTCATTCCATAATGTGAATCTCTTCTTTCCAGGTCAGGCAGAAAGGATGTGATCTGTCTCTAATAGTCCTCTCTCATAGTTCTGCTTGTCTCGTTACATCAGCTAACTGGATGAAATGTTTGTGAAATTCTCACTCAGGCACATATTTAAATTATGAATGCCTTTTAAATTAAATTCAAAATTTGAACTAATTTTGAAACGAGTTAGCAAACAAGATGTGAGCAGAATTAAAATGCGGAATATAAATTACATCATAATAATCAAATATGAAATTGTCATCTATATATATATTCTGAATTGTACACTTTTACTCAAGCACAAGATACATTCTCATTAAATACTGTATGCGGGAGCTGTAAATTTAGTTATGAACATCTGTAATAATAACAAACAGATAAACACTCTCACAGGCACCAAACCCCACATAATACAGGACGGCTGAAATCCCATCAAAACTTCTTAGTGCTGAAGAGATGCTTAACCATCATTTTGATGAGGATAGCAGAAAAGGGACATAAGAAGGGAGAGATGGAGAGAAACGGAGGGATTAAAACATCAGAAGGTAAAAATTCCACCCAGACTGATGTCCTGTCCCAAAGGGAAAAAAAAGAATAATCCTTCCCTTAAATGGACAGCCTGCACTTTACCACCCACAGAGTGCCACACACACACACACACACACACACACACACAGTAGCTGAGTAAGCAAATGTATACTCTTACCAGCTTGTTTGTCCTAAATATATACCTAAAGGTGCTGATCTAGGCCCAGCCTTCAATAAATAAAGCCAGATTGACCACACCATAATTCTGAGATCTTAATTTACCAACACAGGTTTATTAATTGAGCTATTAATAATGTTTTATATCCATGCCAGATTATTCCTCTATTTTGTTTGATTTTAAATATTGTATTTTAAATGTTTTATCTTATGTTTTATGTTATTTATTTTATTTTTTATTTTATTTGCGGTCTTTCATTTTATTTATATATATATATATATATATATATATATATATATATATATATATATATATATATATATATATATATATATACACACACACACACACACACACAGAAAAGGGACATAAGAAGGGATGGAAGGAACTTTCCTTTGACTTCTATTGTTTTTATATTGGGATATTAATCATATTTTAAGCCTTTTATTTTATGTTTTATTTGTATTTTTTATTTAATTAAAAAATATATTTATTTATATTGTTATATGTTATATATCATGGAAATGCCCCAGGCCAGACTCAACAACTATCCTCTATGCCTTAGCTCTGATGATTTCAGGTTTTACTATCCTTGTGGGGACATTAGATCTCTATTAAGATAGCAAAGCCTGACCTCCACACACAGAGAGCTATAAAAGAAGTAATTCCCATTCTCAAACATCAGACATGGCTGAAAGGTCAGCTGAGGACACTTAAGAGACATTAATAGCTTCAAATAAATGGCTAGTGATACAGTTGGCACAAATCCTGAGAAATAACCTCTGCCCCTAGAGATCGGACCTGAATATATTGAAAAATAATTCAAAATATGTCAGAAGATTACACATTTCACGCACAGAATCCACATCTACACAGAATCCACAGACAGACGGTCTGTAAGGGCAAATGAGTACAAAACAAAAAAGAAAGTCTGCCAGTGGTATTATGCAGTTAAACAGAGCTGATTCTGAATGCTTCATAAGGATGCTGAGAGTTATCAGCGATGCAGACATCCACACACACACACGGCTTTGTCCAATCACCCCTGCACTCTGGAAAATCCCACCCACTCTCCCGTTTGCCTCCAGGTGTTCATTTCTTTCTCAGTACGCCCCCCATTCCAATTAATGACTCTAATTGCATCCCTTGTCTAATGTAGTCAGACAAAAAGGGAGAAGACTGTTTTTACCAGCTCTGAAATAACCTTAACCAAAAAGCAGAGGTCAGGAATGAAAACTGCCTCTGGTATCCAACATGACGCTTCACAACACCAACCTGGTAATAAAAAACATACAACCCTAAAGCAATGATAATGCCGCAGAAAACACTCAGGTTATCGAGAACATGCCCAGGCCATGAAGTCAAAAGACAAAATATTTACTTTTTTATAAAGAAAAAGTCTATTTTTAGTCTCCATTTCCTGTTAAGAATTTTTTGTTGTGACATTATTTTAATGACAGTTAAGCACACTGCCCTTGTAATGCTAAATGAATAATTTTTTTATTAGCATTATAATTTAAATGAAACATCTGTTTTTTTAAGTATTTATATATCATTGTAGTGTTTTTTTATACTGTATTTAATTTATGCAAATTGGAATATATATGGTAACACTTTACAATAAGGTCTCATTTGTTAACATTAGCTAATATATTACTATTAACTAACATGAACTAGCAATGAGCAATACATTTGCTATATACAGTATTTATTAATCTTTGTTCATGTTAGTAAATAAAAATTCAGTACTGTTCACTCAAGTTAACTTATTCATAAATAAACTAATTAACTAATGTAACTAATGAAACCGTATTGTAAAGTGTTACCAATATATAATTTTATGTAATTTATCTGAATGTGTTGTATTAATGCTGAAAAGATAAGATAAATGAAATATATAATTATATTTGATTTATTTTTTCAGCATCATTTAATTTTATGTCATTTATTTTAAATACCTGAGATTACATATATGTACAATATAAACCAAATTTGCACATCAACACAGTGGTAAAACAAAACACATGTACCACACTACAGACTTCTGCAAAGGATATCACATCTCAATTCAACATATAAAATGAATCAGGCCAAATAAATCATGTTTTTCTATATCTGTCCACTTTCACTGATGTTGTTTTAAAGTGCATACTACATGAATAATAAAAAAGGGAAGAGCTCAACTCACCTCAACACATTTCCAGGTGTAAAGATGTTTCTTTCTTCCTCAGTCTGATCCTCTGTGCAGCCACACCTGTAACGGCAATTTGCATGTGCGTTAGCATTTGAATTAGACATTTAAATAACTGCTATTTAAAGGAGCAAATCCTCAAACCCCACAGGATACTAATGAAGCAAATGTGAAAGTGACTTGTGTAGTAACACTGAGGACTTGGCCAAAGTACACTCTGAACTTATTATTATCTCGGGTAATAACTCTGAGTGGCCTTTTTATTCCACTTCCTGTTTACACTATGGTGGGAATGTCTCACAAAGTCAGTCTTTCAGTTGCACTCATCTGGCATGTGGAATTGTGGCTGCGGTTTACGACTGAGCAGGCTGGACTGTGCTTTTTTTATCAGAGAGGGGAAAAATGTGATTATATTAGTTTTAAAGTAATTTAGTCTGATTCTCAGTTCCCCACTGTTGTTTGAGACCCTGGATGGGTCTTTAACATATAAATCTAGGCCTGAATTGATTGGCTTGGCTATTGTATTGATTGATTGATTGGCTAAGGTCAGTTTACACCAGCGATCAGTTTCTGTCCCATGACTACAGGATCAAAGGTCAAGCTTTGTAGTTTCCGCTGTGAGAACTGGCCAAGACTTCGATAAGAAAATTAGTAACTACATAACTAGCATATTCCCTTGAAGGGGTGCAAAGTTTAACATACTAAAGTTTTGATGTCAGAAAAGTAGTTGAATGCCATTTAAATTGACAAACATTATTATGGATGCATTGCACATTTTTATAATTTAATATATATATATATATATATATATATATATATATATATATATATATATATATATATATATATATATATATATATATATAATTTTGCAAGTCAGTTAATGTCAGGCCTATTTTTTTATTACATTTGCCTGCCTTTTAATAGGGCTCTATATATAGAAACATATACATACATACATAAACATACTATATTTAAACACTGATGAGCCAAAACATTATTTATGACCAGTCACAAGTGAAGCGAATATCGTTGATAATCTCCTAACAAGGTCTGGGTCGATTAGATGGTAAGCAAACAATCAGTTCTCATAATCAATGTGTTGGATGCAGCAGAAATGGGGCAGGAATTAAGATCTGAGTGACTTTGACAAAGGGCCAAATTGTTAGGGCAAGGCGACTGGGTAAGAGTATCTCTGAAACGGCTAGGCTTGTGGCTTGTTCCTGGTCAGCAGTGGTGAGAATTTACCAACAGTGGTCCGAGAAACAAACCACAAACCAGCAAAAAGTGTTGAGGGCTCATCAAGGCTCATCAATGCACGACGGCAACGAAGGCTATCCCGTCTGGTCCGAGCCAACAGAAGGTCTACTGTGGCACAAGTGGGCACGCGAGAGTCCAAACTGGACCTTGGAGCAGTGGAAGAAGGTAGCCTGGTCTGACAAGTCGGTGGAGGGAGCAGCACTGCTGGGAAACCCTGGGTCCAACCATTCATGCAGACGTAAATTTGACACGTGCCACCTCCCTAAACATTGTAATGCACCTTACTGATGGTTTGAGGAACATGATAGAGTTCAAGGTGTTGCCCTGGCCTCCAAATTCCCTTGATTTCAATCCAAATTGAGCATCTGTGGGATGTGCTGGACCAATAAGTTCGCTCCACGGTGGCTCCACCTCACAACCTACAGGACTTAACCAAATATCTTGGTGCCTAATACCACAGACTCTACAAGAACACCTTCAGGGTTCTTGTAGAGTCCATGCCTCAACGGGTCGGTGCTTTTTGGCAGCACAAGGAGGACCAACAGCATATTAAGCAGGCGGTCATAATGTTTTGGCTCATCTGCAAATATAATGTACATGTACCTGTATATACACACAGACATTCCTTTCTAATTTTATATCACAATATTTATTTGTTTTTATCTATTCAAAATCCTAAAACTTTCAATCAAATTTAGATTTTTTTTAAATTTGGACCACATTCCATTTAATTTGTCTGTGTATAACTTTCTTCTTTTTGTATCACAATTCATGTTTTCCTGTTCTTCAAGCACACTGATCTAACAAGGTCATATAACAGCAGATGTTAGTCAATCCACTTGATCTGTACAGCAAATAGGCCAAATACACACTTAATGGGTTATGGCATGTTGACTCAAATTCCCTCATGCCCAGATGCTCAGAAACACTTAATAGTTAAAAAGATAGAATATCATAAGTGGAATGGAATGAATGATATTTGAGGCAACTCACTGTCTCAGGAAAAGTAACTTCAAAGGGTGCAATAAAAGCCCAGAGGTGAAGCCTGTTTTATGTGTCCTTCACTTTACTCCTGCCATATCCCAAGAGCTGAGCAGAGAGGAACATTTCTCAGGCAGTAAAAAGTGACAGAACTCCAGTGAAAGTGGACCACACAGTGATCCTCCATCTTCAGACATCACAGGCACAGGTTATTTAGAGGTTCTGGCTGAATAACACACATACCTGGGGGGGCAAAGGTCTGGTCAGGAGGATTCTGCAGTCAAAAGTGAGCATTAAATGACCCCTGGCCCGTAGTATAGAGGCCATGTATGGCATCTGACCTATGGCTTAGACATCTAGCATTGGTCCAAAAATATCCCCAGACTGAAAAATAGGCAATAAACTGTAAAAATCAGAAGGCACATTTGGCTGAACAGGAGAACTCCTGGCAACATTTTGAAGGTACCTCAGATATCCTATTGACACTCAAGGAACTTCAGTATGTATATCAAGAACCTCAAAATATTTTTCTTTATATGCAAAATCTGGAATAAAAAACTAGGATTAGAGTCAGGTGTAATCAAACAAAAGCATCCCATTTCAGCTGTTACAAACTGAGAAGTAACAAAGAGATGGGCTTTGATCAAAAGTGTTAAAAAAGTAAAGCCAAAACCCGAAAACAAGGGCTGAAAAGTCAATAAAATCACCGTAGGTTCTTTGAAGCACAGGGGCCTTATGTAACGTCAGCATCGAACCAAAACAACCTCTCAGATTCGCACTCGCCTCCCACGGTGATCCAGGACATCTAGACGTGTTGCTAGGAAACAGGGGTCCGAAAAAACTCTCAGGTGGACATAATCAGTTTAAAAACAATTAAAAGACCAAACAGCATCAGATAAACTTTAAACACACAGATTCTATAAATGCAACCTAATTTAAAATACATAAAAAGATCTTAGCGACCTTAAAGGTAGAGTAGGTAATTTCAAACAGGTTAGCAATAGCAGGCTAGCTTTAAAAGCATAAGATCCCACCCTCCCTTCAGAGTGCTCTACAAAGCCACGCCTCCTTCAAAACACATGAACGTTGTTAAATTACCTCATGTCTCAAAGCACTTAACATTACTATAATAATGAATGTAAACAACTTACAGAGCTCTAGTTGAACCACTTGACTGCTGCAGATTAATTTCACCATTGATAGTGTTAGTGTTGATAGATAAAATCACATAAATCCGAGTCTGAGGACGTGAAAAACTCCGTGTAGAATGCCACGGGTTGCTATCTCGTAATTACGGTTATGACATGGCGTGAATGCAGCATAAGCTTGTTGTTTTGGTTCATGAGGAACTGTAAGAAGCGGCTGCTGTTTCTTTGTGGCGCTCGGTGACTTGTCTACAACTCTGCATAGCCTTACAGAACACTCTGATGACATGTGATGTCTGAGCGAGCAGGGTGCGCGGAGGTATGAAAATACATATGATGGCAGGCAGGTAGGACATCATATCGTTGCATTCGGACCGAATGCAATGATTGGGCAAACATGTTTTTTGGTTCTGTGACTTCCACATACGATATAAGTACATACACTGTATAACCAAAAAGTGTTTATGAAACAAATTGCCCAAACTTTTGAATGGTAGTGTATATATATTTATATATAAGCCAAACAAAGACAAATGTTTGCTTATGTATTATTCTTGAAGCAAGTGTGCTTTAAGATTTAAAAAGTAGGAACTTTTTGGTTTGGACAAAATTTCTACCATTAAAGCCTCAAGCTAAGCTTTTAAAGAACGAAAACAATAATTATCGTCAAGCACATGCATGAGCAAGGCAAAACGACACCATGCAAATATATGTGTTTTTTTTCAAATGCTTGCCATATGTGCTAATTACATAAGACTGTAAAATCACAGTAGCCTATTCATCTACACAATCTCACATGCAAAGTCAGTCTTTGTAGGTGACACTGTAAAGTCTGACCAGCCACACAGATGATGAAAGGATTTGAAACATTAATTTAGAGTGTGGATGCTTTGTATAAGACACAGGACCTTGTTAGTGTTTGTTGACATCATGTGAGGCCTATGACTTGTGCCTTCTTGCTCCAGTGGGATGGGCGGCTCCTTCATTATTCATGATTCGCCTTGCTGATGCTATTTATACCAGCGTTTTGACTCATCACGCTCCAGTGATTCCGCTTCTGGAAATTTGTCCATGTGAGGACCATGATTGTACTTCCTCAATACATTTTAAGGTCTCTGTGCTGCTGCATCTGTAATAAGAGGGCAGAAAAACTCATCACCAGCATCAGAAATTATTTATCACAGTAATTCCCCTAGTTATATTCCTATTTGGGTAGAATGCATCAGAGTAGTAGGCATAAAAACATGTAGCCTAACCATTAAACACACAGAGTATGAAATATACATTGTGTAGACAGTAAAATTAGCATAATAAAGATGGGAAAAAGCTAAAATGATACATTTTATTTATCAAAAACATGAGCATTCTATGTGCAAATTTGGCATTTGAACTGTGAAACTCATCTGTGGGTTGCAGGTCTTCGTTCTCTGGGGAATCTCTTTTCGTCTGGAGAGGAAACTGTAAATGCCAAGTTTCTTCACATGGGAGGCTGCCCCATTAAAAGAGAAAGAGGTTTTGGAGCATGTAATTTCAGCAGCAGTCCACTGGCCATCTGTGAATCCTGGCCTGCACCGGGCACAGCTGTTTAATAGCAGTATCAAAATAGAGTCAGATGTCAAAGGCGCGACCACTCATTTTAAAATCGTATTCATAGAACAACAATGACTTCAATCTCAAGTGCCTCCCAAATCCGAGGGGTTATACTAATATATTTCTGATGAAAAAATATCTTAAAATCCTAAGGTTGGCTGGTCTTCCAGCCTGGCCAAGCTGCTGTTCACAGAGCCCGCATGGCCATCGCAAAAGTGCCCTTTAAAACCTCAAAATTCTCAAAGCATAAGATATGATTAAGAAGTTGACTACAAATTCAATACAAGTAAGAAATTTCATAAGTACACAACTCAAATTTTAAAAAACATTACAAACTTTCCGAAATTACTTTCTTGAAGACGCTTTTGGGTTTAAAGCAGTGTCGCAAGAAAAGTCTGCCATCTAGTGGTGTTTTCCAGGCAATGACCTTTCTTGGCTCCAGAACAGTAAAACCAGTTACACTTCCCTAATAAACATTTCCCATGTTAACCACGGCTTCCAAAATACCATAATACCAAAAGAGAATATCCTTCCAACAATGTAAGCAGCTTTTCTTTTTTTTTAAAGCTAAAAAACATTTTAGGATTTCTGAAACAAAAATAAGTTAATATTTCATCACAAAAACAGAAGTGTTACTTTATTAGGGGTTCAAGCATGAAATGCTGAAAACCTATTGTATTTATTAGGATTTTTATATACTATTATAGTATTTATTATTTTTAATTAGCTTTTTTTTAATACTTTTAGATGTTTTAATTTTAAGATCGTAGATTAATGTGCTTGTCATTTTTATTAGGATTTTATACTTCTATTTAGCTTTAATTAATTTTAGCTTTAGTAATTTTAGTACTTCAATTTAAATTTAAATTTTTTCAGCTTTATTTCAGTTACCAAAAATGGTAATACCAAACACGGACCAGAATCAGGTTTAATTATATACCCACGCTATTCATTTTTACCATCATACAGCCCATAAATTTAGTTCATAAAGACACACACACATAGCCAGCCTGATCAATGTTTATTGAATAAAGCAGAAATCAGAGGAAATGTACATCACTTTGTAGTTGAAAGAATGCAGAAGGGTCCCACATTGTACAGGAAAAAACGGCTTTGTGTGAAGCTAAAGTACAATTCTTTAAGAGTTAATTTGCTAAAAATAGATATGCATTCGTCAGTTTACTGTACTTAAGTGCTTACGGGGGGGGGGGGGGGGGTATCCACATTGGTCACTAATATTTCCAAGCTGGCTCTTCGATTAGAGCTGGACTCTACTCAGTGATGCCTATAACACCACAGGCCAGACGACCTCCAGCGTTGCCAGTTTTAAGACTTTCTTCATTGTTTCCCTTACCCAAGTCATCCTCCTTCTCATGGATCTACACAGAAAATACACAAAGTCTAATGTTGAACAGACATTTATTGGCAATAGATGTGCCGCTGATTATAAAACCACAGAGATGTTTTCTTACCACCATGGTCCTCCCAATGATGGAGTGTTGCCCTGACAGGGTCAGCATTTTGTCCACAATGTCAATTTTTGCAACCCCACTGTCACCAGCTATCACATTACCAAGGTCTCCGACATGCCTATGAGACACAAAATATTACAGTAATAAGACACATCTACTAGCACAAGGCTGCTTGAAATTATACTGCATGCAGAATCTTACGTTTCAATTCTGGCTGCAAAACACCTGAAAATAACTGGCATTGTGATTTTGTTTTCTTACAATATATATTGTGATATGAAAAAAAAAAAAAATAATAATAATAATATTCTTCAACAGATGACTTCATTCTAGAACGAGTGGGGTGATTTTGAACGGGAGTGTATCTGCACAGAAAGTTAATTTAAAAAGCTGAAAAATGACATTTTTACTCTGAAGAGAGCCCACAGAAAACAAAGACCTGCAACCCACAGATGGGTTTCACTTCTTTGTGTGTGTGACTGTGAACCATCCTTAAAGGGTTAGTTCACCCAAAAATGAAAATTCTGTCAGTAATTACTCACCCTCATGTTGTTCCAACCCCGTAAGACTTTCGTTCATCTTCGGAACACAAATATTTACCTCGAGTAAAAAAAAAAAATACCTCAAGTTTTTTTTTACGTAGTGTAATAGCGTAGCGCGTCTGTTTCATATGGAAGCTTGTTTCCGCCACAAAAAAAAAAAAAGATAATTGCGACTTTTTCATCTCACAATTGCGAGTTTACATCTCGCAATTCTGACTTTATTTCTCAGAATTGGGAGATATAAAGTCAGAATTGCATGATATAAAGTCAGAATTGCGAGATGTAAAGTCACAATTGCGTCTTATAAAGTCAGAATTCTGACTTTTTTTTCCTCGCAATTGCGACTTTACATCTCGCAATTCTGACTTTATATCTCAGAATTGGGAGATATAAAGTCAGAATTGCGTGATATAAAGTCAGAATTCTGAGATATAAAGTCAGAATTGCGAGATATAAAGTCGCAATTGCGAGAAAAGTCAGAATTCTGACTTTATAAGACGCAATTGTGACTTTATATCTCGCAATTCTGACTTTATAACACGCAATTGCGACTTTATTCTACGCAATTCTGACTTTATATCTCGCAATTCTGAGAAATAAAGTCAAAATTGCGAGATGTAAACTCGCAATTGTGAGATAAAAAGTCGCAATTATCTTTTTTTTTTGTGGCGGAAACAAGCTTCCATAGTTTCACGTCACCACGTATCACACATGACCAGAGTCGCCCAATAGTGAGCCTACGTGGTGACGTGCAACACAGACGCGCTATGCTTAAACACTACGTAAAAAGACTCGAGGTCCAGAGAGAAGGACATGAAAAGTGGAATAAAGTCGTTATTTTTGTTTGTTTTTGCGCACAAAAAGTATTCTCGTCGCTTTATAAACTTAAGATTGAGCCACTGGAGTCACTTGGACTACATTAACAATGTCTTTAATACATTTTCTGGGCCACCAAGTTAAGGTGTCCATAAGCCTGCAGGAGGAGTGATCCAGCTCTCAGATTTCATCAAAAATATCTTAATTTGTGTTCCGAAGATGAACGAAAGTCTTACGGGGTTGGAACAACATGAGGGTGAGTAATTACTGACAGAATTTTCATTTTTGGGTGAACTAACCCTTTAAGCGCAGAAAGATTTGGGAAAAACATGAAAAATATGGATGTTCACACTTGGATATATTCTTTAAAAACAGCTTAAACCTAGTATTTATAGTAATATATATATCCTGTAAAAACACTACTACACAGTAAAATATATATTTTTTTACAGCTCAGGACAATCACTTATGAAGGATTTGCCATCAGGAAATCAGCATTTTCATAATGTAATTTAATGTCCTGGCATCCTGGCCAAATTTGCCCAGTGGCCTCTGTCCATCATGGCCTCCTAATCCTCCCCATATATACTGATTGGCTTCATCACTGTCTCCTCTCCACCAGTAAGCTGGTGTGTGGTGGGCGTTCTGGCGCAATATGGCTGCCGTCGCATCATCCAGGTGGATGCTGCACATCGGTGGTGGTTGAGGAGATTCCCCCCTTCTATGTAAAGCGCTTTGAGTGTCGAGAAAAGCATTATATAAATGTAACGAATTAATGTGGATCAAGAATGATCAGCCATATTTATAGCTCAGGCGATTGGTTCAAAAACTGAGCAACCACCATTGAGATGAATAAGAATGCTAACAGACAGATTACTTTATTACATACCAGGAAGCAAGTCATTTGAGGGATTTATGCAAATCTGACAACTTTGGACAGACAGAGTTTGTACTGTAACAACATGATAGAATCGGTCAAGCCATAAAGCACATTGATAAACTCACCTGGCACTATCAGTTGGTCCACCGTGATTTTGTTGGTGAGGGTTGAAGTGCGGACCTGCACTGATGCAGCCTGTGATTAACAGAGGAAACAAAATCTTAGTCTGTGTTCATGTGTGCATTTTCTGGTTGCTGAACCCCACTCAATAAGAAAATTTAGACATCTAGATCAAAACCAGTGGCATTTCTTTTTTTTAATCATTATCAGTTGATAAGTTTTTGTTAGGCCAGTGTGTCAAAAGCATGATTTTTATATTGAAAGCAATTAGCAAATTATTGAGCGCAATGCATCGGCCATAAAAAAAATAAAAATCACTATCAACCAACCACTTCAGTCCTAATAGGATTAACCCGTATGTAAAGGTCAGTGGAAGGAGTAATGGTGCTTACCGTTTGTGTTGTCTCCAAAAGCATGGACATGGAAACCATGCTTTCCAGCAGTAAGGCCAATGATTTCACCTGAGAGCTTCACTGGAGAAGTGTCACTCTAAAACACACAAATCACTCGTCTGGTCAATGATAGTTTCATATCACTTCAGAAAACAAACATTCACTGCTTGACATGATTAAGATACATCAGGGTTTCTCAAACTTGGTCCTGGAGGGCCACTGTCCTGCACAGTTTAGCTCCAACCCTGATCAAACAAATTCATGGTGCTAGCAACTCCAAGGTAATGGGTTTGATCAGAGAATGTCTAATGAGGAGAGAAGTGCCACTCAATAAACTTCCGGTTGCAGTTCCACTCTTGTTCCATATGAGGGCGCTCACATGACGAGTGCAGAATTAATGGAGGTCTATGGAGCTATACTGCTCAAAATCCACTTTTCTTATGATATAATTTGTCTAGTAATTTGAATGTTGTTTTCGAAATGGGATGCAAAGAAATTACACATTGCTTGGTGTTAGATTTTTTAGAGTCACTTATTTGGTTTAAAAAGTCTTTCAAAATGTCAATGACGTCAGAATGCTGACGTCATTAGCAGAATGCTAGCGTGTTATGGGCAACAACAACTCAACCTGTAAGAAATCGAAAAGAAATAAGTACTCGTTCATTCAACTTTCGATCTATAACCCATGTTGAACTTGCAAAACCTACAATCAAATCTGAGATTTCTCAACGGCAATCGGGTGAGGGAGACAAATTTAGCCGTCTAGCCCCATTGACTCCCATTCATTTTGCACTCATGGCGAGCGCCCCCAGTGGAACTCTGATTGGAACTACAACCAATAGGACTTAATAGGGCTTTAGACGGGCTTTGGTTTGATACAGAAAATGGTCAAATGTATACCTGAAATGCAATGAAAGACAAACAAAGCCTAAAATGTCACAGTGCAAGTCATATTATAATAAATGAGCTTTTCAACCTCTACATCAGTACAGTTTGAAGTTCTGCCAGCTTTTGATGTGTGCTGTGAACTTGGTCCTATTTGGCAAAATTGACAGCAAACAGAGATAGAGGAGGATGACTCAGCAACCCTTTCCCTTCTAGTTATTTCATTAGATTTTTTCAATGACACAACTGCCGGCCACTAAACGCCCCTGTGCACCCCAAAGTCCCAATTTCAGGTGCAAAAACATAACGTTATCATCTGCATGTATGCGTTTATGACAGATTATTAGTATGCACAGGGCCGTATCAAAGGTCATTAACTTTACTGAGCTGCATGTAACGGTTGCAGTCAATTTGTAGAACCGTGAATCACGTGTAACAGGCCATTGTAGTTCATTATCAGGTTTGGCCATCAAAATGTGCATGGAATCAGCAAAGCAAATTCTCTGCAACCGCATATCACGCCCATGTTACGCTAATCTCACAGTAATGCACGGTTAACTCTTTAATCTCACTTGCAGAGTTTATGAAATGCAATGTGCGTGGTTCTGGGCTAACTCGCTGTGAGCGCTGCTCTTCATAACAAACGCCGTGGAAAAACACACACACACAAAAAGTGTTACCTCTTGCTCGAAATAAACAGTTCCGGTTACTTCCCCGGTGCCTTTCAGCACACAGACGGCCTTTTTCGCCATGTTGCCTTTGGATTACGCAAACTGTGAAGTTGTGAGAGTGAAATAAACCGACAGTGTTTGATAAGAGGAGGCGCGTGGGTCGAGCTGACCAATCAGAAGGCTGAACGGATTGGTGGCCGCTGATTCGGTCAAAGTCTGGCGTGTCACGTTGTCAAAGTGACGTAATGTCTCTCACAACAATGGTATTGAACTCTTTATGTTTTAATGAAAGAAATTAAGCAATATCTCATTTCAATTAAATCGTCTGTGAAAAAATAAGCTTTCAAACATTATGTTTGCAATTCATTTCCTGATTTAGTGACATTGTAATTCTCAAAACGTCATTACTTCCATTTTATATTGCTTTAAACTTTTTTGGCTTTATTTTATTCCATCGTTATTTGTTAGTCTGTATATTTTTGAGCATTAATCTAATACAAATAAAATAAAAAATAAAAAATAGAGAAAAGTGTCTTGTAGATGTATTCTAATGCATCACATGTGCTACATACAAAAAAGCAAGTAGCCTACATAAAATATTTATGGTGACTGTTTGTAAATTATACCTTATACCAACTTAAAAAAAATCCTATAGGTATTATGCTCATATTGAAGATATTGCAATAGGCAAATCACATGGCTGTCACACTGACCATGACATATGGTCACAAGCTGTCCTCTAATTTCACAGACATGACCCATTCATATAGATAATTGTCCTGTGCAACCCTTGACAAATGGTTCAGGAATAGCGTCACATGATAAATTCACAGTTCAGAGGAAATCTGGTTGAATAGAGCAAAAAGCACAGCAAACAGTGATCCGTTTATTCGTGATTTGTTTTAAACTTGATAACCTTACTACTAGTTGGCAGAAGTATTTATAAATCACTAGGGTAAATGTTAAAATAGACTGAAACAAGTTGCATACAAGTCAGTTCGTTCATTTGGTATGAAAATATTTTATTAAAACCACCTCCCTATCGCTGAAATATTTGGAGTTCTTATCTCCAAAAACTTAAAAATTATAAAAACATCTTGTGTTTTTTGATTTAAACATTAAGTTAAAAACGTTACAGCAAAAGGGTCTTAATATCTTCTTTTAGTCAATGTTTCCATAATTGAAACTCAACAGGGATATCATTGTAATGAAAACAAAACACACACACAAAAAAAAAAAACGGCCAGTCAAAAAATCTACAAATATTATTTGAGTAATGTTAGCATATTTACAGCAAAACCATTAATTGATTCTTTTCCTTATCTTCAGTTTTAATACAACATTCAAGCTTCATTGAGGTGGTACAATAAATTCACAAGGCAACGCTCCACGTTTGCCAAATGACGCTTTATAAAGTCTGAAAAACTCGGTTTGTGATGAAGAAACAAGCATCCTATGCATATGCATCCCACAACAGTTGGACTTTGCTTTCTTGCCAGCAGTATTCAAGATTAGCACTGACATGAGAGAAGCTCATATGGTCTTGTTTAAAAAGAGGCCTCTATGACTCTTCTTTATGTGTTTGTTCAGCAGATTTGTTTTCTGCTAAAGGTTCTGAGGCTTTTGAGTCTGCTATGGCAGCAGTGGAAGGTGCTGGAACATCCGGCTTGGCTTCAGGTTCTTTAGTAGAGTTTGCACTGGGCTCGTTGGTATTCGCTGCAAGTCTCTCATTGGGTTCCTCGTTGGTGAGAGCCAGTCGATCGAGTCTATCGTCTCGGTCCCATCGTGTGCTTCTCTCCCTGCTCCCTGCGGACCGCCTGGTCCGTTCTTCGCCATCCCGTCCTTTATCTCGATCCCTCTCTCCGTCCGGACTTCTCCTCCAGTCCCTGCGTTCCCTCTCTCTGTCCCACCCGCCTTGTTTTTCCGGCTCCTCGTGCCAGCCTCCAAATCTTTCACGGCTGTCAGGCCTCTCCCCGCCACGACCCTCGCCGAAAGGGCGCCGCCCTCCGTACCAGTCCGGTTCTCGATCTCTGCCCCTTCCTAACCCGGGACGCTCGCCTCTGAACGGCCTCGCCTCATGATCATTCGGCCCGTCTGGTCTGGGTCCGCTCGGCCTCATAAAGGGAGGCCTGGGTCCGGGAGGGGGGAATGGGCCCCTCATACCATGAGGAGGGGGCGGCATGCCGAAGGCCCCAGGTGGTGGCTCGTGGTGCATCATCTGAGGTGGACCTCTGGGTGGCATCATCTGTGGGGGGATGGGTGGCATACCAGGGCGAGGAGGTGGAATGGGGAAGCGCTGCATGTGTGGGGGCGGCATCCCTGGGGGCCGCTGGAGAGGCATCATACCTGGCCTTGAACCAAGAAGACCCGGTGGAGACTGCATGCCCATCCCTGGTGGACCTCCAGGAGGCACTTGGTTTCCTGAGGAGCAAATATTTGGGATTAGTAATTTTTAACATAAATGAATGAATTTATTCAGCAAGAATAAATTAAATTGCTCAAAAGAGCAATAAAGATCTTTTAAACTTTCTATTCATCAATGAATCCTGGAAAAAAAATGTATCACTGTTTGTGTATCACCGTGTGTTACACATAGATGCTAAAACCCACCTGAGTTGAACCCATCTGTTCCATCACTGTTGATTCTTGGGACAATACCTGCTGGGTCATTCGAAAGGTCTTCAACTGAGCTGCCAACTACAGGAATTAAAGAGAAAAAATCAGCTCAGTGTTACTGTCAAGAAAGTTTTGCTGGTCAATAAAATATAAATAAAATATCTTTTATGTATAAAAGACCGGCCAACCTGGAGGCATGCCGATCCCTGCTGTAGGTGGAGGAGGCCCAGTGGCACCCAGAGGAGGCATGGCACCCGGGGGGAGAAATCCTGAAACAAAGAATGCGAGTTAGAAGCTGGGCACAATACTTCTCCAAAAACAAAACACTTATCCTTACTACATATTTAAATTAAACTTTGATCAACATCAGCACTAGTTCTGTTGTACCTGGTGGCAACTGCATGGGGTTAAAGCCTGGCCGAATGAAGGGACCCGGGGGTGGGGGAACCCCAGGTGGGAATGAGGGGGGTGGGATGTTCATGGGTCCTGAGAATCCTGGAGGTGGGACACCAACTGCTCCCATTGGCTGGACAGGTGGAACCTGAGAAAAAGGAAAAATGAATAAAAAAGGACCAAACCCAAACCTTTAGGAAAAGGAACCAGGGCATTTGGAATTACCTGCATAGGTACTACAGTTGGGGTCTCCTCTACTTTTCCCACCTCAGGTCTGCCATTCTGTGACTCTTCAGCTTTCTCTAGCTCAATCTGAGAGCCCCTCCACTCTGTAAATAGGCAAACCATATGTTATGATGTGTCCTTAATGTCTAGAGGAATTACATTACCAATTAGTTCCAATATTTACCTGGTGCAAGAGTATCAGGGTCCAGCATCCCTCCTTCTCTGAACACATCCAGGTCCTCCATCTTTGCCTTGGACCATGGTACGTAGGTTACACCCAATTCCACATCCCAATACTGCTTGAACTCAGCCTTAATGCCCTTATTCAGAGCCCAGGCAATCTGGAGAAATATAGTGATGCAATGAGTTTGAAAATAGTAATATTTATAGTAATACATTTTCATACACACTACCATTACAAAGTTTGGGGTCAGTAAAGATGATGATACACAGGGCAACTTTTTGAGCAATGGCCAATGTTGCCGTCAACGGGCATTCAGGTGAGACACAGGGCCCACGACCGATCTAAATTATCCAGATAGAAATGTATTGCAATTGCAATGTATTTTCAATGGGAAAGTTCCCAAGCAACAATCGCTCGGCAAGATTGCCCAGCGACACTGCTCAAAAAGTTGCCCTGTGTATCATCACCTTCAGATTTTATTTAAAGAAATTAAAACTGTATGACAGAAAAAGTTATCCAATAAGAAAACATGCGATAAAAACACATTTAACAAATTATTTCCTCGATGCGCATAAAAAAAGACGCAACTTTGTGATGGGGCGGCATAACTGGACTAACCAGCGGACAGTTCTCATTGCACAGCATCTGAAATGCTGTTTTGGTTGTTCTGAAATGCCTGAGCAAAGTCTGTCAAAGCATCTCAGTATAATTACCTACCAGAACTCAGGGGTGCAAACACATGAATGGTCAAAAAAGAGAGAGGTAATCGAAGCCCTCGTCCCGCGGCAAATATCCAGATACTACATTGCCACCATCCCCAACCCACCCCTATAGGCACATAGAGTCAAATGAAAAGAATGAATAATTCTAGGATGATTAGGGTAATTGTGTAGGGTAGGCCTAGTGCATCTGCATAAAAACTAATAAACAAAATACAAAAATAGGCTACAATAAAACACAAATACACGAGAAATAAAGCAGTGCTTTATGTTTTTCAGGTAAATTAACTGTATTAAGTATTAATACAGTTTACCTTTTGACAAAACGTGATTTTTCTCTTTCTCTTTTGTTGTTTGATTAACTTTGGTGACACAAACAGCTACAGGTATATTGGGTGCTGTCCCTTTAAGACGAATGCACGTATCTAATACCGGTAATTAATTTTATTTTGACTGCGTTTACGGGGAAACTCGTTGAGACGGACACTGGTTTATTTTTACGTGCATGTCTGTTCAAACACAAATAGATCAGAAATAAAAGGGAATTCGGTGTTCACGAACTTCACGTGCTGTCTGCGACTGCGTGGCTCTGTGCGCCGACAGACCATCTACATTTGGATGTTAAACATAATATAGGCTATATAGCCTGATACAGCAAAGACAACGTCGGCAGTATTGACGGCAAAATAGGCAACAGAATATTTCGTTCTGTAGGCCTATTGACAGGGGCAATATTTGTAAATCGATAATTAGGCCTATTTTTTAAATTACAATTATATATGCATTTGTCAAAACCGAGAAACTTTCAAGCATCAAAATGTAATTTATTAATATGTATTTGCGCCTTCTATTTTGTCTGAAAACTTCCAACACTCTTGCGTGTCGCGTGAAAGATAGGCGTCGGTTACGGTTCTATTTCTAGCACACGGTTTCGGCGCGGCTCGAGAAGTGTGTGTGTCACGCAGGCATTGTGCTCTAACACAAGCTCTAACCAGTTAACATGAGAGCCGACATAAAAACGGACACTCCACGCCACGCAGAGAGAAATGTGATGCAGCGGCAGATCCAGAGTGAGACAGAAACACTAGTGGTTCACGCTTGCGCACATACTGGTTTGGCGCGCAGTGTTCTGATTCGCTTATTTCCTATTTACTTGTTGGTGGACGCAATCCAGAATTACTGTTGGTTAAATTCTAATCAGATATAATATATATAGATATAAATTATAACCCTCTCAAACCATCAGACCCCCCCCCCCCCCCTAAAAAAAACCTCTTCGGATCTGCACGATTCACACAAGTCACCCAAACTGACGTGAAAAAAGCGGGAGGCGCCGAAAAGCGCGCTGTTTGCACCCCTGAGAACTGTTTTACACGACTGTGTTCCCAAACAGCCGGGATCTGCCTCCAAAAGCAAGATAACTTTATTGCGTTTCGTCTACGTGCTCTGAGGCACAAATAAATGTATTATATACTAAATTATCATATACAGTGGCTTCCCCTACCGCAGCAACTTCCATTTTTCTTAGTGATATTTGGCGCCAGTTTATCAGGAAGTGAAGATTTTGTTCTCTTCAGCTAACTGGATAAAAACTGTTCTTTATTCGCAAATGTTTTCTGCAATATTCCAGTTTAAAAGTGCAATTATGGAAGGAAACATAACTACTGAAAACTGAAGTAATGATGCTGAAATTATTAAATTTTTAGATAAAGAGAAATACATCACAGTTTTTACAGTATTTTTGATCAAATAAATGCAGACTTGGTGAGCATAAGAAACTTCGTTTTAAAAATCCATACTGACCCCAAACTTTTGAATATTATTGTACATTTTGTGGTGAACTATACCTTAAAAATATTCACTGTTACTAGAAAGACAATGCTTCAGAAGCTCTAGAATATCTCTCTAAATGATCAACTATATAAAGTTCTACTTTGACATTGACAATTTTAACCAAAACAATGCAAATTATAATTATCTTTCAATCACTTTCTTTCACTCTCCTAAGATGGAGAATACAGTCCTGGTCAGATTTATTGGCACTCTTGGTAAATATGAACAAAGAAGCCTGTGAAAATAAATCCGCAGTTAATCCTTTTGACCTTTTATTAAAAATAATAACAATGAAATAATTAATATAAAAAAAACCCACAAAAACCTAACCTTTCACTGAACTAAAAAAAATTTAAATTGGGGGAAAAATCTAATTATGAAATAAATATTTTTCTCTAATACACATTGGCCACAATTAATGGCACCCTTTTATTAAATACTTTTTGCAACCTCCTTTTGCCAAGATAACAGCTCTGAGTCTTCTTCTATAACGCCTGATGAGTTTGGAGAACACCTGACAAGAGATCAGAGACCATTCCTCCAATACATTATATTGTAATAATATTTCGCAATATTACTGTTTTTACTGTATTTTCGATCAAATAAATGCAGCCTTGGTGCCCATAAGTGTCGTCTTTTAAAAACACAGAAAAATCTTAAACAAAACGTAAGCAAAAATATTATCGATATACAAGCATATATAAATATTTTACTTTATACGGTTTTACATATTTATGCATTTTGACCATTTGTTTAAATAAAGTTTACATTTTTTTTATTATTATATATTTTTAAGCAAATCTGTAATAAAATAATCATCTGATACCTTAATGGCTTTCTGGTTGACTTTGTATGGACCTCTGCTTAGTTTCTGCAGGGCTCGATAGGCATCCTGACGGTGGATCATGACAATGTAGGCACAACCACGAGGAGGAATCATCTATCAAAATCAGACAAGACAAAAGGAGACTTTAGCACAGAAATCAACTTTTTATGTCAAGGAGAACTTAAATATGCAAAACATAAAACTCTAAAAAACATACATTAATTGAATCTATCTGCCCAAACTCCTCTAGTAAACAGGCCACGTCCTGCTGCTGCGTCCTCTTATCCAGCTGACCCACCCATAGAGTTGTACTGCACACTGAAAGAGAGAAACAACATCTTTATTGTAGGTATTGAAGGTTCAGTACTGTTTTGCATACTTTATAGTAGGCAAATACGCATAATCGGGACTGGACTGGAGGCTATAGCATTGAAAGTGGCCTTGCTTACCACTGAGTGTGTTATTCTTTATAAGAGGAAGGCCTTTCTGTCGTCGTTCTCGTTCCTTTTCTCTGTCTCTCCTTTCCTGAGACCGTGAGCGAGGTGACTGACGTCGCCGTTCTCGAGAACGGGAGCGAGATCGCCGATGCCGCATTCGTCTGGTGCGGGAATTGGATCGAGACCTCCTTCTTTTAGGAGACCTGAAACAAAACAACAACATTTAAAGTCACCATAAATCAAAATGTAACATTCTTTTAATATTTTTATTTTATGGAATATTGCAATATTATAAATGATAAATCATTGCACATTTTCATTTTTTTGTGGCCTCATAATCTTCAATCAAAATAACTTTCTCTCCCCTCTCATCATGTGTTTGCTGGCACAAGGGTGGGACAACATCCTGTCACTCACATGACATCACAGCAATAGCAAACTACAACCGTCCAGTCAATTCCCCCAAGGAACAAAAATGGTGAAAAGAAGCCTTTTCACTCAGATATACGTCACAATAGAGAAGAAAAAACTATCACAACCTCCGCTTCATGACGACTTTAATGTTGACAACAAAAAAAAATTGTTTTTCATAGAAGCACAATGTTAGAATTTTTTATTAGTTTAGTGATTTGTTGTACACACCTCGACCCTGAGCGTGACCTTGATCTTTTCCCATCAGGCAGAGGCCTGGCGGATGCATCTGAATTCATCATTTCCTGTGCCACAAGTTATCAAGGATTAGTTTTAAATTCAACAGCAGCTTAACGGTTATGAAATAATTTTCTAAATCATTTTACCTGATGCTGATGTCCAGCCATGAGCTGATTGAAGGTGTCGTTCTGAGAAGGGAACGCTGTGTGTGGCTGTCCCATCAGAGGCATCATGCCTGGGTAGGGCTGAGAGGTCATAAGACCAAAGCCTTGGACCTGTCCATTTGAAGGTAGAACAACCTGAGCACACAACAAATACAAACCAAAACATGACCGTGGATTTATTAAATTAATGTAATCAAAATAAGATTTTAGCCCAAAATTATGCCTTATAAGAAGGCTGTGGTAATCTTACCTGTTGATGCTGTGATACAGTCATCATATGTTGTTGAAAGTGCTGCATCTGATTGGCTGGAGGGAATCCTGGGACGGTCTGCTCAGGAAATCCCCTGCGAAAAGAAAGACCGCCGAAAGAAAGAAAGAAACTGAAAAATCTGCACAAAACTGAGAACATATCGTAAAGGAGATGCTACTCACATAGTAGGTTGGACAGATGGCGTTTCATCCTTCTTGGCTTCCTCACCGGCTTCTGGCTCATCATCATAGTCAAAGCGGTCCAGAAGTGTCTGAAAAAAAGGGGTAGAAAGAGATCGTCAACATCTTTACACCCACCAGGGATGCACAGAACAACATATTTCAAAAGTAAATTAGGTTGGTTTTGGGGTCACCTGACTCTGTTCAGACACATTTCTTGGGCACATTGTAATTAAAGCACTGCCACACTAAAGTATTATAGAAATAAACTTTTTTTTTAATTAATAAGATAGATAATTCAAAAGAAAACAAACTTTTATATAATTAATATACACTATTGTTCATAAGTTTGGTAAACTGGTGAGAATTTTTTATGTTTTTGAAAGAAGTCTCTTATGCTCACATTTATTTGATCAAAAATACAACAAAAACAGTAATATTGTGAAATATTATTACAATTTAAAATAACCATTTCACATTTTAAAATATATTAAAGGAACACGCCGACTTTTTGGGACTTTAGCTTATTCACTGTATAGCTTATTGGGAGCAGTATGCTAGCTGGAGCCGTTTACCTCCAGTATTTGTGCTAAGCTAGGCTAGCGGTGGGTGCGTCAGACAGAGTTACGGCACACACGGAGTTGAGAAGGGTATGTATGGACTTATCTAACTCTGGGGGATGTGGGGAATAAGCTAAAGTCCCAAAAAGTCGGTGTGTTCCTTTAAAATAAAATGGAATTCCTGAACTGACAAAGCTGAATTCATTGTCACACCATCTTTCAAAAAATATTTTGATATGATGATTTGGTGAGAAACATTATCAATCTTTAAATTGTGCTGCATAATATTTTTGTGGAAATTGTGATACTTTTTTTTCTTCTCAGGATTCTTTAAGGAATATGTAATAAGATCAGCATTTAATTGAAACAAAAAAATGTACATATAAATGTATTTAATGTCATTTTTAACAATTTAGTGTTGAATAAAACAATTAATTTCCATAAAAAAAGAAACTTTTTCAATGGTCTAGATATATTTAGAGAGACACGCATGATTAGTTGGTTGTTGGATGACATGCCTTATAACCCATTCCTTTCACTGTGTTTTCAGTTATGTCTGTTTTTAAACACCCATGAGCAAGCTCAAAAACAACTGATCTCTGTTATTTCACCGTGTCAAAAGTGGCTTTCTTTTCCACAGGCTGTGGTGCGGGATGGGTGTGCTGATGTGTGAGGGTGGAAGAGGTGGCAGTCACAGCCTGGGCCTGTAGGTGGAGGTGACTCCTGTTATTGTCCACAGCTGGAGACTGAGGTTTCCCCGGCGGCTGAAAGTTCTGCAGAATCTGCTGAAGCTTCACAAAACAGCCAACATATGAATATCCCGACAGGATTGAAAAGATTTCATGATTTCGTTTCTCATTTTTTTATGCTGAAAACATCCAAAGGTGTTCGAAGGTGTTTATGTGCAAACAACTGACATGCAGGGAATCCAGTGAATTCATTCAACTAACCTGCTGTCCTTGAGAAGACTGAATTAGTTGAGCAACAGCCGCAAAGGCATCTGCGTTCTGAAGCTGAGGAGCAGCCGCTGCGGCCGAGTTTGCCGTCGTCACAGGATGAGCCTCTTGATCCCTCACCGGAGACTGTGGGGATGCTGCAGAAACACATCAATAATGAAGTTATTATATGTTAGTACAGTAGTGTGTGTTAACACTCTCATACTTGTGAGCTGCGAGGCAAGGTTGTACAGCAACACAAATGTCATACCAAACAAGCAGCACTAAAAATCACTGCGATAGTCATAATGTTGCAAATCAGTGTTTTACCCGCATCAGGGCCGCTGTCAAAGCCTGTTGAGCTGCTGGATCCAGCAGCCATGTCCAAGAGAGGCTGGATTACTTCAATTTTAAACACTCCATTCTTCTGCCATAGGTTCAGCACTCTCACTATCTTACTCTGGAGGAGGAAGAGAAATATCATAAACATCTGATTCAAATCATTTTAAGCACACAATGAGGGTACTGAACAAGGAAAATTCTTCTATTCTTACCCGATCTTCTGTGGGACACAAGCAAAGATTCTCAAAAGTCCCTGCAATGTTTTTTGTGAACCTGGGTCCAAATACATCTTTTTCTGCACCAAACTGATGCCGTGACTGTCTCACGATGGAATCCACCACGTAGAGCCCTGGAACTTTGTACTCAGGTTTGCACTGTGCACATAATAGCATTGAGTAAATGAATACAACCAACAATCATCCAATTCGAAATCAGTTCAGATGGGCACCTACCTTCTTTATGAATTTTTCGACAATTTGAACAACATGCTTGTATAACTGGAAGACACAAACAAGTCAGAAAGGATTAAAGGGAAAGTTTTCAAATACATGTTAAAGTATCTTTAACTAGGATGAGACATCTCTGAGCTACCTGCACAAACATACACTTCATTATATTAAAACCCAACAGGCATTGGGTACCGGGTGTGATGGGTGTCTGTTAAACTTACTTTAATGGCTTTTATGGCAGATTTGGTGATAGAGATCATCTTGGCCCTTGAGATGGGAGGCTTGGTGTCCATCAAGGAGAACAGCTGCAATGAAGCCATAAAATAATAATGCATATGGTGCTAATAAGGGCTTAAGTAAAGTATGGAGCATGGAAACTTGATTACTGGGTAATATAACACTGAAAGCTTAACATTGCAGTCAATGAGTGGAAGCAACCTGTACTATAAGATGATGCACTATACTATAATTTTTACACTAAACATGAAAAGTAAAGTACCATGATATTGTTGTTGTTTTTTATGCCATGGTTTACCGGACATAGAGCATAGTAGTTATACCATGACAAAGTGCCATGTAATTACCATGAATATGGTAATGATTCAGTACAGCAGTATATATCAAAGTAGCATGCTATTACAAACTGATCCAATCTATGTTTTTGTAAGGGATATGTTGCAAAATTATAAAACAAGTTTCACTTCTTAAGATGAGCAGCTTATTTATAAATTAACAGAACAGAAGGCCTTTCCATAATTTATGACACTTCTTACAAACACAGCACCATCGCATGGTTGAGCGTAATTTATTGTCACATTCAAGGAGGAAGGTGTTTTAAAGCTTGTACTTTTATCAAAGTTAAAATACTTCACCGTATTCCAGCTTACTATTCAGAGACAACTGTAAAACTCTAAAATAATGACTGTAAATCATTTGTACGCTGATGATTTCCCTGGAAAACGTAACACTGTTAGCCTGGTAATACCAAACTCTGCTACTTCGCTTTGCTTCGTAGACAGAGTCTGGCATGGCATAATAGAGAAGTGTTTTCTCTCTCTCGCGGGGGGTCGCTTGTCTGATGTTTAAAATCATTGGTTACCCGTAAGCCAATCACATAACGTTTGGTTATGGCGTGTGTTATGCGCATGCTCAGCCGCATCTAACTTCCACTGTAAACATGTATGATGCGAAAACAAAAACCATCGAGCGAAATACCGGAGTGAACATGGCTGTGAACGACTTTTGCAGATTATGTGAAGTAAATCTACGCATCCACGGTACAATCAGCGTGTACGTCGCGGCTCTCAGCCCGCCCTCTGTCCGTTGATTGGCCCGGCTGTTTTCAGGCTGGAGGAAAAGGGAAAGCTATGACGCTGTCTCAGACTGAGTACAGAAGCGAAATGAAATTGAGCGGAAGTACGAAGTCTGACGTAGTCAGGCTATAACACTGTGGCTTGATGTCGCTTTCACAATGTTGTTTATGGAGTGCAACAGTCTGGTTCCAGAAGTAAAAATCCAATTCATTTTCTCTTTAGAGGATCTGATATTTAAAGATAGCTTATAAGCGTTAAAATACATACCTACTGTAAGCCAAAAGATTGTAAATCAATGATATATGTTTCTGTTTATGCCATCAGCCTGCATTATTTCAACTTATTGTTTAGGTTTTGAACTGCAGAATTCCTGGTGAAAGACTGAATTAGGCTACATTTTCGGCCACTAATTTCACATTGCAAAAGCATTATGGGAAATACTTCCAGAACCAAGGTTGCTAAAAAGGTGGGCGGCACTATTGCATTCTATTTAAGCATCCTGACCAGCACTGGTTCAACCAATAGCGTGAGCTTTGGGGCGGGACTAACGATTTGGCTGACCAATAACGCACGAGAGAGTGTGAGGGAAAACAGACTTGAACACAATCATTGTTTTTGCAGTTCAGTTTGATGTGTTTGGTGTAAAAATTACAAACTTCACCAATAAATATAAAAAATAAACACTTTTAACTTTAAAACGTTACACTAAATAAATGCCCATGTGTAAATTAACAACCTTGTTGAACAGTAGTCGGAGGTCTGACTTCTTAAAGGAACAGTAACGAAAATTTATTTTCAAAGATAGGAAATTGTCGTTTACAACTATATTTTCACTGTTTTCAGTGTAAAAACTTCATGGGCATTAAGAAAATGCTGCTAAGTGTCCATTCACAATTGTTCTGTCTTTAGTGGGACATAATTTTGCATAATTTAACCATTTCCGCCCACAATTGTTTATCTCGACTATCACGAGCAATGCAAAGTTATAAAAAGACTTAACTGTGACAGGTTATGGGTCTTCCCTACATGAACTCAAAGCAGAGGAACTACACAGACACTGTGCGCAGACTTTAAACAACACGAGCACTAGTTTGAGTGACATCTCATAACATTAGCACAGATGTGCATTCATACATGTTAGATCCGGCGTACAATAGCATAAACTAACATGCAAGGTGGCCAATTGCAGATCACGCTGTCTATTATGATTATTTGGACTGTTATTATGGCGTTCAAAGTATCGTAATATACATATCAAAGCATTTACAGTAACATTTACGAAAGGACGGTTTCGTATGATATGCTAGATCCAACCTGGAAGCATGCAACTGCGCATTTTAAACACCGAGGCCTTCATCTGGCTTGGGCCGTTGCAACACATTGAACGCTTGTCCTCAACAAACCGCCATTTTACTGCCGTTTCATCTAATTGAACTCAAACACACCTCATGATTAAAAGCGTTGACGGCATCCATGGTGTCCCGTCTCTGCTTTGCAGTCACTTTCTCCGATAAAATCAGAAATATGTGTGGTACTGTCCTCCAGCAGGCCGCCCCAACATGTCCGCCCCTGGCAGCAGACAGCTCGGACTCGGAGTCGGCGCGGTGCTCGCGGTGCAGGATGGGATTGAAAAACTGCTGTTGCGAAGAACGACCACTAGATGACGCTGAAAGCACGCATGGAAAATCCAGAGTGAAAATCCTATTAATTTTGCACCGATTGATTTTATAATATAAATATATTTTTATAGATGTAGGCTACACGTAATAGTTAACATTTAATTAATATAAACATAATTATACAAAAATGGCTTTAAAATCAAACACTGAAATTATATTGGCATGGAATTCATGTGTTAGTAGCGTTAAATTCACTGGATGAGATCTACTGATGTAGATTTAATGCTAAATGTAGACACTGCTAATTCTTATAAACTATTACAGAATAAAATTATCTTAAATTACCCTATATGACCAGCAATAAAATATGAACACATAGCCGATTGACCAATCAGCATCCATCAAGGACATCTATACGCCATTTGATCCATAGACATAATAAATAGGGGAGACTGGGGGCAGTTGCATGGACAGTTGCAACAAGTCTTATTCCTCCAATCAGAAACATGCTAGTGATGACACTCATACTGCTCATGCACAGTTAAGTTAGACCCCCACCAAGAAGACAGAAGACATTATTAAACATCTGCTGCTGCATTTATTGAAAAAAAACTTGTTTTGGAGGTATGAAGGTACATTTTTTCATGAGCTGTATTTTTGTCATACTGTCCTGACCTTTTGTAAGAATTATTCAAAACTTACTTTGTTTGATTTTTTATTTTATTTTTTACTTCTAAGTGACATGGTTAGCGTGTGTGTGTGTGTGTGTGTGTGTGTGTGTCTTAGTCAGTGTGATAGCATTAGTGTGTCTAACTAGCACATGATGTTCTGTCATGGCTGATAGGGTTGATGACAGTTGCACCAAGTTGTAATAATTTAGTTTTATTTATCAAATAACAGTTATTGAGTTTTGTTTGTTTATGTGTAGAACATAGGCCTACATAGATTCTGTGTGCAGGTGTTACAGAAGCTATTCATTCTCTCCATATTTCAGTCTCAGACAGGAAGAATTGAACAATTTGTAATGCAACAAACTTTTATTAAATATGTATTTATTGTACAAAACTGCAGCTGTTTAAAAACTGATTTAACACCTATTACATGCAGAGCTAACATTCAGGATCTTAGCTAGTTTGGAGTTAGTGAAATGAAGCCTATGAAGAACCTTAAATTGAACTAAGCCCTGCCTTGCACAGGGTGAGGAGGAATGCACTGTTTATTATTTTTATACGAAGTATGAGTGACTCCTGCTGGCGTCATTCACTTTTAATTTTGGACACACCCTCTCCAGGTTAAAAAAAATAAAAAATAAAAACTTCTCAGGTGACAGGTGTAAAAAATTCTTATGCGGAAATTACGTTGATGTGCGTGTGGAAGACCACAGTTCACGAAGTGCAGAGGAATTGTTATTAAGTTTTCTGTTTCAGGTAGGCTATTTATTATTAAAAGTTTTCAGTTTTCAGTTTGTTACATGTTAATCGAGACAGGCCTAGCCTACTGTTTAATAACGGGAGTTGTACGGTTTAATAAGGCGCTGTGCCGCGAACAGATCTGGAAGACGGAAAACGAAGATTTTTTGTTTTATTTTTTATTTTTTTATCATGCTGACAGATAAGCATATCTGCATATGTGTGATGAAATACATATTGTGTAAAAAAATAATAAAAATAATAATAATAAGCCAGCGCATGACACTTCCTAGTCTGTTTTACTAGAGCTCCATCAGATGACATCCAGGCATACATTCTCTTGCCGTTTACTGTCTATGTCAGGGACTATGGAAAAATGGAAAATTAATGATTATAAAAAGGATAGTTCCAGTCCTTGATTCTGATTGATTGGTTGAGCCGCGTTCGAAGCCGTTGCATACTCAACAACCTGTGACCGCATTACATTAGTATTACTGCGCAACTGCCGTTTGTGATTCTTTGTTGCTGCATGTGTTGCTTAGCAACCTCTTTGGAACTACATTGCTTGGCGGATGAATAAATGTGTTACATCGTTATATTCTTTGTTACTGGTGTTTTATGAATAAAATAAATATTAAAATCAATATTTTATGGAGTAACCGTTTTATTAACTTTAATAAAAGTAACATATTAATAAATATAGGTATTTTCGGCTTTAATATTGTGTAGTAACCATTTTGAGTACTCGCTTATGTAAACTCTGTGTTCCTATTGTTATTATTATTATAATAACCATGAAAAAAAGATTGTTTGACTACACTGGTTTATCAAATCCTTAAGTGCTGTTCATTATTATTCCAAATGTTGGAGGCTGCCTAATATTAATTCACCCACCACCATTGACAGTTTGGGTAAAACTGATGATTCAGCCTCTCTTTTGTGAGCAACTGCATTTAAAACTTGCTAGAGGTCTTGTAATAGGAAACAACAGCTGAGTTTCTATGAAGTAATAATACAAAGGAAAGTACATGACCATTCAAATGTTTAGGGTGGGGAAGTTTTTCTTCGTGTTTTTGAAAGAAGCCTCTTTTGCTCACCAAGGCTGCATTTAGGCCTATTTGATCAAAAATACAGTACAAACTGTAATATTGTTAATTTTTCATGAGCTGTATTTTTGTCATACTGTCCTGACCTTTTGTAAGAATTATTCAAAACTTACTTTGTTTGATTTTTTATTTTATTTTTTACTTCTAAGTGACATGGTTAGCATGTGTGTGTGTGTGTGTGTGTGTGTGTGTGTGATAGCATTAGTGTGTCTAACTAGCACATGATGTTCTGTCATGGCTGATAGGGTTGATGACAGTTGCACCAAGTTGTAATAATTTAGTTTTATTTATCAAATAACAGTTATTGAGTTTTGTTTGTTTATGTGTAGAACATAGGCCTACATAGATTCTGTGTGCAGGTGTTACAGAAGCTATTCATTCTCTCCATATTTCAGTCTCAGACAGGAAGAATTGAACAATTTGTAATGCAACAAACTTTTATTAAACATGTATTTATTGTACAAAACTGCAGCTGTTTAAAAACTGATTTAACACCTATTACATGCAGAGCTAACATTCAGGTAAATCTTAGCTAGTTTGGAGTTAGTGAAATGAAGCCTATGAAGAACCTTAAATTGAACTAAGCCCTGCCTTGCACAGGGTGAGGAGGAATGCACTGTTTATTATTTTTATACGAAGTATGAGTGACTCCTGCTGGCGTCATTCACTTTTAATTTTGATGCCACACCCTCTCCAGGTTAAAAAAAATAAAAAATAAAAACTTCTCAGGTGACAGGTGTAAAAAATTCTTATGCGGAAATTACGTTGATGTGCGTGTGGAAGACCACAGTTCACGAAGTGCAGAGGAATTGTTATTAAGTTTTCTGTTTCAGGTAGGCTATTTATTATTAAAAGTTTTCAGTTTTCAGTTTGTTACATGTTAATCGAGACAGGCCTAGCCTACTGTTTAATAACGGGAGTTGTACGGTTCTCTTTCATCATCTCGTTTCGAGATCCACCTATGGGAAGGGCATCCGTACCTGACCTCTGCAGAAGCATCCAATTGCACCAAGTCTGGCTAGACAGACAGAAGCGCGCAGCCAATGCCCGGTAAGGCCACACCCCTTACCTAGGCATATAACTTCTCCGCGCGCTGCTATTCCTCAGTTGACATTCGCTTCTCGCGATCTCTGCACTGACACAGTTCGGTTGGATTAACGTTACGCTGCTCACTTTCGAGTCTTCAGGAGGACATATCGCCTGATCAGCCTCCGCCAGACGTGAGTGACAGTCGTTTCTTCAGCCTATCCGCTGTGTTTTTTTGCATCCGGAGCCGCCCGCGCTCTCGCTGTCCTTCACCTGCTCCTCCTTACATGGCTGCCCGCCACAGATTTTTCAGAGTTCTTCACCGCTGGCCCACCCATGGCTATGTGACCGTCTAACCGCCGCTTCTCCGGGGAACAGCCTATCACGACGAGCCTGCCTGGCCGCGTGTGGTTCTCTCATCGCCGCTAAGGACCCTCTCCTTCTGCGCGGTCTGCTTGGGCTTTACACGCTCAAGAAGCTTTGAAGAACCCGGAGAATTGCGGTCATTGTAATTGCTGTCCATGTAACGTTAGCTTTTACTAAGCCGGCTTTTAGTTGCACGACCCAGCGCGCCGTGCTCGGCCTTTCTGACTCGGATGGAGGACACGGTGATGATGACGCGCTACCGGGGGACTCCCGGAGCGCCACCTCTCTAATAAAATATTTGAGCTGACATCAGCCCAATCCGCATTCCCTGAAGAGGACATATTCGCGGGAAAACCTCACTCTCGTTGACGAACCGGCCGGTTCCGATGACGGGGATGACGCGGTCCTTTTAACGTTCACTAGGCTAGCGCTCACGCGGCTTTGCCTCAGTAACGTTACATCCTCCTGTAGTTGTGAGCGAGTGGCCGTTCGTCTCAACATTGTGTGGCCAGCCCCAGAGGTGGAAACAACTCTTAAAAACGTTTTTTCCAGCGTTCGCGAAGCTCATAGCACGGCTGTTAACACGGTCTTACGGGCCTTTATGTGTTACGACTACGTGTTGAGGCTTTCAATTTATGCCTTCCTAGGAAGGCGGCCCCGAACGCAAGCGGCCTGCCTGTTGTTCGACCGTTGGGAGTATCGAGCCCGCTTTCACGGGCCACGAGCCCTCCGGATTCTCTCCCGGTCCCGGAACCCCTGTCCAAAAGACACAGGGTCTCCCGCGGACGGTCGGTTAATCCCGTCTCGTGGCTGCCCAGCCCGTGTGTTTAGTGATGCTGTCGTGAGGAAAGTACAGTGTAACCACACCGCACGCACTTGGTTCCCCTCACCCAGTTATTAAAGGCTTCGGCCCCAGTGTTTTCCCAACACAAAACACACACATTACTAAACAACATATTTAACAAACGAATCAAATGAATTCGTGCAGATTTATATATCTGCCAACATAGAGAGCAAATCTCTCTGATCCCATGCATGTCGCCCTGAGTCTGTCCACAAGAGGGCGCCATTGCCTCACAAATCAACCAGCTCGGCTCACACAGCTCAGTTGTGGCTGCCCAGCTCATGTGTTTTAGTGGACGTTACGTGTGGAAGGCTTCTGCCCCTGTGTTACCCAACACAAAACACACACATTACTAAACAACACATTTAACAAACGAATCAAATGAATTCGTGCAGATTTATATATCTGCCAACATAGAGAACAAATCTCTCTGATCCCATGCATGTCGCCCTGAGTCTGTCCACAAGAGGGCGCCATTGCCTCACAAATCAACCAGCTCGGCTCACACAGCTCAGTTGTGGCTGCCCAGCTCATGTGTTTTTAGTGGGCGTTGTGTGTGGAAGGCTTCGGCCCCTGTGTTCCCCAACACAAAACACACACATAACTAAATAACACTTTAAAACAAACAAATTAAATAAATCCGTTACAGAGAGAGTATCTCTCTCCGCGGATATTATTTTTCTGCCTGCACTTGAGACTGCCCAGTTCATGTGTTCAGGTGATGTGTGTTTTCCCCCCACTTAAAAATCAGGGGGCACTTTGTGAGGGAAAGTTTAGCACAGTGGACACCACACTATGTCCCCTTCACTCTGTCAATAAAGGCTTTCAGCCCCAGTGTTTGCCCAACACAAAACACACAAAGTTACAAATCAAATGAATACGTTTTGGAAAGAAGACCTCTCTCTGCAGAGAAAACGTCTCACTGCAGAGAGAGGAAATCCCTCTAAACCCCTGCATGTCGCCTCTAGTGTGCCCACTAGATGGCGCCTTTGCATCACAAATGAACCAGCGGGGCCCATGCAGCCCCGCTCCGGTCCGAGCGGGGGCGCTCTCGAGTCACGAAGCGGCTTGGCAAGCCGCTTCAGCGCACAAGTGGGTTTTGCGTACCGTAACCCAGGGATACAGGCTGCAGTTTGCAATATAACCTCCGCTTTTCACCGGTGTTCTCTCTTCTCACACAGAAGAAAACGCCTCACACATTCTGAAAGAGGAAATTTCCTCCCTCCTAAACAAGGGAGCGATTCAGATGGTGCCACCCAATCTGATAAACCATGGTTTTTATTCCTGGTATTTTCATTATCTAAAAGGCGTGGCGCCCCCCGCCCTATATTGGACCTTCAAGTGTTGAACAAACATTTGTCTAAATACAATTTCAGAATGTGACACAAGGCTCTCTCGCCCGTGCCATAAAGCAGAACGACTGGTTCACATCAGTCGATCAGAAAGATGCTTTCTTTCACATAAGCATCTACCCTCCACACAGGAAATATCTTCGTTTCGCCTACCAAGGCATTTGTTACGAATTCACAGTTCTTCCGTTCGGGCGCAATTTGAGTCCCCGAACTTTCTGTCTGTGTGCGGAGGCGGGCGTGGCGCCCCTGAGACTATCAGGGCTGAGAATTCTGATTTACATATACGATTGGCTCATCATAGCCAAATCGAAGGAGAAGGTGTCGCTGGACACCGGCCGGGTGCTCGCGCACATCACATCCCTCGGGTTCAAGGTGAATGCGAGCAAAAGCAATCTGACTCCCAGTCAGAATGTCATTTTCCTGGGCTTGGAATTGAACTCAGTCTCCATGCGAGCGCGTCTCTCTCAAGAGTGCGTTCGCTCACTGATGGACTGTCTGTCTCAGTTCAGAGAAGGGGCGAGAGTACAATATCGCACATGCCTCAGGCTGCAGGGTCTCATGGCTTCATCTATCCAAGTTGTGCCAATGGGTCTCCTGAGAATGAGAGCGTTCACGAAATGGGTTTTGTCACTACATTTCAGCCCGATTCACAATCTCTGCCGCTCTGTAACGGTGAGCCGTGCCTGCTCGGCGGCCCTGCGCCATTGGGAGAGCGAGAACTTTTATGCACGGGGAACCCCCCTTGGGACAGTTACGATGCGTAAAGTTGTGACGACAGATGCGTCCTTAACAGGCTGGGGAACCACCCAGGATGGCAGAATGCTGAACGGTCTGTGGCTGAGCAGACTACGTTCAGCGCACATTTACTATTTAGAGCTTTTACCATTTGGAAAGCTCTGAATCATTTTCTGCCTCGCCTGCAGCGACATCCCGTTCTAGTACGGTGCGATAATACCACGGCTGTGGCTTATACCAACCGTCAGGGTGGCATGCGCTCGTCGAAACTCCACGCTCTAGCTTACAGGCTTTTGATGTGGAGCAGACGGGTTTTTCTGTCATTACGCGTGACTCATGTTCTGGGCATTCTGAACAGAGGCACCGGATCTGCTATAGAGGGGAAACCCAATCTACGGGATTGGCGTCTTCACCCGCAGATAGTGAAGATGCTATGGATGAGATTTGGACAGGCAGCCATAGATCTTTTCGCCTTGCGCGAAAACCACCATTGTCCTATGTGCTTCTCGCTAAAGGACATGGACGCGCCCCTCGGGGCAGACACACTGGCCCACCCATGGCCCAAAGTGCAGCTGTATACTTTTTCTCCCCTGTGCCTGATAATTTCACACTGGCCAGGGTGAGAGAGCACAGCCTGTCTCTCATTCTGATAGCACCCAGGTGGCCCAAAGCCCCGTGGCTGGCAGAGATAATCCCTCTGTTATACGCCGAGCCATGGCGCCTCCCCCCTCGCACGGACATACTGTCCCAAGCTAAAGGTGAGATTTACCACCCCCACCCGGATAGGGTGGCCCTCTGGGCCTGGCCCGTGAGAGGACGAACCTAAATGCACTGGGGCTCCCGCCTTGTGTAATCGCCACTACTCAGAATGCCAGGGCCGTTTCCACACGATCCCTAAATGGCTGTAAGTGGCAAGTGTTCAAAGGGTGGTGTGATGGGCGTGGTCTCACATTTTATCAGTGCTCGGTGCCTGATATTTTGTGTTTCATGCAAGACCTTATGGAAAGAGGCAGGTTCTTTTCCACCATTAAGGTCTACCTGGCTGCGATTTCAGCCTATCATGTGGGTTTTGTGGGCTCCACCGTCACACCCTCTAACCCGCAGTTTTATGAAGGGTGCACGCCGCTCTTTGCTGGTCATCCGGAGATCTGTTCCAGAGTGGGACCTCTCCATGGTGCTGGAAGCACGGCCTCTGTATTTTTTGAGCCTCTGGGGAGTATTTCCCTTAAGCTGCTGTCCCTCAAGACAGCTTTGCTCTTGGCCTTGGCATCTGCTAAACGGGTCAGTGAGCTATATGCACTCTTGGTTCACCCCTCGTGCCAAATTCTCCCTAAGTGGAGATAGGGTTTCCCTTAAGCCTAACCCGGCCGTCATGCCGAAATGCTTCCCTGCGTTCACTTCAGAGGTTTTGGAGCTATCCGCTTTTCACCCTCCACCTTTTTGCCTCCCCGGAGGATCAGGGGCTGAATGCTCTGTGTCTCGTCCGTGCTCTGCAAGCATATGACCAGGACCAGTGCTTTCCGCAAGAGCTCTTTGTTTCAAGGGCTCCCCCCGCACAAAGGGGAGTCCCATTTCAAAGCAGTGCCTCTAACATTGGCTTGTGGACGCTATACTATGGCTTATGAAGCAAAGGGAGTGCAGCCCCTAGGGGGCATCAGAGCTCATTCCACAAGGGGCTTAGCCCCCTCTTGGGCTTTGTTCAGGGGAGTGCCACTGCAGGACATCTGCTCCGCGGCCAGTTGGGCCTCTCCTCATACCTTTGAGCGTTACTACCGGTTGGATGTCACCAGAACCTCGGTGGCACACTCGGTCCTAGGGGTAGGGTCCTCTTAGCCCTTTCCCACAGCCCCGTTGGGTTAACCAACAAGGAGTGAATAGGCCGGCTGGCCATGTTCATTCCTGTTACCAAGCATTCGCATTCCTTCTTGGGTTTAGCCATGTGCATTGGTGGTGTGGGGGCCATTATCATGTATGTGTCTCATGCATGTTTCATGCCCTGCTTGTCCACAGCAGTTTAGCGTGGCATCACCCTTGCAGGGTCATGTTTGTGGGACGTGTCAGGCACCGCCTCTCTGAGGTGACCGTCCTTCTCTGGCCTTCAGAACCTCACTGTGAGTGTATTGGGCAATCGGGGAGCTGTCCATGTCTCTCCCATAGGTGGATCTCGAAATGAGATGATGAAAGAGAACAATAGGTTACTGTCGTAACCCCGGTTCTCTGAAACATCGAGTGGAGAGATCCACCAGCGTTGCCCCGCTTGCCGCACGAGAAGCGAATATACTTACTGAGGAATAGCAGCGCGCGGAGAAGTTATATGCCTAGGTAAGGGGTGTGGCCTTACCGGGCATTGGCTGCGCGCTTCTGTCTGTCTAGCCAGACTTGGTGCAATTGGATGCTTCTGCAGAGGTCAGGTACGGATGCCCTTCCCATAGGTGGATCTCTCCACTCGATGTTTCAGAGAACCGGGGTTACGACAGTAACCTATTGTTTAATAAGGCGCTGTGCCGCGAACAGATCTGAAAGACGGAAAACGAAGATTTTTTGTTTTATTTTTTATTTTTTTATCATGCTGACAGATAAGCATATCTGCATATGTGTGATGAAATACATATTGTGTAAAAAAATAATAAAAATAATAATAATAAGCCAGCGCATGACACTTCCTAGTCTGTTTTACTAGAGCTCCATCAGATGACATCCAGGCATACATTCTCTTGCCGTTTACTGTCTATGTCAGGGACTATGGAAAAATGGAAAATTAATGATTATAAAAAGGATAGTTCCAGTCCTTGATTCTGATTGATTGGTTGAGCCGCGTTCGAAGCCGTTGCATACTCAACAACCTGTGACCGCATTACATTAGTATTACTGCGCAACTGCCGTTTGTGATTCTTTGTTGCTGCATGTGTTGCTTAGCAACCTCTTTGGAACTACATTGCTTGGCGGATGAATAAATGTGTTATATCGTTATATTCTTTGTTACTGGTGTTTTATGAATAAAATAAATATTAAAATCAATATTTTATGGAGTAACCGTTTTATTAACTTTAATAAAAGTAACATATTAATAAATATAGGTATTTTCGGCTTTAATATTGTGTAGTTACCATTTTGAGTACTCGCTTATGTAAACTCTGTGTTCCTATTGTTATTATTATTATAATAACCATGAAAAAAAGATTGTTTGACTACACTGGTTTATCAAATCCTTAAGTGCTGTTCATTATTATTCCAAATGTTGGAGGCTGCCTAATATTAATTCACCCACCACCATTGACAGTTTGGGTAAAACTGATGATTCAGCCTCTCTTTTGTGAGCAACTGCATTTAAAACTTGCTAGAGGTCTTGTAATAGGAAACAACAGCTGAGTTTCTATGAAGTAATAATACAAAGGAAAGTACATGACCATTCAAATGTTTAGGGTGGGGAAGTTTTTCTTCGTGTTTTTGAAAGAAGCCTCTTTTGCTCACCAAGGCTGCATTTAGGCCTATTTGATCAAAAATACAGTACAAACTGTAATATTGTTAAATATTATTACAGTTTAAACAACTGTTTTCTATTGTAATATATTTTTAAATGTAATTTATTCCTGTGATGGCAAAGCTGAATTTTCAGCATCATTACTCTTCAGTCTTCAGTGTCACATGATCCTTCAGAAATCAGTCTAATATGCTGATTTGGTGCTCAAGAAACATTTCTTATTTTAATCAATGTTGAAAAAAGTTGTGCCAACTTAATATTTTGTGCAAAATCATGATTCTATTTTTTCAGGATTCTTTGATGAAAAGAAAGTATAAAAGAACAGCATGTATTTGAAATAGAAATCCTTTGTTACATTATAAAAGGCTTTACTGACACTTGAAATTAATGTTACATTTTTTTTACAAATTATTACTGACCCCAAACCTAAGCCTAACACAGGTTCAGTGCAACACAAAACTACTGTAACACCAACAGAGGGCATCATTTTGTTAAAGACACATTTTTCAAGTTTTTGTCCAAATGGTTTATTTATGTGAATTGTCAAACATTTAAACTTTTCCCATTAATCTCAGTGTCTGTTTGATAAGCAGGTAAATAATGAGAAGATTACAATCCCCTTTCTTTCATTTAAGTATTTAAATGCCCTTTTGATTCATTTGATGGTCATGCATGGTCCTGTAAAACGAATGGCTTCAATCAAAGAGTGAAATCATGCAGCTAAACAGATTCCTGCCTCTGGCTGCTTGGATTGCTCACTGCCATTGTCTCAATGTAGGAAGAAGGAAATAGTGATATCCAGGGAGTGTCCAGCTTTCTATGGTTATTTTGTATGTCTAAGTGACCGAAGAACACAGAGATATTGTGTAAGACCGTGCAATTTAAATCAAAACTCTTGGCATCACACTCTTGGCATTGTGTTTTGCTCCAAACGTTTTAAAGTTGACAATAAATTTAAAACCAAAATGCACTCAATGTGAGTGGATACAACCGTTGAAGGACAAAACACTGCTTATGAATCTCTGTTGCCATGACATATCTGAGTATGCTTGCTATCTTGTTGCACTTCCTTGATTCGGTTTATGTAATATAACCTCAAATGTCTAATTGTGCTGACAGCTCGGGGAATGGGTGCAAACAGAATTTCCAGGTTGGGATGTGAAATGGCTGCTAAAATAGCCTTGAAGTAGTCTGCATCCCTTTTTTGTGAAATGATTCTCCTCTGTAACCAATTCTTAGATTTAGCTGTTCGTTTGTGAGGGATTTCTATTGTCTTGGGTTTGGGGGCTCTGTGTTTACCTATCCTTCAGAAATAGAGTTCATGACCTTCATAAAATAGTCTAGACCAAAAGGAATAGTTTACTAAAGCTTAACCTTGTAAAGCCTGACATATGAAATAGTATTCAGAAAAATCGGATTTTCTTTCAAATAGAGCAGTTTATTGAACCTTTTGACAAAATATTAAATATAGTATGATATAGGAGAATATGGAGTATGGAATATGCAAAAATAATTTGTTGCAGTTGCTGACACTAATATGGCAAAAATGTAAGATGATATTCTGGTAGCTTTTAATATAAATCATTGATATCTTTATAAGAGTATAGCAACATAAAATGCATATAAATATCATCATCTTCTAATAATGTCCCAGTAAGATATTTAAATGCTTAGTTTTATGATCAAGAGTAAAATCAGGAAAGATTTCACAGCAAAAAAGGCACGTTGTTTTTAGAATATAGCTTTATGTAGAAATTAAGTGACATTTAAAACATGTGACAACTTGCCCCAATCTGATATGTATATTGCTTTCTTTTGGTATTTTTGATGACAGAGACAGTATAGAGAGGATGACCCTAAATTATTAGAGCTAGCCTTGAACTTCCACTATCACATGAGCTGCATGCCTGAGCACGTGCAACTGCTAGGCCACTTTTCTAACAAGCTAGTGTTATTTTTTACTATCATTCATTGTGTCACCACCTTTTCATCCTTTTATTCTTTCAACTTTGATTCATACTTTGTCCTGAGGGCCAGCAGATATTTCCATCAGTCCTGTCTCCACTTGTTCAGATTTCTCTTAAAGTAAGCATTTAGTATGCTGGTAATGTGTGAGAAATTATGTGTAAGTGTTTGTCTGCATGGATTTTCCAATAACTTGTGGTTACATAAAGATGATTGACATTAGGTGACACTTGAGTATGCGGGTACACTCCAAACTTTTGAACTCTATCACTGCAACAGTCCAAAAGTGCTGTCTTAGTGCACCTTAAACCATATGCAGTTTCTGCATGTTAATTATTGATTTGAATGTTAATAATTTAGCCTAAGTGGACTTTGTAAAATCTTAGTAAAGGGCAGAATTTGAACTTAGTGGCTCAGATGAATGGAGCTGGAATGAGCAAGTGTTTGTCTTTCACTCATGCGTGAACGATTAAGGTAAGAATCTTGTCAGTTAGTATCAATTTAGTTGTGTTAGTTTTGCACATGAATAATTTCAGTGTTCAAAAACTTTTTGTGAGCGCAAATGAGAAATGAGATATATTAATTTTGTTTTGTTTCATTTTACATGTTTTGTCAGGTACAATGAAGTCACTTACAAACCAGTCGCATTTCATAATTGGATTATTTTTGGCCTTGTCTGTTATCACCCTGAGCTGCAACGGGGGTAAAGTTCTTCTGTATCCTGTCGATGGAAGCCACTGGGTCAATATGAAAGTCCTGATAGAAGAGATGCACTCCAGGGGCCACAACATCACCGTGATCCGACCCAAATCCAGCTGGTACATCACGGAAAAGTCCCCTCTCTACACTTCCATCACAATCCCAGATGAAACAAATACATTTGAGAACTTTTTTGAAGAGTATTTAGTGAAAGTGATGGAGATAGAGAGAGGCGATGCTTCTGGATTGGCATTCTTGCAGCTTCAGGTTGATTTTTTCACAATGCTGTCAAAAGCACATGATATTTCATGTAAAATGGTCTCAGCCATTTTAGAAGATAAGGCATTAGTGAAAAGACTTCAGAATGAACGATACGACCTGGTGCTCACCGATCCTGCCACAGCAGGCGGGGTGTTTTTAGCTCATTATCTAAAACTCCCTCTTGTTCTCAATGTACGATGGATCACCAGTGGTGAAGGACATTTTGCTATAGCACCATCTCCGATGTCTTATGTACCTTTACCAGGCACTGGTCATACAGATAAAATGAGCTTCACTCAAAGGGTTAAAAATGTTTTGTTTCAAAGCTTTACTTTCTTCCAGGACAGATTTGTGGTGGGTCCACATTATGATGCACTAATAGAGAAGTATTTTGATTACAAAACGGACATTGTTAGCCTCATTCAAGCTGCTGATATCTGGCTCATGAGGGTTGATTTTGTCTTCGAGTTTCCGAGACCAACCATGCCAAATGTTGTTTACATGGGTGGATTTCAATGCAAACCTTCCAAGCCTCTTCCTGCAGATCTGGAAGCGTTTGTGGAGAGCTCAGGAGACCACGGTTTTATTATTATGTCTTTGGGAACACTTGTTAAAAGTCTCCCTGCCGACATGGCGAACGATATCGCGGCCGCTTTTTCTAGTCTACCTCAGAAAGTCATCTGGAGACATCTTGGAGATCGCCCATCTACAGTGGGCAACAATACTCTAATTGTGGACTGGATGCCGCAGAATGACCTCCTGGGACATTCCAAGATCAAAGCCTTCGTAGCCCACGGAGGAACCAATGGAGTGCAGGAGGCCATTTACCATGGGGTACCGGTCCTGGGTATTCCTTTGTTCTTTGACCAGTTTGACAACTTATTACGTGTTCAGGAGAAAGGAGCAGGTAAGATACTTAAGTTGTCAGAGCTCAGAGGCCATACTTTCGGACAAGCCCTACGGGAATTGCTCGGTGACGCCTCCTACAGGAGAAACATGCAGAGACTCTCAGGTCTCCACAGGGACCAGCCGACGAGGCCTTTGGACTCAGCCATCTTCTGGATCGAGTATGTGATCAGAAATAAAGGTGCGACCAGAGCCGGTTCTAGACATTAGGAGGCCCTAGGCAAAATTCATGTTGGAGGCCCCCCACCCCCAATAAAAAAAACACTTGAAACAAATATGATTCCTAACCTTTTTATTTATACAACATTTAATTTTAAAAGCAGTATATTTTTACTTACACAGTACATAAGTTTGGACACATTACTATTTTTAATGTTTTTGAAAGAAGTCTCTTATGCTCATCAAGCCTGGATTTATTTGATCAAAAATACAGAAAAATAATATAGTGAAATATTATTAAAATTTTAAATAATGGTTTTCTATTTTACTATACTTTATATTTCTGTGATGCAAAGCTGAATTTAGTGTCAAGTGATCATTCTGATTTATTATCAAATGTTAGAAAGGGTGCTTAATATTTATTTTATAATCTGTGATACTTTTTTTCAGGATTTTTGATTATTAAAAAGTTGTTTTAAAAAAGTCTTCACTATCATTTTTTATATATTTAACACATCCTTGCTGAATATTCCTGTTTTTTTCTGTATTTTTGATCAAATAAATGCAGGCTTGTAGAGCATTATAATAAACTTCTTTCAAAAAACATTAAAAATAGTAATGGGTCCAGACTTTTACCGGTAGCCTACTGTATGTACATATTAATCAAACTTTATCTAAGGTAATCTCTTTTTTGTTTAATGAAGATGTTATTGTTGTTGTTGTTATTTTGCTGTTTTATTCAATTTATTCACAGTTCCAGAATCCCACTTCAGTAAATGAGCATAAGTGCTTTTATATCGCATTGCTACTTTAAATATGCTATACACAAATCAAGTGGAAGAGAAAGACACGATCGCTACTGAGCAGAAGAAAATGTATAAACTGATATTATTGGCGTAATGTCAGGGTATAATCTAATCATCAGCAGAATTTAGAAGATAGACCCATGAGATCCTTTATTTGAAACATTTAAAAATGTTGTAGTGTGTTGGCTTTTTAACTTAGAATACAGACGCCTTGTCTTTTAATTTTGTAGCTTTTTTACTAGTCAGCTCCCGACGCGATGTTATTCATTCATTGTACGCGCAAATTCAAAGCGTCGCGTCTGGGCACGTTAATGACGCTCGCGCTCTTTTAAACTCGTAATAAAGCGGTGAATGATTTTTACAGAAATGACGCTGATCTACAGGACAAGTTTATATTTAGAATACATTGCAATCACTCCAAAATAGATGACGACAACTCACACACCTGCATTTTGAGCTGTGCTTCTTTGTGTGCTTAGGCTTTTGCCTCGCAGCACCTGATGGATGCGTTCGTTACACATACTTTCAGAAGCCGGCACCCGCTTTGTAACGGACACATTAATTGGTTTAACTGCAGTAATGTAACAGTCTATGGTGAAGATAAACATCGTCACTATTTTTAGTTAATTAATAAATATTGAAATAAATTGTAGATAGGATATTTTTACATTATATTATTATTATTTTTTTTTTGTCCCTCTGTCTGGGCCCCATCCCGCCAATCGGGCCCTAGGCACGTGCCTAGTTTGCCTTTGCGTTAATCCGGCTCTGGGTGCGACTCACCTGCGCTCCGAGTTCTACAAGATGCCATGGTACTCGTACTATTCTGTAGATGTGTTTTTGGTTCTTTTCGCTGTCGTTGCTGTGTTTGTGCTTTCTGTAGTTGCAATAATCCGATATGTGTGTTGTAAATCATGCTGCAAACGAAAAATGAAAAATGATTGATTTTTCTCCACCAGTAAGCTGGTGTGTGGTGGGCGTTCTGGCGCAATATGGCTGCCGTCGCATCATCCAAGTGGATGCTGCACATTGGTGGTGGTAATTCCCCCCTTCTATGTAAAGCGCTTTGAGGTCTCAGAAAAAGCGCTATATAAATGTAACGAATTATTATTATTATTATTGATGCTATCTAGATGATTTTTATACTAAGATTTGCACAAAAAATGATTACATTAAAGGATTTACTGATACCATTGCCATTATGATTATATCATGACAAATACATTTTTAAATATGTTGCAAAAGTTCTTTACACAAAGTTTTACAACTATTTTTACAGGTGGCAAATGCATATTTAAGTTATATTTATAAAAGACTACTGACAAACCTCATAATGTGTATCTTTAACTACAACCTTGCTGAAAGATCCATGATGAATTCCATGTTGGTCCAGACTGGTTTATGCTGCAGTTAGAGCTAGTGGACCAGTCATGCTGTTCTCAAGAAAAAAATGAGCTGGTATAACTAGTCCACAAGCAACCAGGATCCCATGCTTGTCACAGCATAAAAACAGGTATATCTTGTGCTGGTGACCAGAAATGCTGGATTTTTCAGCAGGGTAGTTGTCATTTGAACAACCAGTCAGTTACAACTGTGATCCATGTTTCATTATTGCATGTTGTATGTGTTTGATTCACTAAAAATCAAATAAGAACCAATTTTAGGTTTTCATCCCTAAAATAATAAATTAAATGCTTCATTATAAGCTACATGGTATACTATTACATAAAGAGTTTGAGTCAATCATGATGCATAAAAAGAATGGCATACTTGAAAAACACTGCCCTTGCCTAATGTTTACTGTTTGAGGCTATCTACAATCCTGGTTGAGTTTAGAGTGCCTTTTTAAAGTCATGTTGATTGAGGGATGAGAGATGTGTCATTGTTAGCATGCTCACTGCTGTTTTGAGCAATTTGAGCTCCTGGAGGTCACCACAGAAGGTCATTTAATGTGCCACATGTGCTAACATGCTGACTTTATACCGAGAGACTCGCTAATAGCCATAACGATGCAAAGTACACCTCATACGCATGGTTAAAGTGAACCTTCAGCACAGTTGTGACTGATTACATCCAGCTGTGGTCTATTAGGTTTTTTTTACATGTCATGACTAGAAAAAACATATATCGTTTTTTTTCTCTAGTTATGGCATGTAAAAAACTAATAGATACCAGCTGGAATCAGACTCAGGCCAATACAGCATCAGTTCATCTTGGGAATGACAGATACAAGTCCTTCGCAGTGGCCAGAACAGAGGCCAGGTCAATATGTGATGTTTCCTCCAAAATTCCCCAAAGTGCCTCAAAAATATTTAGATCTGGTGACTGTACAGGCCATGGGAGATGTTCGACTTCACTTGCATGTTCATCAAACCATTCTGTCACAAATCTTGATGTGTGTATTGGTGCATTATCATGCTGATACATGGCACCCCCTTCAGGGTACAATGTTTGAGCCATTGGGCACACATGGTCCTCCAGAATGGTTCGGTAGTTCTTGGCAGTGATGCGCCCATCAAGCACAGTAGGAATTGCAGCCCAAACAATCACTGATCCGTGTTTTACTATGGGCACACAACAGTCCAGGTGTTAGGCCTCTTTGGGGCTTCTCCGTAACTCCCACAAATGTGACAGTGAAGGTGGACTCATCAGAGAACAATTTGTTTAACATTGTCCACAGCCCAAGTTTTGCACTGTTAGTACCATTTGGCATTGGCACGAGTGACCAAAGTTTTGGCTAGCAGCCAAACCATGAATATTTACTCTGTAGAGCTCCCGATGAACAGTTTTGGTGAAACAGGAGAGTCGAGGTGCGCATTACTTCTGCAGTGAGTTGGGCAGCTGTGGTTTCATGTTTTTTTAATACAATCTGGGTTAGAACCTTTCAGACAGCTTCCTCTTACATTGACAGTTCCTCCTGTTGGATGTGGTTCATCCTTCATGGAGGTATGCAGACATTACCCTGGATATCATAGCTCTCAAAACACCACAAAGACTTGCTGTCCTGGTCACAGATTAGCCAGCGAGACGCACACCAACAATTTGTCCTCTTTTGAACTCCATTATGTCCCATTATGTTGTGTGGAATGCAATATTTTATGTACAGCTGTGCTATTGCTCTGCCAATTCAACCTTCACACTGCTCTTACTGATGGAATGTTAAATCAGTGAAGATTGGCCACCAGGCCGCACATAGGCGTGAAACCTCCGACATACTGGCCACTGTTTCATTGTCCAACAATGTAAGGTATACATACATATATACACTACTATATCTAATACTCTAGACTGAAAGTTAAAGATCACTGGATCAGAAAGGAATGTTGAGGGAATCGTAACTCAGGAACAAATATAGACCAGCGCTTCATACTGTATTATTGTTGGAAATGTTTACAAATTTCTTTGTGGTTGTGTGATGTGGTTTTATGAAAATTTTACAAGGGTTTTAAATTCATACCAATGAATCAAAATGTTGACAGACCATGAACACGACCAGCTTTCGAACCTATTTGGGTTTTTGTGCATACGATCAGCTGTTTTACTGACAATGTTTCTCTGTGGGTCAGAGTGTGTTAAACACTTAAACCTCAATCAATTACAGAAGTGCCGCAATAAAACTGTGTAAATCACTGCCATTTAAACCACAGGCGCTATAAACGAATTTACCAGTATTTATTCAAACAAAGCTATATAATCATTGAGGATAATTAGTTTGACTTGAGAATGTAGCGGCTTGATTTTACCTCAATGAAAATGCATTTTTAGAGCTGAGATGATTTTATTTATTTTTTGTCACACTGGATGATTCACACATTACAATTTCAGTTTGCACAACCTTTTAAGGATCAATTAGATACAACTACTCATACTGATCATGTTTGCTGTGATTGTTCCTGCAAAATCTCATTTTGACAAAACACAGACCTTTTAAATACCAAGAAAATCCACTAATTGGTTTCAGGAAATGCAAACAAACAATTGCTGAACAGAACAAAGCACCAAAGGGAATTGTAATGAGCTCACCAAGAAGTGTTCACAGCAACAGTCTATTTACCTTTACATGTGTGCTCTGGAGCGCCTTCAACTTTGTGTTTGTAAAAATGCCCAGCCAGCAGGAAGAATTTAAATGAGTCTTGCAGCAATCATCTTTGTTCGCAGTACTGTTTGAACTGAGGTTTCTTATTGCTCAGCATCTGATGAGAGGAAATCATTTATCATAAAAGACGACAAAAAATAAATATGTACATTTTTTCTTGATCGAAATGTTTAGCTTTATTGTAATATAAATGAGAGATCTGACTGAAAATGAGGCCATGTGATTTAAAAGGCTGATGGAATTATAGGCCTGCATTGTATTGCATGCAGGGCCGGTTCTAGACATTAGGAGGCCCTAGGCAAAATTCATGTTGGAGGCCCCCCACCCCCAATAAAAAAACACTTGAAACAAATATGATTCCTAACCTTTTTATTTATATAACATTTAATTTTAAAAGCAGTATATTTTTACTTACACAGTACATAAGTTTGGACACATTACTATTTTTAATGTTTTTGAAAGAAGTCTCTTATGCTCATCAAGCCTGGATTTATTTGATCAAAAATACAGAAAAATAATATAGTGAAATATTATTAAAATTTAAAATAATGGTTTTCTATTTTACTATAGTTTATATTTCTGTGATGCAAAGCTGAATTTAGTGCCACGTGATCATTCTGATTTATTATGTTAGAAATGGTGCTTAATATTTATTTTATAACCTGTAATACTTTTTTTCAGGATTTTTGATTATTAAAAAGTTGTTTTAAAAAAGTCTTCACTATCACTTTTTATATATTTAACACATCCTTGCTGAATATTCCTGTTTTTTTCTGTATTTTTGATCAAATAAATGCAGGCTTGTAGAGCATAATAATAAACTTCTTTCAAAAACATTAAAAATAGTAATGGGTCCAGACTTTTACCGGTACTGTATGTACATAGTAATCAAACTTTATCTAAGATAATCTCTTTTTTGTTTAATGAAGATGTTATTGTTGTTGTTGTTATTTTGCTGTTTTATTCAATTTATTCACAGTTCCAGAATCCCAATTCAGTAGATGAGCATAAGTGCTTTTATATTGCATTGCTACCTTAAATATGCTATACACAAATCAAGTGGAAGAAAAAGACACGATCGCTACTGAGCAGAAAAAAATATATAAAGTGATATTATTGGCGTAATGTCAGGAATCTAATCATCAGCAGAATTTAGAAGATAGACCCATAGATATGAGATCCTTTACTTGAAACATTTAAAAATGTTGTAGTGTGTTGGCTTTTTAACTTAGAATACAGACGTCTTGTCTTTTAATTTTGTAGCTTTTTTACTAGTCAGCTCCCGACGCGATGTTATTGTACGCGCAAATTCAAAGCGTCGCGTCTGGGCACGTTAATGACGCTCACGCTCTTTTAAACTCGTAATAAAGCGGTGAATGATTTTTCCAGAAATGACGCTGATCTACAGTACAAGTTTATATTTAGAATACATTGCAATCACTCCAAAATAGATGACGACAACTCACACACCTGCATTATGAGCTGTGCTTCTTTGTGTGCTATTAGGCTTTTGCCTCGCAGCACCTGATGGATGCGTTCGTTACACATACTACTTTCAGAAGCCGGCACCCGCTTTGTAACGGACACATTAATTGGTTTAACTGCAGTAATGTAACAGTCTATGGTTAAGATAAACATCGTCACTATTTTTAGTTAATAAATAAATATTGAAATAAATTGTAGATGGGACATTTGTACATTTTTTTTTTTTTTGTCCCTCTGTCTGGGCCCCATTCCGCCAATCGGGCCCTAGGCACGTGCCTAGTTTGCCTTTGCGTTAATCCGGCTCTGATTGCATGTGTTACTTTTATGCCACATGTTGTGATGCACAAATACAAATTTGACATTTCTGTATGTAGTGATGAAGAACTAAACCCACATTGTTTTTAGCGGAGATAAAATATGAGCTTATTTATGCATCAGGCATACTGGACACTGAGTATGTTTGTTTTCACCACCATTGCATCATTTCCCATTAGGAAACATTTACAAGCCTTGAAAAAATGATAACTGATAAATGACTTTTATTTCCCATGTGTCACTTACAAGTATTTCAGTTCTGCATCTAGGTCTGTCCATCAAAAATCCAGACTTAATTGCGTGAAAAATATGTGATGGGTGGAACGATTATTTGTGTTTGGCAGCTAAAATCCCTCTATGATTTTTGAATTTCTGAAGCTGGCACTGCTACTACATTCACTTCACAGGATGCACTATGCAAATTATTTAATATATTCGTAAACCAAACCCTAAACAGCACAGAGATGTATGCACATATATTAGGCCTATCTCCCATGTGGTGTCAAATGCACAATGTGAGCGATTTCAACAGCATTCAGAAACAACACGTCAATTTCCTGTATGATCACGTTGAATATTTTCAAAATGGTTTCAGGGGACCATCTGGAGCTCGACACACATAAAGACAGAGGAGAGTGAAACAATGCCTGCATTCACAGAGCCGCTGAACATGATTGTCACTCCTGTTTTATATACATATTATATAGAAATCTTTATCTGGTGTGTAGTTTATGAGTTAAAACTATATTTTCTCTCATGGCAGGTGTGAGCATATTAAGTAATTATGGGCTTCAGTGAATCTAGAGCAGGGCACAACAGATCTGACACTTTCTGAGTGCCTCTGACAATGGATTTTTCTGGAAGTGGAAGTAATTTGACTGACAGATGTTATTTACTGTTGTGAAAGTCCATCCACGCAGCCCACATCTCCTAAACCTGGCAAGACGCTCTCTTATTAAGTCATGTTTCATGCATTTTACAGTCTGGGACAGAGTCTGTTTTCTTAATCCTTTATTTTCGGCCTGTTTTTATTACTGAACACTGAGGTGACTTAACAATTGTAAAAATATTTGTAAATATGTCTGTATGAAACCACATGTTTCACTCTCTAATGAAGCTTAAGCTCATGGGCTTTTTCCATTGGTGGTGTTGAGTAGATTCCCTTTTGTCACTTGACTTGGTGCAATTAAGACAGTCATACTATTACCTTATTATCCTATTTCTTTTCCATGGAGTAATGGGGTCTACCTGTGACAGGAGGATTAACGAAGTGTAAGTCTTACTCACGTAAAAGCTTTCCTCTGTAAATTGAGCTGCCAGCCTTTGCTCCCTCAAACAGCTGCATAAGAAAATATATACAGTGAGGAAAATAAGTATTTGAACACCCTGCTATTTTGCAAGTTCTCCCACTTAGAAATCATGGAGGGGTCTGAAATTGTCATCGTAGGTGCATGTCCACTGTGAGAGACATAATCTAAAAAAAAAAATCCAGAAATCACAATGTATGATTTTTTAACTTTTATTTGTGTGATACAGCTGCAAATAAGTATTTGAACACCTGAGAAAATCAATGTTAATATTTGGTACAGTAGCCTTTGTTTGCAATTACAGAGGTCAAACGTTTCCTGTAGTTTTTCACCAGGTTTGCACACACTGCAGGAGGGATTTTGGCCCACTCCTCCACACAGATCTTCTCTAGATCAGTCAGGTTTCTGGGCTGTCGCTGAGAAACACAGAGTTTGAGCTCCCTCCAAAGATTCTCTATTGGGTTTAGGTCTGGAGACTGGCTAGGCCACGCCAGAACCTTGATATGCTTCTTACAGAGCCACTCCTTGGTTATCCTGGCTGTGTGCTTCGGGTCATTAAGACCCAGCCTCGACCCATCTTCAATGCTCTAACTGAGGGAAGGAGGTTGTTCCCCAAAATCTCGCAATACATGGCCCCGGTCATCCTCTCCTTAATACAGTGCAGTCGCCCTGTCCCATGTGCAGAAAAACACCCCCAAAGCATGATGCTACCACCACCATGCTTCACAGTAGGGATGGTGTTCTTGGGATGGTACTCATCATTCTTCTTCCTCCAAACACGTTTAGTGGAATTATGACCAAAAAGTTATATTTTGGTCTCATCTGACCACACGACTTTCTCCCATGATCATCCAAATGGTCATTGGCAAACTTAAGACGGACCTTGACATGTGCTGGTTTAAGCAGGGGAACCTTCCGTGCCATGCATGATTTCAAACCATGACGTCTTAGTGTATTACCAACAGTAACCTTGGAAACGGTGGTCCCAGCTCTTTTCAGGTCATTGACCAGCTCCTCCCGTGTAGTTCTGGGCTGATTTCTCACCTTTCTTAGGATCATTGAGACCCCACGAGGTGAGATCTTGCATGGAGCCCCAGTCCGAGGGAGATTGACAGTCAAGTTTAGCTTCTTCCATTTTCTAATGATTGCTCCAACAGTGGACCTTTTTTCACCAAGCTGCTTGGCAATTTCCCCGTAGCCCTTTCCAGCCTTGTGGAGGTGTACAATTTTGTCTCTAGTGTCTTTGGACAGCTCTTTGGTCTTGGCCATGTTAGTAGTTGGATTCTTACTGATTGTATGGGGTGGACAGGTGTCTTTATGCAGCTAACGACCTCAAACAGGTGCATCTAATTTAGGATAATAAATGGAGTGGAGGTGGACATTTTAAAGGCAGACTAACAGGTCTTTGAGGGTCAGAATTCTAGCTGATTGACAGGTGTTCAAATACTTATTTGCAGCTGTATCATACAAATAAATAGTTAAAAAATCATACATTGTGATTTCTGGATTATTTTTTTTTAGATTATGTCTCTCACAGTGGACATGCACCTACGATGACAATTTCAGACCCCTCCATGATTTCCAAGTGGGAGAACTTGCAAAATAGCAGGGTGTTCAAATACTTATTTTCCTCACTGTATTATTTTAAGGTCAAATCGAGCCATTACAGGTTTGGCAATGCCTCACACAGCGAGTGCACAGATGGCTCAAAAAGGAGAATTACAGAATGGAAGAAGGTGCTCACAGGCCTTTTGTGTGCTCAAGAGGAATCTTTATAGATCAGATATAATACATCTCACAACAGAGCGCACAATAGAGAACATTTAGATGGAAAGCTGACACAGCTCCTAGTTTGTCTTGCTTCCGTAGTTAAAACCTAGGTTTTAATCTCATAAAGTCTCCTGAGGACATTATAATATATCCTTTAACTTACTAGTTCCCTGTGGTGTGAATCAGTAGATCATGGACATAAATTCGGACTCTAGAAAGGACATTGATCCACTAATGATCATTCAAATACCTGTATAAGGGTCACAAATAAAGCTGTAACATATTGTTGTAGCTCTTAAAATATTCAGAAAATTGTACATAATCACAATTTTTATAAAGAAAAACAGATAATGTACATAAATTTCGAACTTGCGCCGTAGCTACGTCGTAGGCTGTGTGTAGCGCGCGTACCCTTCGGCGTATCCTGACGTGCACCTCTCCAAAAATGTAACGCGTCAACTCTACGCGGACGCAAGCGCTGTGATTGGTCTGCTAGGACCACTCCCTCGGGTTTCACACGCTCCCTCTGCGCGAGTCAACGCGGACAACGACGCAGAAGTATAAATGAAAACCAACGCGTTGCCTTCAGCGTAGAGGCTCCGGCGTAGGTCCGACGCAGAAGTATAAATCAGCCTTAACACTTCCGAAAATCTCTGTGTAAACAATGAGTGACGTACACACGCGAGAGAAACTTCCGGCACTTGCACATTGGGGAATTGTTTCATTTTGACTTCTCTGTGCATGCTCTTTGAGACAGTGACCATAGACCTGCATTATATGACTGACAGACAAGAACGGTTTGACCTAAAAATATCAAAATTGAAACTACTGCGGGAACAAAGACACCTACATCTTGGATGCCCTTGAGGTAAGCTAAAACATACCAAAATTTAATTTCAAAGTGAACTATCCCTTTAATACTTTGTAAATGTACTTATTCACACTTACTTGACTTAAAACGAGATTCCTGATTTATTTCATGATGCAGCAATATCAAATAGTGAGAGTGAAGCGTGTTGTATTTGTGGTTTTGGTAACACTTTACAATAAGATTTATTAGTTAACATTAGTTAAAGGCAGGCATGTACTGGCCATCGGGACCACCGGGAGATTCCCGGTGGGCCGACGTGCTTTTTGGGCCGATGCATCTCATATGTAGGCTATATAAAAAAAAATTGTTTGTTTGTTTGTTTTGGCTACTTAATGGCCCATAAAACTAGTACATCGGCGGCCCATTCGTTTTGTTTTGTTTCGCTTAATTGGCGGCGCTGGTTGCCGGTGTAATGCATTGGTCAAAAAAAGGCAGCGTTAGTTTTTTTTCGGACACACCGGCCCATGGAACACGTAGGCCCATTGGTTCTTTTCTTGATTGACACTGAGCTGGGCCAATCACATCTTTAAACGCCTCCTTTGGGTCTGTGTCAGTGTGTATCTATCTGTCAAAATATAGTCTGAGAGATGGAGAAAAAACACAAGGAATGTGCAGAGAAATTGCGTAAAAAATAGATACAGAACGCTGTAAAATGTGTCAAAATTAGGGGTGTAACGATACACGTATTCGTATTGAACCGTTCGGTACGCATTTTCAAACCGAACGAACGTTGGACCATTTTTCCTGCCGACCAAAATTTAGTTATTTCAAATGTAGGCGCGTTGCGCGTGGCAAGCGCGCTCATAATGTAAGGCCGGTGACACACTGGATGCGTGGCGTAAGAGACGCCGGCGCGACCACAACATTGCCCAACATCATGGCAAAAGTAATGCAAGCGGAACGAAACTGCTCGTTATTGTGTGGTTGAAGGACCGTTAATCAGTTTGGACCAATGCAGCGCGAGCCGATCGTGATCATGCTACACTGTTACTACACAGCGCTAATAAGAGATCCAGTAAAGATAGCATTTGAATTCGCCACAGAAGTAATAACATCGCTGCGAGATCTAGTGAGAAACATTCACATTTCTCCGTTATTAATGGAACAAACAGCGCTGACGTGGAAACCAGGAAGAAACATTGTGCCATGAATGAACTATCCAGTGTTGTCCACAGATCAGCAACATTCACCATGAATTTACTGAAGTAACACTAACTGCAACCATGCATGGAAGTTTGGTTTGAATAGTAGGCTATAATGCCTCAAGTAACATTGCGTCGGTTTTATTTTGACATTATGAATACAATTGCTGCCCTCAAATGTTAATCTGAACTAAAATAAACCTTTATTTATAATTACTACAATATTGCATTTAATTTTTTCCAAGGAGCTGTTTTGTTTTATATGCTCCTAAGAAGAGTCAATTATAGCTCCAGAATTGCTCAAAGTAAAAAAAAAAATATTGTACTTTATGATGTTAGTTTTAATAAAAAAAATAAAAGAATAAAAAAAATTACATCTTTTTGCTGTATCAAAAACGTACCGAACCGAACCGTGACATGTGTACAGGGTTGGGGAGTAACGGAATACATGTAACGCCGTTATGTAATCAGGATACAAAAATCCAGTAACTGTAATCCGTTACAGTTACGTCAAAAAACGTAGTAATCAGATTATAGTTACATTTTGAAAAAAGGGGGAATACTTTCAGGATTACAATGGTTTCGTTTAAAACTAAATAAATAAGTATTTTGGCATAATAACACTATATTAAGCGCTGCTTGACTATACAGTAGTTCCTGGTTCTGTTGCCAGTAATGACTCACGTGTGCCACACGCTGGTGCATGCGCAAATAACAGCTGTATACAATCTCCTCAGACGCAGATTGAATCACTGCTGCTAGTAGAAACGACGCTGCCTGCGGGTAAAATCGCTTTTAATTCATGTAAATTGCGCTGCTATTTTGTAGAAATTAGGAGAGTAGCTTTTTTAGTACTCAAAATGTCCTTTCTTAATCTTTTCTCGCGTGACGGGATGTTCGCTGTCTAGGTAGGGGAACTCCCACTGCCAACGCCCCAAGTTCAGTCAGGCAAATTAAGAAAGATCACGGCTTTAATCAACATGTAGGCCTATTTTAAATAAACTAAATAAACTAATATGTAGATTGTGTAAAATTTTTAAATGTTGTGTTTTTATTTTTTAGTTAAAAATGAGTTACAAATAAAACAAAATAATCTGTAATACCATACATTAGCCAATAGATGTCTGTATAGCCCTTTACATAAATATATATTAAGGCCTGTGTGTATATTTTGAAAATATTGTACACTGGACCAAATTCTTAATAAATAAAAGTTTTTATTTATTTTTTTAAAAATATAAAAATTTATTTATATACGTGACCTTGAAGTAATTCAAAAGTAATCAGTTACATTACTTTCATATTATAGTACTTGGATTACGTTACTGAATACTTTTTTAATGAAGTAGTTTGTAACTGTAACGGAATACATTTTTAAAGTAACCCTCCCAAGCCTGCATGTGTATCATATCGAACCGAACCGTGACACAAGTGTATCGTATCGAACCGAACCGTGACAAAAGTGTATCGTATTGTATCGTATCGAACCTTGAATTTTGTGAACCGTTACACCCCTAGTCAAAATATGTTTTCTGCAGCAACAGGACCTTAATCAGCTCCAGTGGCTGATGATGATAGTGGAGGATCAGGAGAGAGAGAGAAAGTGTAGAGCCTGCGGTAAGCAGAACTACTTTCAAAACACTTGGATATGTCATGAGTGTAGGAACCCATTACCCAGTTACGCATTATTTCCACATCTGCATAGTTGACGATTACCAATAGGCTACTGCAATTTACTAGAAATTTAATGAGACTCTTTTGTAAATCATGTTTTCCGCCAAAATAACTGTACAATTTCCGTCAAAATAAAACATCATGTAAATTGAAATTAGTGAAACATGAAATTAGTACAAAAACTAATCATGAAAGGTTCCTTTATTTTTCAGTGCATTTGTTTTACAATTTATGGCTATTATATCATTGGATTAATATTTAACTTATTATGTAGTAGTGTAATCTAGACAGAAACTGTAACTAAAAGAGGTTTGAATTTTTCTTTGCTTAATTTGCACACTGAATATGGGTTGAAGCTTTTAATTTTGAACTCTCAAAGTGCACCAGATTGATGAATTTAACATTAAAATGCACAAAATTTTCTTATGGGGGGGCATGCCCCCAAACCCCCCTAGAGGCACACTCACCACAGCTTTACCAAAAATCCTGTGAGAAACACTGGTATTGCTATGTCAATGCAGCTTATAGCTTTTTTTTTTTTGATTGATCACTGTGGAGAATAGTTCAATTGTGTTAATAAATTACAATTTTAACTCTCACTCATTCCTACTCACTCATTACATGGCATTAGTGGTTTTAAGGAATAGGAGTTGAACAAAAACATATTCAAGGGCGTGCAAAGATGGGTGGTGTCTATGATCATATGTAGTGGGCCAGTCTGGGCCAAAATGCCAGGGCCGAATTTTTGTCCCAGTCCAGCCCTGGTTAAAGGTGACCAATTATCCCCATTTTAATGTATAATTAAATTATATTGTAATATATTTGTACATTGTAATATTGATGACATAAAATACATCAATGTTACAGCACTCGTGATTTTTTTAAGCTGTTAAGTGTCTTGAAAAAGGTGGTTGCTAACAAGTGGCTTAATGGGACCACAGAGGCTGCCGAGGAGAGTAAACGTCATCACACGTACTGAACAGGTTAGCTTGGTCCGCTATTACGGCATCATACTTATAATTGTAATAAACTAGTCTAACTCAAGTTTTTAGGTAAATACTGGGTACTATACGGTTATCCGGACCACATGTGATGACCTACCCCAACCCCGTCCCTAAACCTACCAGTCACTGGGGTTACGACCAACCAAGAGCGGTTGTGGTCACGTGTGGTCACGTGTGGTCAGGATAACCGTATAGTACCAAAAACGGAAAGAGTTGTCGGAAGCTTAGTGATGGTGATGTTGAATTCGTTGGACCGTGGTGTAGTCAGCTTTAGTTTTTTACTTCTGGCGACTGCATTCTTCAAAATTCATAAAAGTTGGGTTCATATGTGATAATTATATTGATGAATAAAATGCGCAAGTATCATAAACATAAACAAGAGCTTGTTTTTAGTGATAATCCAAAAGCCTATGGGAAAATGCTATTGGGTTTTTCTCAAGGGAACCAGCGTGATGCTAACTGTCGGTTGGCCTATAAGTGACGTATACCTGCACCACTCTATTTTGATGCTGACTCTGTCCAAAATGCATACTCTTTGATTAGGTATTTCTTTTGCTTTCTGACCATTAAAAAAGTATGTTATATTTCTATGGCAACACGTGACGTTCTGATCGTCACATGTGAACAGCACAGTTTAGGTTAGCTGACAAATAATTTATTTGTATTTTTTTTACAGTGAAGGGTGTGTTGTATTTTATTGACTGATGTGTGCAGACAGATTTGTGGGAGATTGTTTGATGGATGGTGCTGGAGTCCGTTCAGAGAGGTACAAAGGAGATCGCTCCGAGCTATTTTTTTTATTGTGCTTAGCAGTTTTGAGTTATAAGAGAGACGCTGTCCGCTTTAAGAGTAATGTCAAATAACACAATACTTGACAAGATTAACTTTGGAATAAAAAGAGAAGGAAAAATTGAGCACATAATTTCCTTGCCAATTTGCTATTATAAATTTAGTTGTTACAAAAGATGAAAGATAGCCTGTGCTGCCCAGCTTCTATGTGTGTGTTCATAACAAAAATAATACTATAAAACATCTTTGCTCATGTCCTAAATAAATATAATTTTTCCTGACAATTCTGTGGCCATTTTTAACCAGCTCTCACAACATTTGGGAAATGGAAACTTTGAGTCACTATGGAACTAGCACATGTAGGCTACTAGTATTCAAACATGCCTAGGCATCACGCTCTATGGAAGAATCATCTTGAGCTTCTCATGTCACTGTCCAACATGAGACGCCTCAACAAGTTTGAGCTGAAATGAGGCCCACTTTGAAGATGTGATGTATTCATCATCCATAAGAAAGAAAATATAGAAACATATTCACCAAAAGATTTATGGCCTGGACATCTTATAAGTTTTTTTTAATATGCGAGTTATATATCTCTGAAAATAATAATAATAATAATTTCTTTCTGAGGCCATATCATCATGCTTCAGTTGTAATTGCCTTGTTTTCACGCAATTATACATTTCTATGAAACTTCATGCAATATTCAATATTTTCAGTTATCAAATTCCCCCATTAACATACAAGATATAAAAAACTTCGAGAAAACATAATATGTTAATAAATTTTTTTTTAAAAAAAACTGTGTATAACACCAATTTATGCCATGGTCACACAACTTGTGTGATAAATCAGAAAAAGTTTCCTTGATGCGAACACAGAAATATCAAGCAATACAAGTGTGATTCACATTTTCTAAAAATCTTCCAAAACTATGGTAACCAAAATGAATTTTCTGGTGCAGTACAGATGTTCTGTGATGTTCTTTTCCAGCTAATGAAAGAGAGTTATGGCAACTGATCAACAAACAAACAACAAAGTCCTGCTTACAACTCAATATGACATAAAATGAATTTATATGAAAGACCCCACTTGGCCAAAAGGATGTTATTGTTAAGGTGTTTATTTTTTGACTCCTCAGATTCATAGAGCCGATGGTGTTCCCAGTATGATTTATGAAGACATGTTGCTGTTTTAACCTCTCTAACATATACCCTCATTTTTTTTTTACATGAGACTCACATTAATCATCACTTCATCCACAGGATACATCAGTGTCTAGAGAACGAAAGTTTAAGAAGGGACTGTTTTATTTTACACCCTGACTAGACAGTTACAAGGAATGTTACACTTCGCAATCCCTTAACCGGCTTTCCTCAGGAGTGGTGTGCTAAACAGTGATGAAATAGTGAGGAGACTCATTTATTCTTAGAATTAATCTAAAGTCACGGGCCAGTTGGACTGGTTCTCATCAAGTGCACAACAGAAAAAGCAGGTCTGTTAGTATTCCCATTTTGTACATCAAGAGCATCAAACTAATAACTCTCTACAGCCACTTCCATAAAAGCTGTCACAGCATTGGAAAAAAATGTATGGTGCTGATCCATGATGACCACAGAGAGTCCCAAAAGCCAAAAACATGTATGAAACCCTTTAACACCTTATCTGGCCACTTCCATTGTATTTGCCTGTAATGTGGTGTTATGGACGTGGAGTCACATATTCCATTTCCTTCTAAAGAAAAAGTTCCATTGGTAAGTTCATGTTTTGAACTTCATGCCATGAACTTCATGTTCTGAAGTTCATGTTTTGAACTTACCCCCGACCCCTCCAAAAAAAAGGAAAAACACAAAACAACACGTTCAGTGTGAAGCCGAGTGTGAAAACCACTGTAAAACCTAAATATCGATATTTACTATATTAAATAAATACATTTTATTTTTTGAAATAGTATTGTTCCCTGATATTAGACAAAATATTTAGTCTAGGTTTAACACACATTCTTAGCTATCTAAATGGAGACATAACCACACCATAACGTTTTGCATTTGAATACCTCGGGTCTAAAACAAAAGAATAGGAAGTATCATCAGCAAAACTTGAAATGGCTCAGCGATTTACTGCAGAGCAAGTACTGAGCGCAATCAAATGTAAGTGTCACTGTCACTTGATGGTGGATCTGGCGAAGAAGCTGTCAACGAGTGTTTTTCTACAATCCATTACTACAATCACAATTTCAGCATATCATACAAATTACATCTTCTCTTCTCTTTGTTTATGAATTGATTTTCCAATTCCACATGTCCCCAAAGAGAGACTTTGTCATATTTAGCTCTCTTTTGGGGACAATTTAGTCTCTAAACCACAGCTAAGCACGTACAGTACAAACACACATGCACTTTTTCACTTTTACATGATGATCTTTCTTGAGAAAGCAAAATGTGTAGGCTAAATGCCAGAAACAAGGATCCAACTTGAATCCCATCCAGATTAGCCAATCCAATTTAAGAGATACTGTAACCTCAATGGCTTCAGTTAAAGAGCTGCATAAAACACGTTCCAAGCCTCGGAGCATCCCATCTGTCTGATTAGCCAATGAACTTTGGTCACATTCAAATCGTTTTTTTAATGTTCTTTAAAAATGTCTTTAGGGGACCAAATGCAGAAATTTAGTCATTAATCTTGACACTTTAGAGTAACAGTCATAAAGAACGCACTCTTTGAACTTTGTGTTTAGTTCATAAATCAAGAAATCATCATGCACGTGCGCTTAAACAGTTTGGAGTATAGTTCTGTGGCAGGTATACTGTGTCTTCAAGCATCAAAAAGTCTACTTAACTCTCCATTTGATCTCAAGTAAATAAGTCCTGCAATATCTCAAGGGTGTTACGCAACACTGTGGGCAAGGTAAACATTTGTGTGATGACCCTGGCCTGAGTCACTTTGGGCCAGCTGTCAGATGGTGACTCACTGTGAACTGAGATGGGGCTGAGAATATTCTCTGTCTGTGAGTTTAGGTGAACGGGACCCTGTGGTGCCATCATCAAGTTCCTGATGACTCCACTTAGAGTCACTACAAAATCAATATCAAGTCAAGATCAAAAAAGGAAGGACTGATTATACCAGGTGCATTTACGCTAATTGTAAGAGACATTCAGACCAAAGCAACAGAGATTTCCTCACCACATCTGAAGCACAATTTTCATATTGATTTGGAGGCTGATGACAATATATGGTCCAAACATAACAGAACAAATGTTACATCACCCCATCTGTGTTGTTTTTATCTTCATATTTTGGTGATTGTGAAGTATTAATGGAGAAGTGATCTAACAGAATTTGATGGCATGAACTTTAAAATAACAACAATAAATCCTATTGTGTACTTTTTCACTTATTTTAAATGATCTTTATAGACAACAACTTATTACGTGAATACCACCCCACCCTTAAGAAAAATAAGTTTATTCAAGTGTGCTATTAGTATACTGCTTTTTAACTAAAAATAAGAAAGTGTACTTTCAGTTTAGCATGTACTTCTCAGAAATATCTACTTAAAATTGCACTCAAGTTTACTTGACTTATACTGACAGAAAGGTCTAAGTATATTTGGCCTACTTGTACTCAGTATTTTGATCGAGGTATACTTTACCATGTAATTAAGTATTCAAAGTATACTTGGCTTGATTGAGTATCCTATTAAATACTTTTTTTCACATAGTTTTACATACAGCCTTATAAACTTACATTATAAATCAATATTTTCAAACACAGAAAACAGATTATGTTCCTAATTCAGAGTACCTGAATTGTTGTGTAAGGTAGGCTATAGTGTACATAGGAATTTTCTTCAAATCTACTTTACTCTTTCCCCGACTTTGACTGAATTTTCTATCTATCCATGCTTTCACCGTTATGTGGTAGGGGGCGCTATTACACATAATTCATCACACATTCAGAATCTCTGGATCAAAACACAGGTGAAGAATCAGAAACAAGTGATAGAAGATTGCTTACGTAAATGTAAAACAACATGATTATCAAAAAATAAACAGCATATAAACTATACCTAACGCTACCGAATGAAATGTCGACCAGGAAGGTTTAAAGACTGTGAAGCTTTGTGTGTTGATGAATTCGATCTACTCCATCTATGTTTTGATCATCGTTCTGAATCCGATCCCAAGTCTTTGACAAAAATGCGATTTTCTCAGCTTTTGGTTTAAAATGTTGCTTTTTTTTAATGAAACTTACCCAGATTCAAGTGTTGATAAAAAAGGGGGCATGAAGCTAAAATAAAATGTTTTGAAAATTTTACAGCACATTTAAAGGTAGGCTATATTTCATACCTTTACATAGTACTTAAATTGTAAAATGAATATCTAAATAGTTAACTATACGTAGAAATTTAGTTGTGAACTAGTTGTGAACTTAAAGTTTACTACTGTTACACATAGTATATACTAAAAAGTGGGCCACTTTTGCCCCAAGCATTATTGAAATAGTACACTTAAATGTTTACTACTAGTACATCAATATTATTATACTTACTACATAAAGTATACTTAAAATATACTTGAACTTTACTTAAGTGTTCGTTGTGTTCTGTCTTCCAGTTTGTATTTCCACAGCATGAAGATAAGATCTTACGTATTTGTAAATGAACCGCTTGTTTTAAAATCTTGCAGCTTTCGTTGACTTGCTAACGCACTTTTGATAGCTTTCATTAAAGGAGAACTCCGGTCAATTTTAACATTGAGCTAATTTTTTTGTAAATTTGGAGTGCTGTCAATACAGAGAACATCGACAAAAATCAGTGTTGCCTACACCATGTTATCCTCTTTTTAAAATTTGCACCCTGTTGACTTCAATGGGGCAAGTTTTAAACCTGCTTTTAGCCTCTTAACATCCTTGATGAGTCATTACAAGTGCACAGGTCATGTGAGTGATTCCTTCAGGGTGATCACGGGTGAATCTGACTGCAGTAGATGTGAAAGATATTAATAAAAATGATGTTATTTCAGCCAGCGCACATACCTGTATTTTCTTCCTGTTTTCGGTCGAAGTCCAAAGTAATCGATTGTCGAGTTCACACGCATAGGTTCAGTTACCTATGATCACGCGAGGGAACTCGACAATTGATTACTATGGACTTCGACCGAAAACAGGAAGAAAATACAGGTATGTGCGCTGGCTGAAATAACATCATTTTTATTAATATCTTTCACATCTACTGCAGTCAGATTCACCCGTGATCACTCTGAAGGAATCACTCACATGACCTGTGCACTTGTTATGACACATTAAGGATGTTAAAGGGGTGGTTGATTGCTATTTCACTTTTTTCATTTTAAATACTGTGTAATGTTGCTGTTGGTGCATGAACAGTATCTGCAAAGTTGCTGCGCTTAAAGTTCAACGTAAGCGGAGATATTGTCTTTTAAAAATCAGGAAGTTTAATGCCTACAAAAACGTCTCGAATGGGACTACAACGAGATACTTCCCGGGTTTTATACGTAACTAACCCATACATTTACATCCACCCTCCCTCCGGAACATGTTCTGCTGTCGAAGAGGAGGAGTTATAGTGGAGAGCTGTAGCTGTCAGGTCTTCTGTGTTCAGGCTTCCTACAGACGCTGTAGTTCGTCAACAATGGTTAAAATTTAAGTTTGGTTATGTTCCTGACAATTACAATCGTAGTTTAGCTCTCTGTGCTGCGCATTTTACGGAAGACAGCTTCCAGAATCTACACGAGTTCAATGCCGGATTCAACAAGAAACTATTACTACAACATGAAGCAGTTACAGCTTTAAAACCAGAGGCCACAACCTGCAAGTAAGATTTAATCATTTTAAATGTATTTGCCTGTATAATTTAAGACGTAATGTTTTAGTTTTATCAAGGATGTAAAAAAATGCCAGCGCTGGCTTTAGTATATGACAAACGCGTACAAACATTTTGGACCCGAATTTGTAATATGTACAAATTTTGTAAACGTATTTTCCATGTATACTTTATGACGTAATTTTTTGATTTGATCAAGAACGCAAACCAATGCCAAAGCTGTTTATAGTAGCTAGTTAGTTCGATGCTATTTTGTGTGTATAAGACAAACGTGTACAAACTTCAAAAAATTATCGCAACAGCAAACTTCAGCTGCTGTTATCACATGTACACCTAAAGAAAACAACAAACTGAGTAAACTAAGCTTTGTGAATAGTTAAACGGTTGTTCATTCTATCAATAAAACAATATCTTTAAAAAACGGTATTACTCAGTCATGTATTCAGTTATATTAAATGTTTAATCAGGGGGAAAGCGTATCTCAAAAGCTAACAAACAGCAGTAGCATTTTCAAGTAACAGCGTATGGAAATTCTTTGAGAGAATAATAATAAAATAAAATAAATTACCATTCAGAAACGTTTAGTAAGAGCCGTGTTTGCGGAGGTTCTGCTTGACTCTCTTCATCACCGCTCTCTGGGTCTGATTCTGGCTCAAACTGATGAGGCAATATTGACACCATTACATTTGACCGGAGCACATGCAACTGTCGCCCGTAAAGGTAATGGGCGTGAAGATTCCGGACGCAGTTTAGCCAATTACAACACACCGGCCGAACTAACCAATCTGAGCTCATTGCCTCTTTCTGAGGGAGTGGTTTCATAGAATCAGGAAGTCAACCGGTCGTTCAAATGACAGAGGAGGAAGCGGCTTACAATAAAGGTGAAATTTATGAAAAATAAGGCGTTTTTTAACAAACGAAACACGAAGACATGTTATATTGCAGCCCATAAACACAATCAAGCAAAGAAAAAAGGCAGTAAACCACCCCTTTAAGCAGGTTTAAAACTTGCCCCATTGAAGTCAACAGGGTGCAAATTTTAAAAAGAGGATAACATGGTGTAGGCAACACCGATTTTTGTCGTTGTTCTCTGTATTGACAGCACTCCAAATTTACAAAAAAATGAGCTCAATGTTAAAATTGACCGGAGTTCTCCTTTAACTCTACAAGTAAATCCTTTTCACCATCATTATAATGATGCCATAGAGATATACAGAGCTACTGCAAAAATGGAAGTTCCAAGACAAAATTCAAAGTATGGCAGAGCAATTGTTTCTCTGGAGAATAAGGTCAAAACAAGCAATGTTGTCTGTTGCCAGTGCAGATAATCTTGGCAAAATGTGACTTAATGAAATAGCACCATTTTGATGATCACAATTTGAGACGGTCTTTATGTAAGCAGTTGTCAAGAGAGCACATTGTATCCTTAATGGGGAAAAGATGGTTCCACAGTAGGGGACATTAAAAGCTGACCCTTGCAAGATGACCATGATGTTCCAAGACAGACAAAGCATGCAAACACAAGATTTAACTGAAAAAGACAGAGCTTCACAAGCTTGTAGACTAAGGCCCCGATCACACCTGACGCGTTTTTTGCAGTGAGAGGCGCCTGTTTTCAATTGGTTTCCTATGGCAGCGAGCGTTCTGCGCGCTATTTATGCGCCTGCTGCGCCTCGCGTTTTACCACCCGCTGCGCCTCGCGTTTTTGAAGTTGAAAAAAAAAGCAACTCCGAGCGGAAAAGGCGCCCGACGTCATCGCGTTTTTTTCCACTGTCCAATCGAGTGAATGGAGAGGCGGGCCTTCCGTTGTAGTGATGAACGCTACAGTTGCTTGAACGCCCGGAGAGTGCGATGATGGAGGATAAACTAGTGGTGCTCTCGCAGGTTACCAGGAGCTTAACGACTTCACGAACCGTAACTACCACAATGTTAACAGAAAGTAAATAAAGTTAATAAAAGGCTGATTTGACGTTTACTTGACTGACAGGACAGCTGTTTCAGTAGTTGCCTAGCAACATAAAAAACGCAGCGCACTGCTCGTTCTGTGTGATGGTAAAAACTGTGCACCTCGCGTTTTCAAACCTGAAAAACGCGTCAGGTGTGATCGGGGCCTAATGGGACTTTAATGAACACAAAGAATCACTAAGTGCACTACACATCAAACGTATACAACACAGATTAAAGAACTAAGAAAACCGAGGACTTAAAGGCACAATATGTAACTTTTTTCAAACCAGGAGAAATTTAAATTTAATTTGAAGACACGACACATTTCTTTATTTCCTTTTTGTCGCAGTCAATGGTGTCATATCCGCGTTGTCCCTGGTTTCCGCTCGTGCTGTCATGGTAACCAGAGCTATGAACCAGAGCCCTCTGATAGTAACCAAGGCAACAGACGTGGACAATGTAGTTTGCAAGGTCTATCTGCACGCTGTTGTTGTTTAGTTCAAACATTATGGACCTTGGCAAGCAGACATTGGATAAAAAATGAGAACTAAAACGAGAATCAATATCAGCGCGGTGTTTTCGAGATGCCGAGAGCTCCCATAGACAGTATATAAATGAGAGCTCCACGTCCGAGACTTTGACCGCTCCTACATGTACTTTATTAAACAGGTGAGCACATTTACATAAAACGAATCAATGATATATAGCCTAGTTCAACAATGATAAAATGTTATAATATGATCTGTCTGTTATTCTAATGTTGATCTAGCTTACTGCTAGTCTCATACAGACGAACTAACACAAATTTCAACACATTCAAATGCAGTTTAGTGTGATAGTGTAATGTTAGACCAAGTGAAACAGCGCTGCGTTACCTCACAAGTTTCATTTGTCTAATAAACTGAACTGTGAGTAGTAATTCTGCGTGTAGTTCGGTAGAATGAAATGTCCATATTCATTTTATATCCGTGGGACTCGCGTCGCATGTGAAGCTGATAGATGTCTCTTAGCAATCCCGAACTGCTTCATATCACAGTCATGATAAAAGCATCGATGTATTCAGTCAACCATAAACATTATTAGATCGGTCGGCTTGACGTTGACGACAAGATCCATAATTCTTAGCAAATGTTGCGTCATCAAACTACGCCTTTGTTATTGTAAGAGGTTAGCGACCCCTAGTGGCGAAAAAATTACATACTGTACGTTTAAATAAGCATGGAATGATAATCAACGTACAAAGGAACAGGTGTGTAACTAATTAGAAACCATAACAACAAACAATAACCAAGAACTCAAATAGTGACATGGTAAACGAAACCAAACAGAACAGACCGTGATATTTAGGCCTATACAGCAATCATTGAAACCTTGGGCTGCCTTCAGGCAAGACAAATAACGAATAAAGGCTTATTTTATATCCGTGAAAAGCATCTGTTCTCCAATTCACTTGAAATTGTGCTATACCCAGAGGTTTGGCGAACTCTTTAGACATAATAATCTAGTCAGACTTTCAGGACTTGCATATTCCTTTTAAATAAATGTCCATTTATTGAAATTGACCCTTTTGGCAGTGTTAACTTGTTAGCTAAGTGCACTGTCTCCTGCTATTTCATTTGTGGAGGCAAAATTCATGTTTTCTGCCATATCCTAAGTCCTAAGGTTGATTTTTGGCCCTTTGTTTCATGTAATTATGAGCGGCACTCGTACAAGTTTTAGTGAATTAAACTTAAATACACATGGTTTGCCGCCAAATGGTCGCCAAAATGTGGACTGTGCCAAGGGTAAATTACAGATCCATATGTTTTTACATCACAGTTTGTGTTGTGATTCCTCAGAAACACTAACTGAGTGCAGTTTGGATTCTGTTCCATCCCCAAAAAGTACTACATAATGCACGACGCATTTTAAAACAAGGACTACTTTTATACCATCAATTATCCTCACACAATTAAATGCACAACAACACTGAAACCAAAGCATTCTGTGGTTAATAGGCAATAAATACGTCTGTACATGTTTATAGATGTCACATCTATAAACATACGGACGTATTTATTTGTTATGTTTGATTCTATAACCTTATGAAGGATGCAAGCATCGTAAACACAGCTGGCTGTAACTAATTTTGCAAATCAAAGCATGTCTTTGCATAAAAGATTGATTTGCTGGGTGTGATGTTCTCGTCTATCATATGTGTCCTGCATCTTTTGAAGAAGCAGCCTGAAGATACATGCATGTCACCGGGTCTTTTTTTCTTTGTAACTAGCCGTGACAAGGTCACGCATGCTTGTGTGACTGTGCATGGATGTATGACTTGAAACACGTCTATACAAAGAATTTTTTAACATGTCAGGTTGAAACTTAAGTTGAAACCCTTTGAGCTGTCCATAAACTCTTTGTTGCATAATACAGCCTTTCAGGACATAACCAGTGGTAATAATGACAAACCTAGACATTATATTTTAGAATCTCAATTCTTTATGGCTCAAGGCTTGCAATTTTAGGAGTTTTGGGATCCGGAGTTCAGAAGAACTGTGCTGAAGTGATTTGAGGTAAAAGAGATCAAGGCAATCTAACAAATGATTCTTCTCTCCAAATGTCATGAAAAGGAATGAGATCATTTTGGCACTCAGTTACTGTGTTGTGAGCCATTTTAAAGGGATAGTTTGCTCAAAAATGAGAAATTATGTCATCATTTAGGCTATTCACTCTCATGTCGGTTTAAACTGTCTTGGAACACAAAATAAGATATTCTGAAGAATGTTTCTGTGTGATGAAAGTCAGTGGGATTCAAATCAACACTGGACTGACTTGTGTAAATGGAAGAAAAAAAGCACTGAAATTCCACAGAAGAAAGAAAGTCACTTGAAACAACATAGAATGAGTAAATAATTGTAATTTTTCATAAAAAAAAAAAAAAATAGAGAAACATGTTCCAGATGACACTGGGACTAATGCCTAAAGCTTCTTTCACTTACCCCCCCCCCCCCCCTCTGTTCCTGAAAAAAGTTTAAACAGCTGTAGGCCTGAGTACTACCGCAGCTCAAAAACCACGGTCAATCCTGTTCTTATGAGTAAAATAAAATGGTCTCATCTCTCACATATCATATTTCATCAGATATTCCCTAGAGCCAGCCAGGTATGACAGATGACAAATTAATGCATGTCTTCTGCTTGTTATCTACCACAGACACATTCAGCTTACAAAGTACTATAATTTGTTAAATAAGCCTACATTTACATTTCATACATTTCAGAAATGAAAAATGTAAATCATCCATTCACTCAGAGCATAAAATAACTGCAGCCTCTTATAGACAAACATTGTTTAGCCGTGGTGTTTCAATATGATGAAATGTCATAAATGAAGTTCAAATCAGCTCATTTATTCTCTCAGTATGGTGCACAGCTGAGGAATTTCAGATATGACCTGTAAAATAATGAGCTAAGAGCCGTGAAGCTGAACTTTATGTCCACTGCATTGGAATATTTCTGCTTCATCTAAAATGTCTCTTAAAGAGCTTAATAGAAAATTCCAAATAAAACACAAACCCACAGGAGATACACGGTAAAACTACTGATGAATAGGGTTGCAAAGGGGCGGAAAATTTCCGGTAAATTTCCATGGGAAGTTAAGCTGGGGAATTTTGGAAATATTCATTACCACGGCAACCGCTTGCGCGTCCACTCTGAAAGTAACTGTACACATAAGAGACGGATAGACATTATTTAAGGTTATTTCTATTCGTTAGAATATTGATATATGAACTTGTTGTCAAGTAAGCCCCATTGCGACATTTTCTTCCGCGGTAACGATATATACCGTCATACCGCCCAGCCCTACTTATATGGTAAATAACGTTATGCTAGCTTATTTAGCATCTAACTTATCAGCTTGCTATCTACTAGATGAATACATTTTTATGTGATATTTGCAATTTAAACATTTAATAAATATATTTCCCTATAATATCATCAAAACTTACTTCACTTTGTTTAGTCCACAGGCTCAAATGTGTGGCTTCAATAGTCTTTGGGCTTCTGTACATGTGATGGAGGCATGCACAGTGCCAGTAGGGGGTGTGGTCTCAATAGCCATGCAGTAAGCAGTGTGCAGTGTGCATGTGATTGAGGAATGGCATGGATATTCAAGTGTATTTGAATGGCATCTGTTTGTTTTAGTCAAGATTATGTTAAAATATACTTTCCTCAACTATATTTAAGTTCCCTATGAAGAGCCAACCTTCAACTTTGAAAATTCCCAGTTTATTCCTGTTTATTCCCATAAATTCCTGTTAATTCCCTTAAATTCCCATTAATTCCCATGGAAAGTTTCCATCTTTGAAAATTCCCAGAATTTTGCAACCCTACTGATGAACATAATGTTCTCAGTCATAGAAGCCATAAAAGCCTAAAAGTTAAATTAAAACTAAACCCATAGCAAACGTGTGCCTGACTGACAGGGAAAAAACAGGAGTATTACCATATTAGCAGTTATATTAACAGTTTGTATTGAAAACTGCAGAGGCAAAAATATTAAATTGATGGGTTCCTTTTAGCTAGCTTGCTTGATTGCGTATTTGTTTATTTAAATGAATAACAAAACTGTATTTGAAATTCTAAAGAAAAATGTTCTTTCAGTTTGGCTCTTCTTGTTGACGACTTAATTTTCCTTATAAACTTTATGTGATAGATACATTTTTGCTACAAAATAGCTTTTGCAATATAAATATAAAACTGATACTTCTTTATGTTAGGAGGAGTAATTTGAAAGGAATATTTTTTGAAAATCCTCACCTCAAGATAGGTTGTGATTGTAACAGGCTATCCATGATTCGTGTCATCTTCAGAAGTCATACGATAGCACTGTGTGAAAAACAGACGAAGAGTCGTTAATAACGTTTTCAAAATTTGAATTTGACGACTGTTTGTTTACGCGTGGCACTTGTGAACGTGCTCTACACCATATTCGAGACAGAAACCGGAGCGGAAGAAATTTGCCACCTTCAGTGAGGCAAAAATAACTACACAAAAACGGCAGCCCCTCTGGTGCATTCAGTGTCTGAATTCTTTCAAGTGAACTGTAAAGTAGTGTGCTAATGTAGCAGCAATATAGCAAACCACAATGATCCAATCAATTCATGATGGACAAAATCAAGTCCCGCCTTTCATTTTTTCTTGTTCGAGAAGCCATACCGCTCAGATACACATCATAGGGAAGAAAATACTATAGCAACCTTTTTATGCCGACTTTAATTTGCGAGAACTAGCTTTGCCTAGAGGATGCGGCAATATTGACATATTGGATTAGTGAAAATATTTCTATAACCATCTTCCAGAGAGCGTGGATACACGGGATCGAAATGACAAGATTTTTTCATTATTTTTGTGAATGTACTCCTTTAAATCGTGAATGCACTGTAAAATGTGTAATAGACAGGACCCTGCTCCACCAAGTGTTGCATAGGGCTCCAGCAACATGGAAAGTCAGTGAACGTCATTTCACCAAGTGCAACATGTTCCTGGATCCACATTTGTGTTGATCCTGGAACAAAATTCCAATCAACCAATCAAATTTGAGAGACAAGTTTACAGTTAAAGTCAGTTTAGGCTTACAACCAGGGTTACATGCTTCTACACCAGTGATATTCACCTATCGTTTCCCTCAGATTTTAGGGATAACTTAGGTTAGGTTTCACAGGTAGGGATAAGGTTAGGACAACATTTTTGGACAGGAATGTTGTTTCAGGATCAACAAAATATGTTGATCCAGAAACATGTCTTACTTGGCTATCAGAGTGACCATGGAAAGTCATGGATATACTGTTGTGTGCAACTAGTCCCTCTTCACAACTCGTGTATTGTTAAATTCGATCTCTAAGAACTGACGCAGAGCTTCCAGTGAAGTCTGACTTAGAGCCAGACTTCACTGGAAGCTCCGTGTCAGTTCTACACTGGAAGCCAGTGTCCATCAAGAGTGTTCCTTGGCTGTCAAATCAACGAGAACGATTCTTGACATGAAAGTCACAAAAGAACATATTTTACTCTGAATTTGGGCTTTTTGGCCTCCAGTGTTGCATACAAACAGCAAAGTCACCATTTTGCCAGCAAACTGCATGCTATCTGTCATTTTTACAGCTTTGTGTAAGACTCTCCAAAGCCATTAGTCTTACAGATTTGTGTTATTGACCTTACTGCCATTGATTTGCTCTATATTTTATTCAATAAACTTGCTGCTGTGCTCTGCTAGAGAGAAATGTTTTGGTGTTTCAACAATCAACAATTCAATTTTCATATTTAAAAAACAAAGCTGTAATGTTTACCACCTTAGACTTAAAAGTAGCCATAAAATCACCCTTATTCACCTTTAAACTATGTGCTAACTGCTAAGTGATTTTTTGCAAGTCAGAAAAAAGTTAGAGACCGTAATAACTTTCGGTGACAGCAAGAAGCAGAAGTACAGTTATTTACTTGGTTTGAAAGGTCTGAAGCCCCATGATGAAACGGACCACAGCTGCTACAGTATGTTTTATGACTCGTTTGCTCTCGTAAAAACTCCTAATCACAGCAATCATCCCCACGTGCAGGGATGTTTGGGCAAAGACTGTTGTGCACCGCCAAAGAGCCTTCTCCTTTCTGCAACTTGACACACACAGTCTGATCTTCCATAGAGGATATGTCACAACTGATACAAGTCCAAAACTCACACAAATGATCCTGTTTTATCTACTAGTTCACTGTGATACAAAAATAGTTTTTTGACAATAAAAATGTAAAATTGAAACTTTAAATGAATGGATGGATGGATGGATGGATGGATGGATGGATGGATGGATGGATGGATGGATGGATGGATGGATGGATGGATGGATGGATGGATGGATGGATGGATGGATGGATGGATGGATGGATGGATGGATGGATGGATAGATAGATAGATAGATAGATAAAATAATAATTGTTAAAGGGTAATTTCACCCAAAAAGTACAATTCTGTCAGTAATTACATCTTGAATTTAAGGTTTTATCATTTAAATTCCCATATTTCAACATGAATGCACAATGCAGTGAAAAGAGTGTTTCTTCAGTTCTCTTGCCAATGGCACATCAGCAGATGTACTTTTGACTTTGTTAGTTGGAGCCCATCTCTCAATACTGAAGCAGCCTAATGAGGGAGTTCTTGAACCCTGTAGGCATATCACTCCTCATCACCTCACTCCCTATATAAATCACTGTAAAACTACATGCTTACAGACATGACGACTTTATGTCAGATATGACTGGAGTCAAAGGCATGCCAACACACTTATGTCACGGACAGCATCTTGTTAAACAGAAGGAGGGTCTTCTCAGCTCTATCATTCCCATCACTGCCGATCTTGACACAAAGTTACTAATTAAATATCAGTGATATTGCACTCAATTAAGGACATTTGTGGTAAATAGAAAAGTAATCATAATTGCTCAAAAATATAAATACATTAATTGTATTAAAATATTAAAGAATTTTTTTTTACATTTTTTTTTTGTTTAATTGGTCATAATAAATGTTTTTATATAAATAATATATTTTATTAGCCTGACGTTGTCACACTCAGATTCTAGTCAGAATATGAGCCTGATACTGCTCCATTGGGCTGTGATTAAGGGGCGTGTTTCAACCGAACCAGGAAATAAAATGCCTTTGCACCAAGGGGGTAATCTATTAGCCGGAAACTGCTTCTTCCCCGGGGACCGCCACTGATTAGCAGACCATCACCTGCTGTTAGCATTCCATTGAGCTCCCATTCATTTTGGCGTCACTTTGACAGCGAATAACTTCACATCTGAGGCGTTTAAAGACTCCATTTGTCCATTATTTATTTCTAAAGAAACACGAAAATGTATAAAAGGCTCCATTACCTTGTATCTTACAATATGGCCCCGTAGAAGCAGTTTTTGTAAAAATAGGCTAACGATTGCGTCATAACCACGTGACTCTCTGTCGTATGGACAGGAGGAGAAGCTCGCGGGCAATCGGGGGGACGTGGAGGCAAAATGACAAAATAATTAGGCTACTCAGAATACTTAACTAAACTTGCTCCTGCTCCTATCTCATGGAAACCTCCTACTCACACTCTCCGTCTCTGCAAGTTTCGGATGGGAATGATTCAGATTTCTCTTGGCACAGCTACTAGAAGACAGACAGGTTGCTCACGTCACATCTACGTCGTCAAGCTCAGTTTGAGTCTGCGCAGTACGCTCAGCCATCAGGAAGTGAGTGCTTCTAATTGACTTCACTTTTCTCCGTTGAATCCAATGGGGTCGCTGTGTCCATTTCTTTTACTGTCTATACTCTGCGCTCAATTAGATAGACCTACAACCAATCAGTGACGTAGGCCTATGTTCTTCATTCATCTTTCCGATCGACAAATGCCTTGATTGCGGTTCTCTGTTCCTCTTTTAAAATGAATGCGCTGTCGATATCTTTTATAACAGACGCGATGGCAGAATCTACATCTCAATTCTCCAGCGGCAGCCTTCTTTGATGTAAACGAATTCAACCCAAGCGCTCTTTGGTGACGTGGATGTTTACGTTACTGTTGATCATCTGTCCATCATCGTATAAAGCCCGCCCTGACAATTGGATTGGTCCGAACAGCTCTGGTTCGAGCATAGAGCTGGTAAGTCCCGCCCATCCGTAAAACCCCAAGTGGACCTCTAGGTTGAAAAATCGTCAATGCAAGTGGATGGGAGAAAATAATTATTTTCTGGTCCCGTTTGAATTGTGCCATGAATGTGAACATATGTTGTCTGTGAATTTTTTATATAATTTTTCATGTTACGAGTTTGACAGTATATGGTATGATTCTTCGGCTAGCAGTTGTGGAAAAGACATAACGAGAAAGACTACATGTCGCCTATGTGACGTCACCCCATAAAGTTGACTTACCCGTGGTTTTCGCCAACCTCAACGATTTTGTCCTCTCCCTGAAAGAAGGCGGTGAAGTGCACCAAAGACACAGCCATGTTTAGCGGGATCCGTGAGCTAGTGTCCGTGTGCTAGTGGTGTTGACGTTTCAAACGCGTCGAAAGCAGCGAAGAGTTGTAGTCCACAAAGTGCTCTCACACAAAGTCTAACCGTATCAAACTTCTACCCGCTAAATTGTAGCATTCTTTACACGAAAAATTATATAAAAAATTCACAGACAACATATGGGGATTTGGGACATATTCAAACGGGACCAGAAAAAAAATATTTTCTCCCATTCACTTGCATTGACGATTTTTCAACCTAGAGGTCCAGTGGGGTTAGCGGAAGGGGCGGGACTTACCAGCTCTAATTGCTCCACAACAGATCAAGTCCAGACCGAACTTCCCGACCTCAAATTTGATTCTGGGCTGTAACTTCTAGTAGTGTGTAGTTATCCAAGCATCTCTCATCTCTCCAAACATGAGAAATCCTGTTCGTTAGGCAGAAATGTCCCCATGCAAGACATGGAAGAATAATAGAACACATATGTGAACCTGCAAGTTCAGCCACAATACACAAGACTTTCTCTGTGGCATTTGTGTGGAGAAAGAAATGGCCTTTTCTATTGTCCTTGAGTTAAGGTCAGTTGTTGTTGGCTTGCTAAAGACAAAGATCGATCACTAGTCAGTATGACACTTGCACAAAGAACTGTTAAAGGAAATGTGCAGAAAGCTGGCAATCTAAAGTTACATAGCAATCACTAGCAATGGCAAAAACAATGTATGTTTCATATTAAGCAGATTGAAGTCAGATTGTTTCTGCAACTGCCTGAAAGGTTTTTATATCTTATTTAATTTTAATGAAAATCTTTCTTTATGGTTTTAATTTTAATGGATCATTTGGATCGATATTAGGTGTGAATTTAGCAGCTTTCACTTTAGACCAGTGCAAACAATGGAGAATTTTGAGTGTATATATCTCATACCCAAGGCGTCACTTTCGACCATGCTTCAATATCTGACGCTCAAAGCACCCTTTAGCGTCCATATGAGACGCATAACCGTACCACAGACCTAAACCTACCCAACCGAAGCGTCACATATTGACGCTAAAGGGTGCTTTGAGCGTCAGATATTGACGCTTCCGAAAGCGTCAGTTACATGACGCCTAAACCTACCCATAACCGAAGCGTCACATATGGACGCTAAAGGGTGCTTTGAGCGTCAGATATTGAAGCATGGTTGAAAGTGACAAAAAGTGACGCCTTAGGTATGAGAATGTGTTGCTATACATCTAAAACAACTTGCTAGACATGTTCATCCTCCCAATGTTTTTTCAATAAAGTAGTAGTAGTAGCCTTTGTCACTTAGTCACAAGTACCAGCGAAATTAGCCATCAGCCTATAGGCCTATAGGCAAAGTATAGGGTTTCAGGTTTAGGAGCAAAGTTTTACTTCTTTCAGACATAAAGTCATCCATATGACGTGTGTAAAGGCATATACATGCAGCTACTTAAGCCCTTATGTCAACATGTGCTTCTTTTACTCTGCAGTGTTCATTTTTGCATTCACTTCATGTCATTTTTGACATGCTATGTATCTATAAATGAGAACATAAAGGGATTAATGTGTTTAGCTCACAGTAAACTCAAGATGGATAGCAAATCATCATGACATTTTTCAATAAAATCACAAGTAGAGTTCTTTTCAAATGAAACTGTTTTATTTATTTATTTTAGCTACATTGAGGCTTATTTCAATGTGATGATTTTAATTTGTACAATTGAAAAGTCTTGTCTGTTTAAAAAAAGGTTTTAAGTGAATAAATTCATAAAAATTAACTATAGCTGAATGATGGACAGTTAAAAGCTGCATAATTTAAAGTAAACACAAAAGCCAAAGCTTCGCTGATCCTGATCAGATAAAAACATATTCAAGTGTCGGAATGCAAGCACCATAAAATATAATGTGCACGACTAGCTCAGTGACAAGGCTCATACAGTATATATTCAAAGAAACAATATAAACAGCTGGAAAAAAAGGAGCAAAGTCTCTCTTTGTAACCACCACCATTTCAAGTACCCCTTATCTGAGTTGAAGTGGGGTGTTTGCCACACAGATCCAAGATATTACTGCGCTGGTTTGTAATGTGTAAACATTCCATGCGGTTTGTAGCAAAAGTGTATTTTCAGGCCAAACACACTGTTCTACAACACTGTCTTTCACTTAAGCTGGATCTCCAAGTACAGTGAGCGTCCATTCATCTCATTGTCTTGGTTTGGAGGGATGCCTGACCAGTCTCACTCTTCGTCTTGATCCTGTGTTTTAGTCCACAAACAAACACACACACACACACACACACACACACACACACACACACACACACACACACACACACACACACACACACACACACACACACACACACACACACACACACACACACACACACACACACACACACACATATATATAAAAGTTAATCTACACATCTATGGTTCATTTTCATCTTTGTCTATGGATTATGACAAAGTTGGGTTTTTTAAAAAAAAAGGTGCTAAAACTATTTTAAAGTATTTTAAATCTTAATCGTTATATAAAAAGAGCAACACAATGACTTCAAGAACACATCAGATGTTAATGAACTGAAATGCATACCTTGTGGTCGTCTGGTGGCGGCTCGTTTTTTAAAGCGCCCCTCTGAAGGAAAAAAAAAATCAGTTAAACTTTCGGCATCAGATCCTTCATATCGTTCGCACTGAGCTATGAAGCCACTAACCCTTGATGATTCTGGTGATTCTCTCAGTTTCTGATTCAAAGAGTTCTGGATTGTCCTTCAAAGATACAATCTTTGAGAAATCTGGTACTAAAAGAGGCATAAAATTAAATTCAGTAAATATTCAAACATGTAATATTTTTACACTCAATCATTATGTACTAAAGGGTTCTGTGAGGCACTTCATATACAGCATAAAACCTTCCCAATATGGGATCATTTTATAGATTTAGGTTTGGTTGATTTTTTATTTTAATTACATTTTAATGAATTAAACAGCTCGTAAACATACTTTATCGCTAGAAAATTTTAAATAACCCATTAAACATGAAAGTATTATGCCATGACATTTCTCCTTATACAGACCCTTTTTGGCATAAAGTGTTCTATAAAATTGAGTGAAGAACTGTAAGGTTCTATATTAAACCTAATTGAACCTTTTTTCTAACTGTGTAAAGTTATTGAAACTGATATTTAAATTCTGGCTGATTGTGATAAGCCAATAATTGTCATGTTATAATAATCAAATTCTTTTACTTTAAACATCACAGCTGAATTTAGGCATCAAAACATTATAATGTACAGCATAAAAAAATGACATTAATAAAAATATCACAGTGTTAATTAATTAGTGTTTGTAAAAGTAGGGGAAATTAGTATGCATAATTGCATATCAAATATCAACTGTCCATTTAATAAAAAAAACAACAACAAAAAAATCTCTAATATCAGAAGTGTAAATATCATATCTTACCTTCAATGATCTGTGGTTCTGGTTTAATTACTCTGGTAATAGTGGTTTCCCCTGGTGCACCTTTGAGCACAAAAAGATGGACGTTTGATTTGGTTCAAATTTTAAAACCACATATTACCTCTATGTATTTATGTATTACGTCTCACCTTCAGTGATCTGAGACTCTTTCTTGATTACTCTGGTAAAGGTAGTGATCTCTGGTTCGCCTTCAAGCAAAAAGAGAAGTCTATGACACAAACATCTGGGCAAACCCTATATCATATCATCATTTGCTTTATTAGGTCTTACTTTCAACAACCCGGGGATCTGGTTTGATTACTCTAGTTATAGTAGTGATGCCTGGTCCACCTTTGAGAACAAGGAGACATGAGAACAATGGGTGAACAAACTTCTGGGCAAAAGTGAAACTAACCCTGAGCCAAATCAGTGAGTAATAGTCAATAATGAAAGCCTTAATCTTACTTTAACTGTCCTGCTTAAAGATTCTGGTGTAAAACCATTCTTTCTTTTAGCTAAATCATAAGTGTGATCTTGCCAAAAATCAATGAAAACCATAGGGTAGGAACTTAAATCAAAAGCATCTGGAGTAGAGCCATATGTGTGAGCCATGGGAAAACCAACGGAGCTTTATTCTATTACGTAACTAGGGATTGTAATCCGTGGGCATAAAATTAGACAGAGAAACAAACATTAAACATTACTACACAACAATGAATCACCGAGTTCACAGCTGTTCTCAATAAAAATGTCAAGCTCTTTAGGAAGCTACAAAAGAGTCTTACAGATCGCAAGCCTTTCAAAATCATAAATCAAATTAATGTTTGGATCAATGGCATAAAAAAAACACAATATGGGAAAGAATCATTGATCATTACATATGCCAAGGATTACAGGGAAAAAGTGTTTGGCAGCAGAGAAAGATATCTGAAAAAATTGTGATAAAGGGGAAGATTCAAGAACGGTCTCTTGGTTCAAGTGTAAATGGATCACTGATTTAAGTTTGATTTGTTCAAAATACATTAACCTTTAAATACAAGTACCAAGGTCAGTGTTATTGTTGACTAAAATCAAAACTATTAAAAATTATTTGCATTAATTGATATAAAGATTAAATAAAATAAACTATTAATATTAGATTACATTTTTTTAAATGTTGACTTGGCGACTATCTAAAATAAAATAAAATACTAAAATTTAATAAAAGCTAAATAATAAAATAATAAAAATAATAAAATTTAAATGAAAACTGAAAATATAAAAATAAAAGCTAATTAAAAATACTTTAATAGCACATAAATAATATGTCATGTTCTAGAATGCAGTTAATATCAGATAAAGGGTTGCTTTTAATGGGGAAAAATCTAAGATAACGTCAGTAAACTATGGAGTGCCGCAAGGATCTGTGTTAGGCCCTCTGCTATTCTCAATATGCTGCCACTTGGTAATATTATAAGAAAACATGGAATTAATTTCCACTGTTATGCTGATGACACTCAATTATATATTTCATCACGACCAGATGAAAACACTAAATTATCTAAATTGACAGAGTGTGTTAAAGATATAAAATACTGGATGACGTGTAATTTTCTGCTATTAAATTCAGATAAAACGGAGGTATTACTTATTTGGTCCAAAAAACTGCCCACAAAACCTCTTGCAATACAACTTTAATTTAGAAGGATGTCCTGTTACTTTATCCACTACAGTAAAAGACCTGGGTGTTATACTAGACCGAAACTTGTCTTTCGAAAATCATATTTCATATGTTACAAGAACAGCCTTTTACCACCATAGAAACATTGCTAAGCTACGTAACATGCTATCTGTTTCTGATGCAGAAAAGTTAGTTCATGCATTCATGACCTCGAGACTAGATTACTGTAATGCTTTATTAGCTGGTTGTCCTGCATCCTCAATAAACAAGCTACAGTTAGTCCAAAATGCAGCTGCTAGAGTTCTTACTAGGTCAAGAAAATATGATCATATAACACCAATTCTATCATCTCTACATTGGTTACCTTTTAAGTTCCGTATCAATTACAAAGTATTGCTACTGACCTATAAAGCCCTAAATGGTTTAGCTCCAGTGTATTTAACGGATCTTCTATCGCCCTACAATCCATCGCCCTCTTTAATATCACTAAATTCGAGGCTTCTGGTCATTCCTAGGATATTTAAGTCCACTAAAGGAGGGAGGGCATTTTCACATTTAGCTCCTAAACTCTGGAATAGTCTTCCTGATATTGTTCGAGGCTCAGACTCGCTGTCCCAGTTTAAAACTAGATTAAAGACGCATCTCTTCAGCCAGGCATTCACATAATACTTACCTTTTATACTACAGTTACATCGGATCAAATGCATTAATATTATGAACAGCAGCTATGCTAATTATTTCCCATCTGCTTTTCTGTTGTCATCTCGGGACGCTAGTCCCGAGGTAATTAGAGTTCGTCAGCTCCAGTTTGTATCCAGCCTAATACATGATTAACTAACTTTATTTTTCTATGTACATTTCTGAAATGCACTTTCTTTAAAAGCTGCTTTGAAACAATATGTATTGTGAAAAGCGTTATACAAATAAATTTGAATTGAATTGAATTGAATTGAATTTTACCATTCAGCAATATTGCGGCCAGGATATGGGCTTTTTTTGTTAATATAATCCATAACTCAATTAAATCTCTCTTAGACCAACCTCCCTGAGTGATTGCGTCAGTGATTTGTCTGATGTCTTCCTCCCCGAGCATGTGTACGTCACCATCCTGAAACGTCTGAAGCTTGGTTATATCTACAACATATAAAGTGATAATATTTGACATGGCTGTGCTACAAGAATCCTTTCAATGTTGTATCAGACAGAATAGGACAAACAACTTTGTTTACAGCCACTCTGAACCAAACTGAATTGTTTAAGTACGAGGAACTTGTTTTGAGAACAGTCTTGAACATGCTGAGTATCTCTTTCTAATCCAGTTCTTACTACACTAGAATCCTTTCTCAAATGTTTAATAAAACCAACTGGACATTTTAACTCTTAACAACTTGGCGAAATAGGAATGTTGAACTATTCAACCAAATAAAGTTGTTCAAATTAATGACCTTCACCCATGATTCTCTTGATTTCTCCCTCAGAATCAATTTCACCATCAGATGAGGCACTGTGAGCTGAGCAAAAAGAATGAATGCAAAATCAATGTTACAAGAAAACAGTGTATTTTTTTTATAAAATTAACCTTGATACTTAATTTGAAGTTTGGACATACTTTCAATGAGCCTTGTGTCCTTTGAAACAGACGGCTTTCCTTGAACCACTCGTGTAACTTTGGTGACGCTTGGTTCTCCTTCAACCACTCTTGTAACTTTGGTGACTCTTGGCTCTCCTTCAAGTATTCTGGTAACTTTGGTGACTCTTGGCTCTCCTTCAAGTATTCCGGTAACTTTGGTGACTCTTGGCTCTCCAACCACTCTTGTAACTTTGGTGACTCTTGGCTCTCCTTCAAGTATTCCGGTAACTTTGGTGATTCTTGGCTCTCCAACCACTCGTGTAACTTTGGTGATGCTTGGTTCTCCTTCAACTACTCTTGTAACTTTGGTGATGCTTGGTTCTCCTTCGACTACTCTTGTAACTTTGGTGAAGCTTGGTTCTCCTTCAACTACTCTTGTAACTTTGGTGATGCTTGATCCTCCTTCAAGTACTCCGGTAACTTTGGTGACACTTGGCTCTCCAACCACTCTTGTAACTTTGGTGATGCTTGGTTCACCTTCAACCACTCTTGTAACTTTGATGGGCTCACGCTCAATGACCCTGGTGACCTTGATCTCGGGGCCTGTGGGAAAGGTACAGACCCTGTCAGGTGTCGTGTCAAATAATAGTGGTCATGATATTTTCAACAACGTTCTCAGTAGTTGTGAAAAACAAATTATTCAGAGACATTTTCCTTTATTGGAATAAAGTACAACTGTCTTTTTAGATACTTTTAAGTTTAAGTTAGTGTGGCAAGCAGGGAGGGCCCGAGAGCTGAGAGAACGGATCCTTGAGTGACTCACGGAGAAGCTCCAGATGCATAAAAGGAGGAGTGATGACAGTGAAGAACGAGAGAGGACCAAGCCTGGACTTTAAGTTGTGTTTTGTTTATGTAGGTGCGTTTGCCTGTTCCGGCCTCCTTCTTCCCTGAATTACTAACCTTGCTACAGTCAGGTTTGCTTCCAATTGCGGAAAACTTGTTCTGAAATCTATTCGTGCATTGTGCCAAATTGAAAGAAATCACAAGTAAATGATCAAAGATGAGAATGAAAGTCAAAGCCAGTCATAAATAGTCACTGGAGCTTTCAGAGCTGTTAATGAACACCACGTCGGCCTTTCTCTCTAGACACTACAACAGGGGTCACGTTTCGTGCTACTGCTGGATTCAATAAACAAAAATCAGGATATTCTGCCAAAGATGAGATAAGACATTGTGCACATGTGGCTGTGGATCAGGATCCTGACTTTTTTTGATTGTAGGCTCAGCATAAATGGTACTTTGTGATTTATGGTGTGCACTGACTGTATATAAGAAACTGTAAAAAAATCAAATACTACATTACAGACACACACACACACACACACACACACACACACACACACACACACACACACACACACACTACCGTTTAGGGTCGGTTTCATGTTTCAGTAATCAAGAAGTCTTGACTGGTGAGCAGTTAATAAGTGTCTATATGAATTTTCTATTTTAGTATGTTTTGTTGTGAATTATTGTGTAGTGTATTTCTGTGATGCAATGCAGAATTTTCAGCATAATTACAGTCTTCAGTGTCACATAATCCTTCAGAAATCATTCTGATATACTGATTTAGTGCTCAAGAAACGTCTAATTTTTTTATCAATGTTAAAAACAGTTGTGCTGCTTAATATTTTTGTGGGGAAAAATATGATACACTTTTTTAGGATTCTTGATGAACAAAGTAAAAAAGCATTTATTTTAAATTGAAATCTTTTGTAACATTATTATTATAATTATCATGATCAATTCATTGAGCCCTTGCTTAATAAAAGCTTAAAATCTTACTGTTATGGTTTGGTCACACTCAACATTTAATTCATTGATTAAACCATTTACTTTGTCGTTATAAAGGTTTCATTGTACTCTGTGTGGTTTTAAAGACTGATTGGAACCATGACAGATGCACAATTCGATAAATGAATGACATATGCGAATGTTTCTCTGTAACATCGACTTAAATTAAATTAAATGAAATTAAGCCGTACAAAGACTCCAAATGACTTGACTTTCATCAGTCACATCTGTATTTCATTTATAACTTGCTTTGTCATTAAAAGATCTTTCATGGAAAAATTTTGTCTATCATTTACTAATAAGTAAGGGTCCCGCTATGGGATTGGGTCTCTTACAGCTGTACCCTCGCAAAAGTTCCAGAGAATCTGGGGCTGAATCTGAGGTTCTAGATCTGACCAGCCCTCAGAGGATTCATCAAGACTTGTGATTGTAAAGTAACACATAAAAGGCTTCAGAATTTTAGATGCTGTCAGTGTGTATACATTGGTTCAGCCAATGTCGGGCTGTTTTGACACACATTAGCTTTACAAAATTGTGGGACTATTATTTTTTATTTTAAGAAGAAAGGTAGCTCTGCTCTAGGTCGTAATTCTCGCAACCATAGCTTTAATCAGTTTTTACCTTCACAAATACACATTTTAAGCCAAGTTTCCAATAGCTTCAATTCACATAAATTCCATGTAAAATTTTCTGAGCTTCGACATTCACTCCTACTCAACAGGAGGGTCTCCTGCCATGGTCTGAGGCAAAATCCTCTCTCTCTCTGTCTCGAATGGCTCTTTATCTGCTGTATCGGTCCAGCGACTGCCACAGGAGATGCCAGTGCTGGTTCAATCCAACAAAACAACATGTTCTCGCTCTCCTCTGGGGCTCTATGATCAATCAGGTTTACTTGGAGTTGCATTTGAGGCGAATTCAGGCTTGTTGTTGTATTGAATAATAATTGAGTCAATACATAATTGTACAAATATCTAAAAGAGCTTCTGGGAATAATTGGCTGGCAGAGAAGGGCTTGCCTGAGGAGCTCAGTATCACATATAAAATAAATGAATGCTTATGGATGTAGAAAGGGTGTGAGTGGATGGGAAAAAGAGTTGCCATTTAGTGAAATTAAATAAAATAAAATTCAAAAGTGATGAAATAATGTTTTACCTTTCTCAATGACATGTGTAGTTGTAGTCCTCCCTGCAATGAGAAGCACAATATTCATTAATAAAAAGCATGTCAAATATAACCCATATGTCCTTGATGATGTTATGTGGAACTTAAAGAGAAATGAAACTGAGAGGGTTGAAACTGAACTTACTGATGAATGTAAGTGGAATCTCACGGTAGGTGAATCCAGATTCAAACTATACACAAACCAAACCAAAAATAAATAAACAAATAAATGCATAAATAAATAAAATAAAAGCAACTGATAAAACAGGATGTGTGATTGTACTGTAATGTACTGGACTGTGATGGATCTGTTATATAAAAATGTGAGAAAGTGTTCAGATATGGTGTGTTCGGCTGTACCTTCAGCTGCATGTATTTGATGAGTCTCTTCAGCAGAATCAATATGTCTTCACTGCCAACTGGCAGATCTGTGAAATTCAGTAAAATCTTCTATTAAGCTCTAGGGACTGTTTCTTATGTTTCAGGAATTGTACAGTTATATAAGAGTTGTGAAATCAGGTTCATTGAAGATGTAGTCGATCTATGCAATTGATTTTGACTTAATGCATGTAAAAGTCCCACCAAACAATATCACATCTTAAAGATATTTGCATATAAACGCTCATTCATTGCTTTTAATACTTTACCTTGTGGATATAATATAGTCTTCACTACATGGACCACTCCATTGGATGCCATAAGATCAGAATCTGGAACCTCCACTGAATTTACATGGATGGAGTTGTTAACCTGAGTATAAGGTGGTGTTAATCATTAAATTACTTTTTTAAAATTAGCATTGATTAGACGAGAGGAAAAAAATATATACAATTAATATATATATATATATATATATATATATATATATATATATATATATATATATATATATATTATATATATATCATGCATCAAATAATATTAATAATAAAATATATAATAATAATAATGTGAGCCTAAGTGGGATAATCTTACAAAACCCTTTGAAACACTTCAGCACATTTAGAAAAATACAACAGCTGGACATTATATTAAGAAGTCACTTCCTAGCTTTTGCTCTTTTTGTAAGATATCTCTTGACTAAAGTAAATTTACATTTACAGTGCTGATATCTGTTTTCAGCAAAGGAAGTGTCTGGACATTAGGACATTACTAGACCTATTGTTCCAGCTTTTAGAGGGAGTTAGGATGGAGGCGTTGGAGGCTGAGATTTGAGCTATGTTGATTTTGATTGATGGCAACAAACTGTCTGGCCTCAAGTTATGACCTTATCACTTAGCAATGCTCTAAATTCACACACAAAAGGCCCAATGCCATAGACCCTCGGCTCTATACAAACATACAAATAAAACAGTTCCTATTCCTAATTCAGGATGAGATGTATATTTTTTTTTAATAATCAAGTCAGTTTTATACTCAATGTTAACATGCTGGTATGGTTTCCTGTAAAGGATTTACGTGAATGTTCTGGATTTGGTTCATGGAAATTCGGAGAACAGACACAGGAAATGTGTCCTGCGTCTAATTGCATTGTCTGACGATAATCGCATGTCAGGTCCTTCCCTCTCTTTTGCTACAAAAACATTAGTATTGGCTCAAATTCAAAAGTCACTCTTTCCGAGTCAAACAGTTTTATTATTGGGTGTGCAAAGGCCTTTAAACATTAATCATGTAACTGGAAAAGCTAATTATAGATTTTTTTTTCTCATGATCACTGTTGGGAAAAAGCTGACATTTGAGGAATTCTATGTGTTTTCACTGATTACGGTGTTTAATCAGATAGACTTGGCTTGTTAGTCGCTAAAAACCACGACTGGTAGAGATCCTATCAATGTTCTTACAGACTGCACTTGAAGGTTGTTGCCCTGTATGGTCTTGAGAAGATTAGTCACTCCACCCTCCAGTCCTCCATTAATAAAGACCCCATTGCTAAAATGGTAGAGCAGGATTGCCCTGAGCGCGTTGATGTCACCTGGATAAGAGAATAGTCACTGGTCACCTGTGAGGTAGCAGACCAAGCTAATGTTGGACATGTAAGAGGGAAAAATCATTTACTTTTTAAAAGAGTGATGTCGTCCTCTGTCAGGGTGCCAAAGGAGGCATCGATAGGAGCAAAGAGTGTGTACGATCCCTCCTGTTTCAGCAGGTCTGTCAGTCCAGCACTCTCCATCAGAGACAGGAAGATTCTGGAACAGATCAGCCAGTTGATAAATCATATGGACTTTTGAATAGAATTATATAATATAAAAAATGTGAATAGATGAATAAAATAGTAATCATTTCACATCACGATGATAATCTCACTTGAATCGTCCATCTTTAAAGAGCAGCTCATAGATGGTCGCCTCGGGTGGCTGGATCAGGGACCTCATGAGATGAAGGACTCCATTACTGCCTTCTCTGCTGCCTCTGACCATACATGCATTCTCAATACACACAGCCTAAAAAACACACACGAGGAGGAGAATGAAATGATAGTTGTGCTTTGGACATTTTACAGAGTATTGAGAAACAAAATAGTCAAACAAGGAGGAATTTCAGGTCTACAAACTTACCTGAAGCAAATATACAAGTGTATAAAACTTAACTGCCAAAGACCAGAGCAATAAAGCATATACAAGTGGTTGTTTACACAGTAATTGTTTGCAGGTCCTCAATCTTTCTCTAAGTCTCTTTCTCTTAGACAAAAACAAATGAGTCCTTGTCTCTCACCGTGCGATAAATAAAGACTCGGAGCAGTTTTCCTCCAAGGGTCTCGAGCAGCTGGCCGTTGTAGAGTTCATTCAGAGAGACCTTGAATCTCAGGATGTGGTTTTCCAGAATAATCTTCAGGAGACGCTGATCCATGGACATTACCTCATCTGCATGACAGTTGATGAGGAGACATTTGAAGTTATTCCGACATTTTAACCAGGACTGAGTGGAATTCAGAAGCGTAACTATTAAACCCAAACTGAAGATCATACATATATATATATTTTACATTAATAAAGTTTATTCAGGTCTTTTCTATTAGAAAAAGAAAGGAAAAACAGACTCCTATCTCTGCAGAAACATCCTGTATTTTGCTCACCGGAGAAGGCTCCATTCAGTGGGGCGAGAAGAGTATACTCAGTCTCAGGCTGCATGGCTGCAGAGAGGCCGAGCTCGGACACCATGTCACCAAAGATGCTCTGAGATTTGCTCACAAGCTCCATCACCTGCTTGGCTGCAAGACATATAAAAGATACACACTAAACATCAGATTGAGATTTAGATATTATATTAGCATCAATAAAGTTGTATATTTTAATATCTGTTGATGTATGACCCTTTCAGATCAAATAATGTCAGGTTGAACACAGTGGGCATGTACAGAGTCTCACCCGAGTCAGGCATGAGCACCTGGTCGATCAAATGAATGACCCCGTTGCTGGTCACAATGTCCTTCCTCAGCACCATCTTGATACCATTGACCGTAAGGCTCTCGCCATCACATCCGATCTCAATATTACTGCCCTCAAGAGTCTCGTAGATGGAGCCTGCCATAATGGCCTCAGAGCACTGCGCTGAGTTCAGGAGGTGGTACTGCAAAAGGGCTTGGAAAAATAACCAGAAAGAGAGAGATAAAGAAAGGATTGAAAGATAAACAGTGTGGTGACCTAAACTGTTGAAATGTCTTCATCTTCACAGTCCAGAAAGCTTTGGTCTACAGACCTCCAAAGACAATTAAAAACACAGAAGCTCATGTTGACCACTGGGACATACACCCAGTTCTTCCTTTGCGGGGGCAATCTGGTGGAGAGTTGAGACTCTTACATCAACTGTGATCTGTGATATGACTTTCCCAGCAGCTGAGCTTATTTCCTGCATCTGTTTAAGCAGTACATGCGTGTGCATTTTGACAAGTTTAAGTGCTTCGCCAAACCAAAATCCAAATCAAAACCACCTTCATAAGACACTTAGGCCCTATTCAAGATAGCCTTCTCTGAATCTACACTTTGTAACATGGGCTACTGGATAACAGTCTGCTGTGGGGTCAACATCAGTACTCAAGGGTGGCCACAAAGGGAAAATCTGGAAACTTTAGAGCAGTGGTTTACAATTCCTCTTGACAGCCTCAGCACACTTTCAAGGTGCCTTTTAAAAGAAAAAGTAAACTTTAAAATAAGCTAAAGTAGCTAAAATAAAGATCTTATCTGGCATTATTTTTGATATTTAATTGTACATTATATAATATTTTAATTGATTTCCTCAACAACTGTCATTTTTATTAGGAACCATATATGGGATTTCTTAAAAGTGTGATTTCTATACCTAAAAAGTCAAGGAAATTAATAAAATCTTAAAAAGATATTGGGATTTCTTTAATGAATATATAATTTACTAGTTATTTCAAGCTCTAAAATGTTTATTGCGTAAAAATTGCTATTTGTGAGTAAATAATAATAACTATAAATCCCATAATCATGAACAACTGGAAAAATCATGTAAATGTACTGGTCATAAAATGTGTTAACACTGAATTACGCTCAGTACTTGAAACTTGACGAATTTTGAGTAGTTTGAGAACCAGTGCTTTAGGACTTTTTCCTACATGCTATTGGCCAGAACCCTGATGTCTGATCTGCTTTAATGATTTGTGTTTTTGCACACTGCATTTGCATCAGTATACTGTAGGTTCTTGAGAAAACTAGCCTCAGAAGAAATTCATGTTAACATCAAAGCTAGACTTTGCTTTGAATAAAGGTCTCTACGTTATATTCTTTTAACACTTTTCCTTTAATGATAATCTAATCTAAAAGGTCACACAGATTAGATTAGTTGTAAATAGACCCTTTTCATAACCAATATTTGTGGCTATTTCTTTGTGAAACTGTGGGGAAAACAGACATACTTTTGTCTGTTGCAACACTTATAATGGTGTGACCACAAAATACCTAATCTTTTTCACCAAAATCCGATGAAGTATTATTCAACATTTAAGCATTTCCCATCCTGTTAGACTTCTTGACCAAACTTGATTTTGGATCCCTGCGGTCAGATCTGCTGTTTGCCCGCCGTCTGAGAATGTGGCACTGCTTGAATTGGACTGCATTTGTGGAGTTTACTTAAAACATGAGGCTGCTAGTCTTTCAAATCTTTGAGGGTGATTATTTCATCCTGTGCATGTTTTGTGTGCACATACACTACCGTTCAAAAAATTGAATTCTTTGATGAATAAAATAATTAAATTCTTTCAAAAAGAAAATCTTACTGACCACAAACTTTTAAAAAGGAAGTGCACTATGTGATAAAGACTTTAAAACCACAGTAGCAGTATTACCTCTAGCTTTGTAGAGCATCAAGACTGCAACCCCCTGAAAACACTTGAAAACAGAAATAAATAATGTTCTGTGGTTCTGGTCTACTACAAGTAATATGTTTACCTTGAAGTACAGTTGGGTCACTCATAAGTCTCTCCAGGACGTCGCCGCCTAGTTTATCAAAGGCCTCGTTGGTTGGAGCAAAAAGTGTGTAGTGTCCGGGCTCTCCCAGTTGGTTCTGGAGACCCGAATTCACAGCAACTGTCTATAAAAGACGTCAAACAAGATGTTAGTATAAACTTGACTCTCAGAAATCATATGCCCCTGCTGAGGAATAATTTTTCATCTGTAATGGTTCCTAGGTTCAGAAAGCCTCCAAGGATTTTTAGTCATATTAATTTACAATAGCACAGTCATAATAACACATACGTTCAGTGTAATCAGCTCATCATTGTTTTCGATCACATCCTTTATCGTTTGGGTTATGGCGCTGATGACCCGATCAATGACATGCACAACTCCATTAGTGGCCACCTGGTTGCCGTGAATAATCCGGGCACAGTTCACAGTGACAACCTGTAAACCATTGAAACAGATCAGTTTAGTGAGTTTACACTGAAGTGAAGGATACTTCAACCAAAAATGAAAATTATGTCATAATTTACTTTTCCTCATGTCGTTCCAAACCGGTACAACTTTTATTTCTTCTTGGAGAAACACACACACACACACACACACACACACACACACACACACACACACACACACACACACACACACACACACACACACACACACACACACACACACACACACACACACACACACACACACACACACACACACACACACACACACACACACACACACACACACACACACACACACACACACACACACACACACACACACACACTGATAATCTTTTCTTTTTTTTTTTTTTTCACTTAGTGAAAGTCAATGGGGTCCAATCAATGTTGTTTTGGACCCCATTGACTTGCATTGTATGCACACGAATTGTTGAAGCCTTTTTTAAAATAACCTTTTGTTTCAAAATAAAATAATCTTTTTTGTTTTACTTTTGAAAGAAAGTAATACAGGTTTGAAACGGCATGAGGATGACTATATGATGACAGGATCTTCAAAGAGCATTTCATAACAGTTTGGCAATTGTTAAAGGGATAATTCAACCAAAAATAACAATTTTGTCATTACTTACTCACACTCAAGTTGTTCCAAACCCGTAATACAGTAGTTTATTTCTTCTGTTGAACACAAAAGAAGATATTTGAAAGAATGTTGGAAACCAAACAGTTGACGGTAGCCCTAACTTCCATAGTAGGAAAAAAAATACTATGGAAGTCAATGTCTACCATCAACTGTTTGCTTACAGACATTCTTCAAAATATCTTCTTTTGTGTTCAACAGAAGAAAGAAATTCATACAGGTTTGGAACAACTTGAAGGTGAGTAAGTGATGTTAAAATTAAATTAAAAATTTTGGGTGAACTATCCCTTTAGCTAAAACTAAAAACAATTAAAAAATATTTTTTGTTAACTGAAATAAAGCAGAAATAAAATATTACAAGAAAAAATAAAATAAAATAAAACAACATAAAAACTAAAACGGAAATAATAAGCTAAATAGAAATCAAAACAACTTATAATACTGACAAAAGCACAAAACAAAGTTACTAAAAGTTATCCTAAAATTTAAATGAAAATATCAAAATGAAAGTTAATTCAAAATATGAATACAAATAATACTAAAAAAGCAGTACACAGTTTCACACACACAGTAAATTTGAAGAAAAGAGAAACATACTCCATTTGAGTAGTGATTGATATAGAGGCCTTGTTTGTTATACATGGACTTCAGGGTCATATCATTCTTCAGGTCCTTAGTGAGAAGCCGTTTGTTGACCATGTGATAGTGGAGTGCATTGTAAAGCTCAGTGTTTCCACTGACCATGGCAGCTTTCAATGCCTGCAAATATACAGAAATGACGTTAAAATGCTATAACTTTGCTCTGGGAAAAAAAGGTTAGACAGCATGATATTCCTCAATTTCCATTCAGTGCTCCAAGTGTGCTTATTAATAACGCATACATTTGATAACCGATTTAAACATAGCATGCAAATACTGCGGCTCGAATGAAGCAGAACATGGCCTGGAATGCGACTCACAGGATCTAACTCTTCCCAGGCGTCGTCTCTGGGTGCAAACATTGTGTAAGATCCTGCTCCCTCGATTTCTTCCCTCAGTTTGGATTGGTCAGCGTATCGCTTGGTGATCTTGGCTTTCACCAGATCCAGGGTGCCATAAACACTGTCGATAGGGGCCACTGGGTGTGGAGTGAAATTTACAGGAAATAAGCACAAAGAGTTGCATGCACAGTTTCTATCAAATAAATAGATTCAGTATATAGTTACAATACAGCATATAATCCAAAGTCAGATGATGTAAACCTCGAGTCCACGTTCAAGACAAGCTGTGGCTCATTAATCTCATGTATAAATACAGCCAGCTGGGTCTGGGGTTTGTTTAGAGAACAAAAACTAATGTTCTCCTCCACTGAACTCATAGCCAATGAATAACTTGACATTTAATCGAAGCATGACCTTAAACTGAAGTTAAATATATCATAATTGTTGGCGCAATCCAATATACCAATAAAAATAACCAAATGTATTAACTTTTGACATGTGAATGTTAAGTTATTTTCGCTACAGACATGATTGACACCTCAAATCGTGCTTCTTGGGCTTAACAATAATATAGCAACTTTCTAACAACCACACAGACAGCAAACTCATAATAAATAATGAAACACTATGAAATATTCCTATTGATGGAATGAATGAATACAGACCTGCAGGGCAACCACGCTTCCCGTCTAACTTCATATAACCTGGGCAGCACTCATATAATATCATCCTGCATGGAAAAAAGAGGGGAAAAAACAGTCAAATTTATGGAACATATGACATGTTTTTGGTATAGCATATTTAATCTTTTTTTATTCTCTACCTAATTTGTTCCTTTGTTAAAAAATGGAAGAATTGACATTTTGTTCGTATTCGGTCCAGAAAACTCACGATAAATTATTTGAGCATGTCTACACAGATGTGTCTTTTTCATATAAAACATGTTTGTTCAACCATCTGGACTTTTATCTGGATTTGTTTTTAATTTAGCATGGCCTTTTTCTCTACATTTTTGCAGTTTTTATAAATCAAAATGTGTCACAAACTGCTGGACTTAAAGGTCCCGTTCTGCGTGATCCCATGTTTCAAACTTTAGTTAGTGTGTAATGTTGTTGTTAGAGTATAGATAATATCTGTAAAATTATAAAGCTCAAAGTTCAATGCCAAGCGAGATATTTTATTTAAAGTCCCCATGAAATCAAAATTGACCCTATTTACTTTGTTAGCGCATATTACTAGTCTTGTGGTGAACAATTAATCCGTGCAAGAAAATATTAAAAAAAAAAATTTTTTACCATGGTAATCTTTAATCAAAATCTGAAAATGCCCCTCCCCTCTGCATTGGAGGACCTTCTCCGATGACGTAGGTTTGAGGAATTGGTTTGGGCAACGCGTAACCACTCCCCTCAAACCGTTAGTCTGCTATGAGCAGAGATGGAGAGGAGGAGCGCTAGAGTAAAACCCTGCCCTCAATATTCCGTTTCACTGGGAAATACGTCATAACACTGGAGAAAAGTCGTTTGCAACTTCCGGTTCACGGGGACTTTAACAGAAGTTGACTACAAAAAACGGCTGGATTGGACTACACCCCTCTACTTCCTTCATTAGTGACATCACCAGAACCGTGTTTTGACTAACCTCCGCCCACAGGAACACAGGCGTATTGATGGCGAAAATGTCAACAGACATGGTTGATGTTTATCTATAATCGGGTACCGCAAAAGTTTAATTCGAAGTTGTTAGTTTGCTCTGTCCATTTCACCACGGACTGTTTTTCTAACCTGGGATAATATCAAGCAGGCTTCTCTCAGCGTTTCATACTGACGAAGGGGACAATTTCAACTATATTCCAGCAAGCAGTAAGTAGTGATTCACTATGGAAGTAGCGATTAACTTCACATCGTTTCTCTTAGTAGGATGAAAATAATCTTACTTAAACTGTGATTAATATACAGAAAGCGATCAAAGAACAATCCCTTTCCAATCGCCCAAGCTGTCAATCACACAGCGTGAGTTTATCTGGACACTTGCCAAACCTCGTTATGAAATCAATGACGCTGTTACACTGCACAACGAAGCTCTTACTGTATTTATATACCTCATGTTTGCATTGGTGAAATCATTAGTGAGTGCAGAAACTGCGTTGCAATGATAAGATCTTTTTTCACGCGATCAACAGTCTGTCATCTGCTCAATGCTCATCATCACTGCAACCTTTTATGTGATGAGAATAGATCTAAATACCTAAAAAACTTCTCACGATTCGTTATTCCAGATAGCTGTAATAGTAAAAACGTATAATAGCTGTAATAGTAAAAGTTTTCCAGATAGTTCCACATGTAATGCCAGATATTTCATATGCAAGCATGTCAGCCAATCACAGCAGAGGGCATTTACATTGAAGTCTCACAGCAGACACGCCCCTTCAAACAGAGCGTTCAAACCAGGGAATGAAATCAGGCTAGGAAATATGCCTTTTATTTTTAAATTATTACAATTTTTGATCTAAAAAACATACTAACATTATAAGGGCACCCCTGGAAACATTATAAAATAATAAAAATAATCCATGGAATGGGACCTTTAATATTCATGGTTACAAATAAGATGAACATTTACATCATCCACTACAATTATATCAAGACTTAGAAAATACCAATGAAAAGATGCTAAAATACCCTTTATATTTAAAGACAAAAAAATCTATATATTACAGACAACTATATAACTTCTCCTCAGAATATATGTTCTATGACTGTAGGTTCCACAGTATTACCTCATCTGCAAATCCTCAAATATTTGACAACATAAGAGGGCAATGACCCAAATCTGAGCCAGGCCTGGCAGAGAATGTATATTGTCTGAAATGTGTGAGGTCACTTGCCTTTGGGCTGTTTTGACAGAATAATGATTGATGTTCATTTTTGACAAATAACTTCAACTGGTATCTCTATAGTATATCTGGCATGCAGTGGGGAAACATGTGAAGCATTCCAGTGGTTTCTTGAACACATCAAGAGCGTACAGGTTGATATGTGCTCTCACTCAGGGGAAATTTTATCGCTCAGGGGGGGCTCAGGTCTCAGTTACGTTTTAGATACTTTATATTTCCTTTACTTTTCAACTTCCTAAGGGAATTTAAAACTTGATGCAAATTTAGACAGTAGCAGACATATAAAATTAGGGGATGTTTTGCTAATGTTCCCATTAAGTTATAAAAACATCCCTTTTTTTGGTTATGCAAACCAAAAACATTCTGAGAACGTTCCCTGTTAGCTGGGATGTATGTGATAATGAAAACTCTTTTACAAATTCCTGATTTTAAATTTAAATCTTTTAATGCAAAACTTTTTATTTCGGCAAATCTGAGCACGAGATCTCTTCTGAAACTCAAGAGGAGACACATTTGGTACATTTAAAGTACATAATGTATATATATGCACATAAAATATGTACATATATATATAATTTTTTATTTTTTTTTTCATACTGTGGAAGTCAATGGGGTCCATCAACTGTTTGGTTACCCATATTCTTCAAAATATCTTCTTTTGTGTTCAGCAGAATAAAGAAATGTATACATGTTTTGAACAACTTGAGGGTGAGTAAATGATGACTGAATTTTCATTTTGGGTTGAACTATCCATTTAAGAGTAAATAATAATTTGAATCTTAGCACTTGCCTAAAAGCTAAAAGTTCTAACGTTGTATTAAAAAAAAGGCTTTCCAACAGCTGTCTGCAGATGGCGTGTATATAATTCTCCCATGACTAATGTCGTTACACGCAGTTCTTAGCGAGAGATTTGTTTTTGAGAATTATCGTGCCATGCAGCCCTGCTGTTTGTCAGAGATGGTGGTAAACACACACCTGACACTGCACAGACTAAATTGCTCTTTTTTCTTTTGTTATCATCATGATAGTGTCTAGAGGCGCAGACTTTGCAGCTGTGGTGGAGTTCATCCACTGACACTGAACAATGTTCCCTGTTTTGATAAAGGAAGGAAAAAGGAAGCCAGCAGGATCCCTGAGAGAGGCCTGACTCAAACTTTCCCCTAGGCGCCCAGAGGAGAGACAGCAAGCTGGGCAGCTCCGGACCTACTGCTGCCCAGATTTTAGTCAGGGGGAACTGGGGGGAGACGCCAACCAGGGGTGATTATTTTGTGCTTTTATTATTTACCTCCCAGTAGACACATTTAAAATTGCTTTCATATGTTTTCTACTGTGACCAGAGAGGCTGCAGCCATACTGTAAATCCAAGAGTAAAACAACACTACAGGTGAGAAAAAGGATGACAATATTGAGCTGTATCATAAATCTCACAGGACATTAATTAACATACATAGGAGACTCTTTCTTTATAATTCTATGTAAGTCTCTCTTGAGAAGATTGAACTGGGGGCAACGGTTATTTAATTGAAAGCTTAAAAATGGAGCTGAGAACATTTTATTTGCTTTCTCTCTTCCAAAATCAATGCATGTCTGATGACTACAGGCATGAAGAAGAATCAGTCATTTAGGTTCCTGGACATGCTGCTGCATGATTGAACACACACACACACACACGCACACACACACACGTTGTATTTTCATGTTTTATGGGGACATTCCATTGACATAATGATTTTATATTGTATACACTGAATATTCTATCCCCTTACACTAACCCTACTACTAAACCTAACCTACCCATCACAGAAAACTTTCGTATGACATCACTTAGTATGATTTATAAGCTGTCTTCCTCATGGGGACCAAAAATGTCCCCACAAGGACAAGGATTTCAGATATTGCCATCTTTCTGGGGACATTTTCTCATTGTAATGAGTCTACCAGGCCACACAAACCACACATAATATATATATATGTGTGTGTGTAAGGGATAATGTATAGAGAGGCGGTCGTTATAGTGAAAACAACCCCGACAGGCTGAACAGGACCCCGACGCGAAGCGGAGGGGTCTTGAATCAGCCTGAAGGGGTTGTTATTCGCTATAACAACCGCCTCTCTATACATTATCCCGCTTATTACATGGCTACCTACAAAATAAATAAATAAATTGACACGAATTATTGATTTAAAAAGGAGTTTATTGATTTAAAAACGATTGTATTGCTTCCGCCAAAGAAAATAGTTTGTTCCGCGTCCATAGCAACGCGCTGTTTTTCATGGCAACGGTCTGCTATACTTCGCAGCGGTCTGTTATCAAGAAATAACAGACCGCATTCTACATTGGAATTAAGCCAAGCCATGTAATATATATATATATACAGGGCTTGACATTAACACCCGCCAACCCGCCAAATGCGGGTGGATTTTGCTCGTGGCGGGTAACACAGTCACTCCAACTAGCCACTTTGGCGGGTTGAATAATTGTAGTCTTTTCAAAAGGCATCTGAAATAAGTGTGACACTACGACACTACAACTCCCATAGGGCTGTCAACGAATATTCTAAATTCGAATATATATTCGAATAGTTTTAAAAAACAGAATTTCGAAGGTGAAAATTAATATTCGAATGTGGAAAAACGCCCGCGGTAGCAGAGGCGCGGCTGTCTGCTTTGTGAGTGGGCGCGCTGCCTGAGGGGTCATTTTATTTAACGTTAAACAGAAACATGAAGTGTAGGCTACTGTACTGACTGAATAGATATTGCATGAATAAGGTAGGTTAGATACAGCAGTTTCATGCACTGCAGGCTTCCACTGGTTTGATTATTTACCGTTTCATGTCAAGGAAAAGTTCCATGTTTCCCACAGCACGGCTCGCTCGGAGCATTCAATGTCGATTATATATAGGCTACTGTAAAACTTCAATCAATGTTAATAATATTTGTTTCAATCACTGAATGAAGCCTGCTATATAAGAGTCGCGACCTTAAATGGCTTGCATTAAACTCTTGATCAGCACTCAACATTCGCTTATTGTTGTTGTTCATTTTTAAACTGTTATGCACAGAGCGCGTGACGCCTCATTCGCGCCGCAAGACCTCCAGACGCGCGTAAACGCGTCTTTACACTCGCGCCAGATGCTCTATTCGCGTTTGGTGTTGAGTGTGAGGGCTAGAGAGATGAAGAGTGCCTGCGAGTGAGCGAGCGAGAGTGAGTGAGGTCTGCGGTCTTGGCCATTAGTTGATTTCCTTGTTTTCGTGTAGGTAATACGTTGTCAAATATGTTTAAACTTAAATAAACTACCTATACAAGTAGTTATGTCTCTTTGTATTAATTTGTCCTGTTATTGACGTAATGCACGTCATTGACAAAATGCGCAACCAGATGTTCGAATAGTTCGAATATAAGCTATGTGTTTTTTTTAGAGGGAATATTCGAAGGTCATTTTTGAGCAATTTTGACAGCCCTAATGAATATTGTCGCTAGTGACAGACAACAAAGAACCTGCTGGAGTTATGTCGTTTGCCGGTGGAGCAATGTGGCGACATAATACATAATACATGGTTTTATTTTAAAAAGGAGCTTTACACACAACCTTATCAGAGCTAATGATAATGACCTGTATTGTTATATATTTATGTAGTCTTGATTTGGGTGTATACAGTGGTTTTACATTTAAAAGGGTTGTAAATCTAGTTCAAGTACATTTTAGCACGCCATAGTCAACTTTTATCAGGTAATTTCACAACAACAAAAATGTGGCTAGTAAAAATGCTGTGTGGCTAGTAACTTTGGAAAACCACTAGCCACATTGGCTAGTGAGCAAAAAAGTTAATGTCAAGCCCTGTATGTATATATATAAAATCAATTATACATAAATGGCAATATAAAAACAAATAACATGAACAATGAACACAAATGACCATCAACAATGATATATGCAGAGACATAAGATTAAAAAAAACTAAAACAGAAATGACAGAAAAAGAAGAAGAAAAAAAACTACTACAATCAAACACAGACTTTTCCTGAGGCCAAATATTTTTCTCTGTTCTGTCACATATTGCAGATCTCTGCCAGTGGAAAGGCTGAGTTGAGCCTGAAAAGTTTAGCCAATTACTAGTCACCAGTCCCTAAGGCTTCCATCGCAGTCTTACAAAGCCCAGAAACATGCTTACCTCATCCTCTCAGTGAAGATGCAATAAATTAGAGTGGCATTTGAGGAGAAAACGGAGAGAGAAGCCACTGGAGCAACAATAAATATGTCAAGTCAGAGTCAGCGCACATGAGCTGCGGTTCATCTGCCATAAACAAGTACAGTTAGATGCATTTGGCTGACAACTGTTCTATCATCCTGCTGAAAGCTGAGAGAAAGGCTCCAAAGTGTAATATGTTTTTTTAATAATAAATCATCTCACTCTAGGAAGTATTTGGCCCAGCTTGTTTTGGCAAAAATCCAACTTAAATCCTTACTAATACAAAAACAAAAAACAAAAAAAAAACTGATCTGTATGAAGTGTACAAAATAGTTTCAAATGCTTCCGTTTCATTCACTATCCTTGAACACACCCTACAGCACAGAACAAGCCTAATCAATGTACCGGTAATCCATCACCTTTGTGACCCATCTTTACCCTGAGAACCACAGGCGCTGTTTCACGGCGACCTCTGACGAGATCACGGGCAGAAACCTGGCTAAAGCAGTGTCAGAGTGAAAAGCGATGAATGACTTACGCCTTCTTGCCACAGATGGATTTCTTGTACCAGTTCCTGCATGTGCTGAAGTACTTTTTCTTCGTCCCCATGACCTGCTGTAAAGCGCACACATTGGGCCTGGAAAAAAAAGAGCGGAGAGAGAATGTGTGTTAAAAAAAAAACCTCTTGGAATGGTTGATAACTGCAAACATGACAGACTCAATTAGGCAGGTGATTATATAGAAGTCCTGACAAATTGCTTTAAAGAGCTGACTGAGCAAATCAAAAAAGGCTTTTATTTATGTTTTAGAAATACATTTATGGTTAATGAATAAAATTAGATTAAAATATTCTCAATTTGTAAATGCCATGTTAATGATACACAGATTTCTGTAATTGTAAAGTGAATAAGTTTAGCAAAAAAAAAAAAGTTTTGACAAATATTTACATTTATACAAATATATCAATGTAACAAGTAATATTTTAGGATATCACAATATTTGTTTTAATTATACATAAGATATTATTTAAATGATTGTAGGTTCATACTGTATAACAAAAAATAACAATAAAAAAATACAGTGGGGGTCTGAGACTCCTAGATAAAATGCATAATTTGTATTTCCATATAATTCAATACATTTTTGTCCCATTACAAATATTTTGTCAGCATAATTTGAGAGAAAAGCTAACAAAAAATATTGTTTTTTGGTAGGTATATAACGTGGTACAATTAAAAAATTATGATATTTAATTAGTAATAAGAAACCGTACAAAATCATTTTACGTATATATGTATCATACATATCATTGGTTGTTATTGTTTTAGTTTTTTTTAAAGGTTTAAATAGAATTTTGAGTCCCAGCATTTTTAAAGTGGACTCATATGTAATTTCTATGTTTGAAGACATTAACAACATTACCAAAATTAACCCCCTCTGTCCCAGTCAGCAAAGGTGAACTTTTAAAACAATCTTACCCTTCATTCTTAGCCCTGATGCGACTGTGTGTGACTATCTTGTCATAGGCTGAAGACTCCACCTGGTCCAGGGAACTGAGTGCCAGGATGGTCAAGGTGGCCGTAAACAAGAACATCATACTGGAGAATCCCTGCAGAAGGAATGGGAGCGAGCAACAGGGAACCAGCCTTTATATCACCCCTCCCCTTCTCTTTCTGTCTCAAACACACACAATGACAGATTAATACAGAGAGAATCAACCTGCTTCCTATGGATCCGCCCCCTCCATGAGAACCCTGCACGCCTAAGGTCCTTCCATATTTACAGAGACAGAAAGAAGAGAGGCAGAAGGTTTTACAATGGTATGGCCAGACCATCTGGAAATGTTTAGGTGCATTACATATAAAACATCTACATTATATGCCAAATGTTTTAGACATGCTTTGTTCCTTTTAAAAACACATATTCTGCAAGCATTACACCTTTTTTATCACTACAGCTTAATATTAATCTTATAAGTGACAGGAAAAGCGGTATCATTCTTTTACACCATCGCTTACTCAGGTGCTCTGCAGGTTTGTCCTTAGAAACAAGATGTTCATTGTGTGCAGAATGCTACTGAGGGAATCAGATGAAAGGATAATGTCTAATCATACTGCAACTGTTCAATCTCTTGCCAGTTTCTTTATCAGCGGGCTATTGTCCATATCTGGAATCTGTCGGTTTTAAGCTGGATCTTGGTTCAGGCCTCAGGCGGTCCTTTGGACAAGTCAAAGCCAGATGGGAACTTTTTAAAAGCTCCCAAGAACCATCTGCATTTATCTCATGCTGTCTGGCATGGAAAGGTGTGTGGGGGGAAAAGTGAATCGAGTATGGGAATAATAGTGGGAAGGGGTTTGAACAAGTATCAGAAAACACAGGTTTAAGAGCTATGGTCATTAATTTATGTCTTATGTTTTAACCCTGTGTGTCCATCTACCTCTAGTGGTGGAGTCATAGCAGTACACGAATTACAATAATCAGCGTCCTGTAATGAACACTACAGACACAGTGTAATCACCATGGGAAAATCTCAGAGTAAAACTGGGAGTTGTGAAAAATATGATACACCGGTGTTTTGCCAGATGATAAGTTTATCTATGTATCATCTTTTTACTCTTTTAATTCATTTTATAACTGTACCATATATCTATTTTAATTTATTTTATAACTGTTTTAATTTTCCCTGCTTTTATTTTTGTGATTAATTTAATTCCTCTCTGTAAAGCACTTTGAATTGGCATAGTGTATGAAATGTGCTATGCTTGCCTTGCCTTATGATGAGGAGAAACGTGGCAAGGCAATAGCCAAGAACAGTTTTCTAGAATGACAAACATAATGATCTTCACTTAATTAGGCCATTTCATTATTGTCTCAAATTTGTAACTTGAATTAAAATATACCGCTGTCACGAGCTAAATGTAATATCACACGAGTAATATTGAGCAAGACGGCGTTGTTCTAGGCTACTATCAACACGACTGTGATTCGACCGTAGCCACACACCCACAGGCATTTACACGACAGTTTAACAAGAAGCGATACAAGAACCAACAAGTTCAAGAACAAGAACAAGAACAAGAAGTAATGTTGCGTAACTTACATTTTTAGAAATGTATATTGCTTGTTGCCATGCTTGTTGCTAGTGATGTGACATTTGAACCGAGGCGTTGGAGCTCGAGTCGTGTGTCGAGCATAAGTGGGCGTGGCCAGGCTTCTGTTGTTAACGTAGAAATCATCATGACAAAAGAAGCCTCACTTTCTGTCCAATCACGTGCGCGATTCATTTTGTGTGTTGGAATGTTCGAAGTTACTCCCAGATCTTAAGAGTAATGTTTTTTGGCCACAGCTGCTTCCGTACAGATTGAGTCAGTGTTACTGAGGATGACTGTATGGGGGATTCAATCTTTCCAGGACAAGGCAGTGGATATGGAAGGCCTCTAGGTTGATGATGTGCTGGCGGTATGGGGTCCATGACTCTGCCCCATAAAGCAGAGTGGAGAGACATACCACGTTGTGAACAGTGACCTTGGTACTGACCTTCAGGTTACGGTTTTCAAAAACCCTGCTGCGTTGACATCCATCCAAAAGATGATGAGGCTTTATTTATCCGGATGTGTATTTCTGTGTCAAGGGAGCAGCATGAGGACAAAGTGGAGCCGAGGTAGGTGAATTGGTCAACTGTTTTAAGTCGAACACCATTTATATGAAAACTGGGGGGTGTGGGGGTGGGGGAAGTGAGATAGGACATGACCTCGGTTTTCTGAGTGTTAACCTGTAGGCCAAAAGATTGGTACAAACCGGATATTGTGTTAAGGGCGTGCTGCATAGAGTCCTCGGCCTGGAGCCGACGGATGTTGAAAAGGCTTCCATCAAGTCGGTATTCCACATGGACACCGTCTTCATGTCCCATGACACACACACACACACACACACACACACGCTGTTAAGGCTTTTATTTTTGCACATAACATGAAACTATCTAGGCCAAGGGATTGGGAATGACCAAACGACGCCACAGCAGGATTAACTTTTGCAACAAGCAACACGTAACAGTAGCCTAATATTTCGTTACTGAATCATCTTTTCTAAAAGAATCAGTTCATGATTCAGTGACTCATAAGGACCAGCTTCTAGTCAGTTCAAAAACGAAAAAAGAATTTCGCTGTGAGTATCTTTGGTTATTTGCACACTGATATTATCTTAACTATTTACACCTATTTTGTCATTTTATACCACAGTATTTTCTATACATGCTATTCTAAGTCAGATAGTCTACATTTAAAATGAGAAGGACACACAAACAAAAGGTACAATGGTATGACCAGAACTTGTTTTATTACTCTTTAATGTAATGTAAATTATTCCTTTTTTGAGATACATTAAACTTTATAAAATGTTGTCTCAGTCCAGCCCTGGGTATTCAGATAGGCTGTAATTAGCATAATAACTGAAATGGAAAATTATTACTGATTTGGAAAATACTTGTAGCTGCCAATCATACACGTGGCCTTTATTTACATAGTGCTTTATACAATACAGATTGTTTCAAAGTAGACTCACAGTAATAATCAGGAAAATAACAATGAATGATGCAAACATCACATAGGCCTATGAGACCAATTCAAATCAGTTCAATAACTGAGTTCAATTCAGCATAGGGAGTTAGACAATTAGTGTGGTTATTCAGCTCGAGTCAGTTCAATGTGGATTTCATTCAGTGTTGATGTTGCAAATTCGTCAATTATAAATCAAAGTCCAATCAGCTATAAAGCGATGTGTCATCGTCCAGGGCTGCGTTTCCCAAAAGCATTGTAAGCCTAAATAGATCGTAGAACCATTGCCACCAATAGTGACTACGATCAACTTGGCTCACAATGTTAATGAGAAATGAAGTCCACCTCAATTCAGTTCAAATGTAGTTCTCATCCAATAGTGTAAGTGCAGTTAAATCAATAATATTACTGACTATTAAGTGTCTTTTAAAGCCCAACTAAGCAAGCCAAAGGCGACAATGACAAGGAACCCAAACTCCATCAGGTAATAGAAATGGATTTTTGGTTTTTTTTGGAGAGGCCAGGCTCAGTCAGGGGGATATTTCTCCTCTGGCCAAATGAAGGAGCATGGTGTTATTTATGACTGCAGCACAAGTCAGATTGTAGATTGATATCATTCAAACAATTTCAGCCAACTCCTTTTTCTTGATATGTCACAGCAGTGTTATGCATATAACCTTGCTTTGTTGCTTTTTTTAATGGTACTGAAGTGAGTATGCATTTAGTGACAGAAAAATAAGAAATAACATCTCACTGAATCTCACATTCCTAAATCATCTACAGTTCACTGATGGATCACACAGTTTCACTGCTGATCCAAAATAAACCGTAAACCCAGGATAGATCGGCTGCGTGAATTTGCCCTGGACTATGTGGATGAGTTTCATTGTGTCAGAGATGCTGAAGTAGTTCACAATTCCAGCAATGTAATCCACATACACTCCTAATCTAGAAGACTTTAATTTAGAAGTGTTTACATTGAGTTTAGTCTTTTTTTTACTGTCCCAGAATGTGTATTTGGAAGGAGAGCAGTATAAATTCGTAGACTGATCATTGCTTCCAAATTTACACTCATCACCCCTTCCCTTTCTGCAGATGCTCCTATACGACAACGAAATACCCACGCCAGCACTCCCACTCCACTCAACTTCCCAGTAGGCACGTCCACACACACTCTCTCTACACAACACCTGAGGCCAACAATCAAATCTCTCTGGACGATTGGGATATCGCTGGACTTTGCCAGTGTTAGAAGCCACTCTGTTCCCCCCAGACAGTCGGAGTATTTCATTCATTGTGTTTGAATCCATTGAGAGCTCTTGTGAATCTGATGGAAATAAAACACAGTTTAAGATCACTATAAAAACAGCAGAAGTCAATGAAAAGTCATGTCGTGTGTGTGTGCGTGACATACATTGTAGGATCTCATTTCTATTCCTGGGTGCATCTGTAGGATTGTTGTAGCGCATTACTAAGAAAAAACAACAACATATATTTATGCATGTAAGGTCACACCTATGTTTTCATATTCACACAGTTTTTATTTAAATGATTCGTTCCTGAATTAATGCTATACTTACCCAAACCAGACACAACCACTACCTCTGAATTTAGGAAATTGTCCACTTTTTTCTTTATTCTTTTAGAGAAAGTTTTTCTCAGATTAGAAGGACGAGAACTGACATTAAAGCTGGAAAGGTCAGTAGGTTCACGAGAAACAGAGAGAGACGAAGACCTCTATGAAAAAAATAAAAATAATAATTAACAAAAGCGTTTTTTCTGGGGCTGGGCAGCGTATATGTTAGTTTGTGTTATAGTTAAATTCATTAACTACTAATGTTAACAAAAAAGACCTTATTGTAAAGTGTTACTCAATTTTTTAATATATCTTACTGTCTGCTATGCATATATATATACTTGCTTGGCCAGAGGGTTTGGATTCAGTTATTAGGAACTACACTCTTAAAAATAAAAGTTCTTTATTGGCATCTATAATTTCATGAGAAACCTTTAACATCACAAAAGGTGTCTTTATAGTGTAAAAAGATTTATATAAAGCCTTAAAATGTCTTTCACACTGTTCAGTGGAACTGTTCACTGAAGGGTTCTTTGGGGAGCCAAAAATGATTCTTAGGTGTTGCGCTGGCCAAGCTTTCACAGACTTGCATTTTTAAATATGTTCCTGGTCTAATTCATACCTGATTCATTCTCTCTGCTCCTGGTGACACGTCATGGTTTTTGTGGATATCCATTGTACACCGCATACAAATACTCATCTGGTCAGTGTGACAAAAAATCTCCAAAAGCTCATTGTGTATTGGACAGATCATCTCCTGGAGTTGTTCAGTAGCATCTACCAAACAGTGTCTCTCAACTTTGAAGAGATTCTCATGTTTTTGAAAGTGAATTGGACACAAAGAGTTCAGACACACCAAACAGGATTTGATAGCTTTGTATTTTCTGCCAGTACAAACATCACACTCCACATCTCCAGGTCTAGCGTCACAGTGAGGAACATGAGCAGTCTGGGGAGCAGCCTGAGGAGCAGCCTGGGGTTCTGTCCTCCTCAGTTTCTCCACCATTTCAGCAACCACCACATTCTTCGCTAAAACTGGTCTCAGATTGAAGGTCTTTCTGCACTGAGGACAGCTGTAATCTCTCAATTGAGCATTTTCATCCCAATAGCGTCTAATACAGTCCATACAATAATTGTGTCCACAGGGGATGGTCACTGGATCGTTCAGTAGATCTAGACAGACTGGACAGCTGAACTGTTCCCGGCTCACAGCAATATTAGCTTCTGCCATTTCAGTACATTTAGATGGAGAAAGACAGTTCGACAACACTTACCACACTATCCTGGTTTTGTGTTTAAGAGAAGTGCCAAACCGGTGTGTCTATAAGACGTGACTGCCTTTATTTTGCTGCACATTAACAAAGTCCCATAAAAAGTCCATTAGGGTCACTAAATAGTGGTGTGCCAACTTTCGATTTTTCAACATTTCTGAGAAATGCACTGATAATAAAGATAATTTTGCATATGGCTGAACAAAGGTCTTGTCATTTAGATTATGTTTTATATTTATTACAGTCACAGTAAGTCTATGTTAAAATTGCTTTACCAGAATAGCAATTTAGAATGTGCAACACCCACATAAACAAACATAATGGACATCATGACTTGCAGCACATGGGGCTATTGAAATTTAAATAGATAAGATTCTTTGGATCATTGCCAAATTTAGGTCGGACAACGTTAAAACGCATCTTTTCAGTCTCTAAGGGACATGGTGATGGAGGAAAAATATGAGATGGGAAGATAAAATAATATTTAAGTGATTTTGCGTTCACTCGCAAAACTTTTGCAAACTTTTGCATTCACTCGCAAAAATCAATAAACCATTTTTTCTTCGCATCTCATAATATTTCCATAATCAGTTTTGCTTTTGCATGAAGAGTGTGAAACTTTTCAGAGAGAATGCAAAGGTATTGAGAGATCTTGCAAAAGCATTGAAATATAATTTTTCCTCTCGTCTTTACTTTTTTCCCATCACAATGTTCTGTTCAATGGCAATAACTATATAGTATAACATTTCTGATTAATAATTACATAGGTTGTTTGCAACCAACTTAGAGAAAATTCATATTTGTTCAATAGTACTTTTAGTTACTGAAATATAACCCTTCGTTCTCCGTGTGGCGACTAGCCCCAGTCTCCCCTACATGTACAGTGCACTCAGGCCCGGATTGGATATATTTAAATAACATCTATTTTTGCTCCGCCAATGAAAATAGTTCCAAAGGACGTCAAAGTAGTATCAGATGTTAGCCTACGTGTCATGGTTCCTGAATGAATTTGTGTTTTTGAATGAATCGACTGAGTGAATGATTCTGTGACTCACAGAAGGTTTTAAGTTCAGAATAACTCAATGGCTGCATCTGAAATACACCTTATATATAGTAAGTGATTACGAATTAGACGAATTACTTCCAACAAGATTCAAAAGTGTGCATCTGATGGACAGTTTGCTCTCCCATGAGGCCATGAGAGAGGGTTAGTGAAGCGACGCAACTGACACTTTAAAGTCACATGACAATGACAACATGACAGATGTAGTGCATCCGGATTATATTCATACTACACACACTCATATTATACAGAACATACGTTTTTAACGCAAAGTAATTACTTATTCAAAAGAAGTAACTACCCTGACAGTATGCAATTTCAGATGCAGTCAATGTCTTTGAATGAATCGGTTGAATGAATGACTCAATGAATCGCTTATAAGTCACGTATCGCCACCTATGAGTGTAACTTTCAGAAAGTGTTACTGAAAATAATCACTATTAATGCACAGACTGACAGCCTATCTAGAACGCGCAAACGTTCTTACGTCCCTGTGAGGTCCACTCCACAGTTCTGGATTTTAGCATTTAGAAAGCAGAGCATGTCTGCGCATTTCCCCTTGCTGAGGTGCAAATGACTCGCTGCTCTTTTAAACTTCATTCAAGTGCCCTTGGGCTGCACACTGGACTCTCTAAGGGTGCTAATTCAAATAAATTATAGATAGGCCTTTGTACCCTGGTGAAGGATGAAGGATGTGAAATGAATTAGATAGTAGAATCTGCCCAGTGTTTAATGCTCCTCCACACCCAATCTCACTGTGCAGGAGTCTATATTTAAAACCATTATTGATCCACCATTTCAGGACAGTAGATAACCTGTTACTGGTTTAAATATGACATACTGGGTCAAAATAAAATGCATTTCTTTACAGTAAATCTAATATAACTGCAGTGTAGTGTGAGATTTTTCTTCTTCAGGTGCTGGAAGTAGTTTATTATACACATAAATTGTAATATGCAGTCCATGGTCTTCTTAGTCAAGAACAATCAATTTTCTTGATTTAGAAAGAATACCAACAATACAGAAATAGAAACAAGGAGGAATTACCTATTGCTAATATTTTCCATAGAATAATGATTTCAACACTATGCTTTCTGTTAAACAAGTCATTTCAGTATTTTATTTTGCTTGCTCTGCATAGATTTGCAGTTGACAACGGTTCGCCAAATATTTACTTTACATATTAGCCTAAATGGTTATCTTTGATGCGATCACCTGAGACCAGTGGGAAAATATGATGAAATTTATGCAAATACTTACAATGCATACATTTTTAAGTGAAGAATGTCAAATAGTCTGCAGTCTCCAAACTGCATAACCCTTGTTTTAATTTAGTATGGTAACCTACGGCTTGATTGACATAGTACACTCACATATCACATTCAGAGTATATACACTTAGTACAGTTTCACCCTACAGCCTACACCCTACATATTTAGTCAACAAATGTGTTAGTGCTTAATCTGTGCCCACATTATACATTACACTATACTAATTTCCCAATTTCACTATACTAACTCACCTTTACACAGTTAATGTTAGTCATGAGGCCTTGCAATGGTCAAATTACGTAATCTTATTTCTGAAATAAACTTGGATGGGATGGATCCCAATAATTCACAAGTCATAGTACAGCATATTTATTTATTTATTTATTTATATTTGTGCATTAATTCATGATCTGTAATATGAGGCAGTAACCTGTTAAGTAAACAGTGAGGATAGATGGAATAAGATGTTCAGGTGCTTAAAAAAGAATGAACTGATGGTATGGAAACTGTAATAATACCTTGTTCTCCTTTTCATTCTTCATTATGAATACAACTGAGAGTATGATGAAACATACAAGATTACTGTAACAAGACTTTACAGTACATTTATGATATACTTTGGACTTGTCAAGTGTTTGTATGACCAAATTCATCCACGTTTATTAAGAGACACCCTTCAACTTGTCCCTTCTCTCATATATGCGCAATGCAAAACGTGACTAAAAAGTTTTAAAAGTTGTAAATAGTTGCATAGTAAACTTTATTAAAGATATTAGGTTGCATGACGGTAATGACATCTCTTACGGTGGATCCACAGATAGCATAAAATGCTAAATCTAATGGAGTAAGGCAGAATGAAAGGTCTGAATAGCAAAGGGTCAGTAATTGCTCCTTCATATATGATTCAGCAGAGAGGAGAGCAGAGCAGCGATAAACTACAGAAGCATTTACACACTTGACAGAGTGTAAATCACTGTGAATGACAACGTTGGACCCCGTATTCTCTTAAAAGAGACAATCATCCCTGAGACCCAGAATGACACTTGATGTTCATATCATACATATGCAACGCCCTGCACTGGACAGTCACCACAGCTGCTCCTGAGATAGAGCGAATGGTTCAGGAGAACAGCATCTTTCTCTTTGATTTCCAGCATTCGGCATGTGATCGTCACTTTTGAATGCCGAGTTTGAATGCCGTTATAATCTGCTTCCTTCATATCCGTTTTCCTCATTCATTTCTTCCTCACAGATTTTACGCATGTATACCATTTCCTCGTCATCTTCCTCAGTCTCATTTACACTGTCTCTCTCTGTTTCTTTGTTTTGCTTCTTTGCTGCCTTGAAATTGAGGTTTCCTCCCTGTTCAACATCGTCCTGTTCTTCAGATTCACCAGCTTCCTCTGACACGGAGTAAATCTCTCCCGGGTTGTTTGGCCCTTTGCAGTTCATTTGATGGCTAACAATCTTGTTTGGGACAGAACCACCCGCTAGGCCACTAAAGCCGCCAGGCTTCCAGGCATTGGCTTTGGGTGCGCCCTCCTGGATCATAGAGGTGGTGACACTCTTCAGTCTCATTTTGCCCTTCAGTTGACTTCCAGCTGAAGCAGAATTGCACTTCGAAGGGTTATCAGGATAAACAAGGCTTGAGGCTCCTGCGCTCACTTTTGAGGTCGGCGTGCCAATCTTCATCATTCCCATCACCTCATACCGGAAGCTTGAGATGTCCTGTTTAAGTTCCTATTAATGATATTATTCACACATTGCTCAGTAAAACATGATGTACAGTTATATCACACTAAAGATTAACAGGATCTATTTAAATGCAAAAAAAAAAGTATATATTATTTAATATGACTGATTGAGATTGGCCAGATGTGGCATTCTGTGGTCAAAAACGTTTAGGATCATTTTGGAAAATCTCCTACACTGCCAAGATTTATAAGTATCATATTAAGGGACTCTATAGTAAATTATTTTTTCTATTTTTTTTATAAATTATATTTATTCATAATAAATAAAGTAAATATCCATTTGAATATATAAATAAATACTTATTTACCCATTTACATATGTATTTACTTTTTCTTTACTCAGTAGCTATGTAATAAACAGTTTATAAACAATTAAAAGAAGTTTCAGTTAAAAAACTAAAATTACTAAAACCAAAACCCAAATAAATTAGTTTAATAGAAATATTTTTAATAAAAATAATAATAAAAAATGACAAAAGCACAAAACAAAATGAGTAAAACTTAAACAAAAAAGAAAATGTAAAAATAAAAGTGAATTCAAAATATTATTAAGTACTATAATAGTAAGTAAGTAATAAAATAATACTGGTAAGGAATGGAATATTGTACAGTTAGTTACACAACCTGATCATGGTTTGTTTTGTGATATTGGCTGGCTGATCATTGTTCTTTACTTCTTACAACATTAAAAAACAACCCGTACTCAATTTACCTTAAAGTTCTCTTCTGTTAGTCCCTCTTCTTTTTTGGCATCCCTGATCATTGCTGCCACATACCGCTTAACCAGGTTTCTAAGTACCTCCTAAAAAATGAGATTATTTCAGTTATGAACATAGAAAAGATTAGGCCAAACAAGCAGTCCTTAAAGTCTTTCAGAGGAGTGGAAGTGTATTTGATAGGGAGATTAATCTCTCAATTCAGAAGTTGATTGACACCGTGTGGAATAAAATGAAAAGGTGGCAGGCTGCAACCTTTCATCTGGTCCATTTAATGATCAGTTGCTTTGAAAGAGACACCATTACCTGGTACTGGCGGTTTGTGCGGACATTTTCAGCAGCTCGAATCTGGAAAAAAAGAGATAACCTATAATTTGCTATACTACAAGGTGAGATTAGTGAAAATCTCAGTAGCTCCAATCATTTTGTTCACAGAATCATTTAGTTTCTTCAATATATTAGATTTTTAATACTGACTGTTGTTTATTCCTCATACATCACATTCACATGACTTAAGAAGACTTGTGCAAGTTCTATAGACTAGTTTAATGGTGCTTTTATAAATCTTGACTATTTAAATCACCATGTACTTTTTGTCTGGTATAGAGCAGAATGAACATTCTAATTATGTTCCATGGAGGAAAAAAACATTTAAACAACATTAGGGACATATGGACTAACCCATGTTTCATATTAATTATTAATAGTAAAAGAGAGCAAATAGCTCATTACCCCAAGTGATCCAAGCGTCTCTGTTCTTTTTCTTTGATTAACTTTGAAGCAGTTGCTCTTGATCCATTTGATGAGGTACCACGTTGATTTTGGACTCGGGATGATGTTGAAGGGAGGAGGCAGCGTTCCGCCCTCTTCGAAGTAGCTCATCCAAAGTTTAGTTCTGGCAAACTTCCACTCAATATCAGCATGGTCCTGTGGACCAACCAAAGACATGCCAATCAAACAGCAAACTGAAAGGTATAGAAGAATATTTCCTTTTCACACCAAAGGGTCATAAAATGAATGAAGTGATTACAAAATATACTATAAATAAACGTTAAGTAAATACATACATTTTGATGTACCCAAAAGCAAAAAAAGCAACCATTTATAATACTTACAGCAATATGTTGGTAGGAATTATTCATCATAGCAATAAGCATATTAAGAAGCACCACCAGAGAGATTATGTTGTAGGTCCCAAACATTGTGGCTCCAACAAACTCTGTGAACTCGTGTTTGGGTTCAACATTGGTCACATGCAGTTGAACAAGACCAAATATGGACCAGAACAATGACTGCAGTGTCTCAAACATACTGTAAAAAACAACAACAACATGATATCATTATTTATTGTACAGCAAGTAAAATGAAGGTTAAATCTATAGATCTGAGAAAACTACAGTTCCTCACGTGGTGAATGCATTGTTTTGCACTGGGCAGCGGATACCCTTGCACGTGTCGTTTGTTTTTGGATCATCATAATAGAAATACAGTTGATTGAGTCCATTTGCAAAGGCGAGCAGCACCAGGCAGTAAATGAAGAGAAATTTGAGGATGTCCAGAAGCATTCGGCCAAGGGAGATCTGAAGAGGGCCCAGGTGGGAGTTGGCTGTGAAGAGTGAAATCAGTCGTAGGGAGCTAAATATATTGGCAATGGCGAACAAGGCCTCGCCCACCAAGGTAGGGTGCCACATCACCCAATCGTCCCGGGGCTGGTTGCCAGAGTCCTGCAGAAAGACAAATGTTGTAAATTACAGCGTGTCATCGTATTCAACCTCTGGTCATATTCTGTTCTTGCTTCCAAATAAGAATCGACTAACATCTTGTCCTAACCATGCACAACCCAAAATGTTTTCCAGCAACAAGTAATCCACAATGAAAGGCAAAATGTGTTGAATGCTAATCAAAAAAAATTTTTTTTTTAGGTTTAATATACATTTATGTGGACCATGATTTTGATTTTCACTGAAATTGAATTTTTGTAAGAATTAAAATTTCTATTTTATTTCTATTATTTATTTAGCAAATATACTTAATTGGGCAGTTTCCTGGACAGGGTTTAAATTAAGCCAGGAATCTAGAATAGTTAAAGGAGAACTCCGGTCAATTTTAACATTGAGCTGATTTTTTTGTAAATTTGGAGTGCTGTCAATACAGAGAACAAAGACAAAAATCGGTGTTGCCTACACCATGTTATCCTCTTTTTAAAATTTGCACCCTGTTGACTTCAATGGGGCAAGTTTTAAACCTGCTTTTAGCCTCTTAACATCCTTGATGTGTCATTACAAGTGCACAGCTAATGTGAGTGATTCCTTCAGAGTGAACACGAGTGAATCTGACTGCAGTAGATGTGAAAGATATTAATAAAAGTGATGTTATTTCAGCCAGCGCACATACCTGTATTTTCTTCCTGTTTTCGGTCGAAGCCCATAGTAATCGATTGTCGAGTTCACACGCATAGGTTTAGTTACCTATGATCACGCACGTGAACTCGACAATTGATTACTATGGACTTCGAACGAAAACAGGAAGAAAATACAGGTATGTGCGCTGGCTGAAATAACATCATTTTTATTAATATCTTTCACATCTACTGAAGTCAGATTCACCCGTGATCACTGAAGGAATCACTCACATGACTTGTGCACTTGTAATGACACATAAAGGATGTTAAGAGGCTAAAAGCAGGTTTAAAACTTGCCCCATTGAAGTCAACAGGGTGCCAATTTTAAAAAGAGGATAACATGGTGTAGGCAACACCGATTTTTGTCGTTGTTCTCTGTATTGACAGCACTCCAAATTTACAAAAAAATGAGCTCAATGTTAAAATTGACCGGAGTTCTCCTTTAATCGTGGCTTAAAAAAATGGTTTTCTGAAACACAAATTAAGTACAGATTACTAACACCTGTACTATGGAGTCATGAACTAAAATAAACCAGATTCATTTAAAACAAACTGTGCTAATCTGAAATAGCATGACAGAGGTCTGACAAATCTTAAAATGATATGGAACTGAGAAGCAAGGAAAACAATGACAGCAGAAAAAAAACCTTTACTGAACAAAAGATAACTCTTTTAAAGCAAATAGCAAAGAACAACTGCACACATCAGCTGTGGAATCTACCTAAGCCCCTAAAGCATAGGTCAACCCTGCTCCTGGAGGGTCACTGTCCTGCACAGTTTACATCCAACCTGTTTCAGCTTGTGATTATCAGGCGATCCTGAAGAGCTTGATTAACTGCTTCATGTGTGTTTGATTAGGGTTGAAGCTAAACTCTGCAGGACAGTGGCCCTCCAGGAGTATGGTTGAAGAAAAATATGAGATGGCAGAACAAATTATTTGTCAAAACTTCTGCGTTCTCTCACAAATCTTTTGCATTCCCTCAAGAAACTTTGCGTACACAAATGTTGTGAGTGAACGCAAAGTTTCATACTCTACTCACTCCGAGCAGGATTTGAACCAGGGTCTCCAGCATGGAAAGTAGGTGCATTAACAAGGATGCTAGTCTCTTGCGTTGATCGCTAATGCGCCTCTTCCTAGCATGCCTGTGTTGCGCACACACACACACACAGGGAAACTGCCCCAATAGGGTTTATTTTATATAGGAATCAAATAGAACATTTGAACATAATTGAAATTTGTTACCCTAACGTGAGCGACAATCTTCAATGAGATAGTGGCCAGATACAGAGAATTCATGACAAAGTCCATGAGGTTCCACCAGTCATGAATGTAATCCTGAAAGCCACCGTCCCACATTTGTTTGATCTCAGCCCATACAAAGCCTGTAAAGCAAAAGATATGAAAGAAAATTAATCTACAACTGATCAAAATCAGAAAAAATATCCAGCCCTAAAAACTCATTACCTAAAACCCAGGGTAGAATCATCCATTCCACAGGGGTAACGGTGGGCTTTGAGACCTGCTTAGTGTGGTTCATAGTGTCATTCATGGTATTCCTGTTGGTATCCACATGTTGGGAGGCCAACAGCAGGAGAAAGAGGAAGGTCAGATAAGAAGCAGTGTGGCATATAAACTTGATGAAGGGTTTTCGGATGAAGAGGCCGTAGTGGCTCTTGGGGGCGATCAAGTAGAACAGCGAAAAGAAGGGGAAGAGGAATCCGATGAACATACAGGTGACAGACTTGCTGGCCCAGTGGCGGCGTCTCCAGCCTGGGAACTCATCGTACCAGCGAGATGCGAGCAGCTGCTGGCAGTTTGGCTGTGCTACAAACTAACCACATAATGAAAAGAGATGAAATTGACTAATTAAACAAATGAAATGAGTAAATTCACTGTTAACCACAAATAAATCAAGACATACAGTACATACAGTAATGTATAGAGTTGCTGAGATTTTGCCTGAACTGTAATTTAAGGATTTGCTTGCATTTTCTGTAATGTGCAGCGAAACAAAAATCATTTTCTGACTTCTTTCATGCATGGAGACTGTCATCATCTTGTTTTGTTTTTTTTTACAGTTGCAAAAGAAATGCTCTCTGCGGGAGAACACAAATAACGGAGCCATGTCCTAATGAGAAACAAGTGCCATTTGAAAAAGAGCTAACACAAAAGGCACAAAAAGGCTTATAGTAACTGTTTTTTTTTTCTCAGGCTGCTCTCTCTGGTTCTCATCATATCTGGTTTAAATCCCTATATCTTTTCTTCACCTTTTCTGAAAACCATCTGGGCCACACATGGAACGCAGCAAGCCAAACACTGACTCATGTTTGAATTAAACATAGATAAATGTGATTTTCTTTTTGTGATGTCAATGATACTTAACTCTTACTTTTCCCCAAATCTGCAGAATATGTGGTACATTTATTTTTTAATATTAATTATGTATTTCATTAATTAAATTAAAAACATGATTATTTAAATTTTCTTTTTTTTATTAATATTTTTTAATATACAAAAAAAACAGATTTTTTTATTACTATTTATATGTTGTCAAAAATTAAATTAATTAACAGTGTAGTATATATCTAATATCTCTTTTTTGGGTTCTGACTGTAATTCATGAAAGACAAATAATGAAACAGAATGGTTAAGCCTAGCTTGTTGTCAACTGTTTGCGATGTAGAAGATCTTCCTGAGGAATTTCAATGATACAGCAAAAGAAAAGTAATATTCTGCTGAGCCTCTGTTAAATTACTTACAGATGCTGCATGTGAATATAGGGCAAAATCTTCCGCAGCTTGTAAGCATCACTTCTCCATTTTCAGTGATGTTTAAGCAAGCACACACATACAGTACTGTACACATGCATGACAAAGTAGCTTACAAGATGATATATATCACCACATAGAAACCTTTCCTGCATAAGAAAAAAATGTCCTTCAACCTTTTAAACAGAAAGAGCTTGTAATGTTTCATCTGGACAGAGGGGGGCAACATAGATCCACATAATGTTGCAGCCACCCTGCAAAATCCCTCTGGAGTGGGCAACTCTGGCCCTTGACATCCACTTTCCAGCAGAGGCTTAATCAGAAATCGCCCGCTATTCCCTAAGTTAGTCCACTAACACAGTTCACTTGAAGAAGTGAATGAAAACAAGTGAGCGAATTCGGACAGCTGTTGAGCATACATCGGCTGTACACTCGTTATTGCGGTGCAATGTTGGATAGAATGAGTGCACTCAATTACGTCCACTATGGTTTCGGACACCACTACAAATGGCTGTCCCTTCAAATAATGCCCTATTTGAGGGTATGGGGGGGCGATTTCGGATTCATCCAGAGTTCCAGTCCTAATCAAACACACCTGTACAAGCTAATCAAGCTATTCAGGATTACTAGAGTAAGTGAGTCTGTTTGATCAGGGTTGCAGACAAATTCTACAGGGAAGTAGATCTTGAGAGCCAGAGTTGGCCATAAAAACTCAACCTATTATCTTGAGGTGAACATTTTCTTCTCAGCTTTAAATACCCAAATTTGCTAATTAGATTTACACACACCACCACTTGAAATTATCCACATTGTGTAAAATACACCACATTGCTAAATCAACACGGCAGCCATCCAAATATAATCCCAGACTACTGAAACAAACAGCTGAACACCTGTGAACCTTTGCAATATGCTTGAGTGCTGTTCCTATCTGGAGTGATTGTTTTGCGCTTCTGCTAATGATCTAGCAGCATTTGAGGATTGCTTTCAAAGTTCTTGTTGTCACAGAACCATTGCTGACATTTGGAGAGCAAACATCTTACCTCTTTCTGATGGTACTTGATAGCCAGTTTAAGCCTGGCTAGATCATTACTCCCTTCCTCCACCAGGAAATTGATATCATCCTTGTAGTTCAGAATCAACTCGAGCTCTCTGGAGCTGCGCGTCTGGTCGAGCATATCTTTGGCAAACTGCTTGCACTGCTGTGAAAGCTCTTCGTACTCTGACTTGAATTCATTCTCCACCTTGCTGAGCTCCTGGAGCTCCCAGCTGAGCTGAAAGGCCGTCAGGAAGGGGTCCTCGCTGGATAGGGCGATGAGCGAAGGACTGGCCAGGGCCCGGTAGATGTTGAGACGGGATCTGGAATGTCGCAGGCTGTCCACGTCTGAGCCGGACACGCATTCCATGCAGTTGCAACGCACCTGGTGGGGCTGGGGCACGGACACCCCCTTCTGAACCAGCATCTTGATGATCTCATAGTTGTTGGTGTGTGCGGCCAAAATAATGGGCGTTATGTCAGGGGTAAAATCGGAGAACTGTTTATCCAACAGGATAGGGGGCACCTAGAAAAAAAAAGAAGAAACCAGAGCTGGTAAACATAAAGTCCACCGCAAAACAGAAATAAATGAGGGAGCAGGCCCCCAATCAAATAGCTTTGCTGCCATATTGAATGTTATGATTTTTCTCTACAAGTGTTCTTGTTCCTCTCCCTTATAATGTCTGTGATGTAATTTGCTTTGAATGAAAGTGCTAAATGAAATGCTAAATGTATACACTAACATTCAGAAGTTCGGGGTCAGTAAACATTTTTATGTTTTTGAAGTCTCTAATGGTCACCAATTAGGCTGCATTTGTTTAATCTGAAACAGTACAGTAAAATCTGTAATATTTTGAAATATTATTACAATGTAACATAACTGTATTCTATTTTAAAATGTAATTTAATCCTGTTATGGCAAAGCTGAATTTTCAGCATCATTACTCCAAGTCTTCAGTGTCACATGATCCTTCAGAAATCATTTTAAAATGCTGATTTGATGCTCAAAAAATGTTTCTTATTATTATAAATGTTGAAAACAGCTGTGCTGCTTAATATTTTTATGAAAACAATGATGCATTTGAATAGAAATTAACCCTTTAGGCGCCAGAGGTTTTTTCCTAAAACGTTCGATTTTGACATCTTAATTTCAAAAGGCTATATCTTAAAAGTGATAAAAGATAGAGACTTTCTGTAAATTAGAGAAATATTAAGGATGACCCAAAGTTTATGTAGGGATTACATTTTCCCATCTAATTTGCATATTATGACGTCATATGGCGGCGGCCATCTTGGATTATAGAATTTTTATGGTTTTTGTTGATGTTTGTTTGGTTTTTTTTTTTTTTTTTTAGCTGACAAAGACGCACACATCACAAGGACATAAACACACAAAAAAGAACACATATTGTACACTACTAAATGGTCAGGGAAATAGATAGGAAATCAACAGTGTAATAAATGGCAGACAAAAACAATTGTTGCAGGGCTTTTGCTGTAGAGATAATGACTCCCTATTCATCCAGGTGACATTTCTTGTAGTGTTTCATGGTGTGGTCTTGCGATAGACTATGCATAATAGCCCCTCTGCCCCGTGTCACATTGCCTCTTCTCCTGCTACGAGCAGCAGCGCGCGCGGGCGCGGCCAGATCTGCCTCGCGCGCGCGCCGAATGTGCACAGCTCGGACTACTGTCATTGTCATTGCGACTCCCCACCCTGCCTCCACGTTGCCCCCTAACTGCCCTATGAATACTTCGACCTCGTCTAACATACCCAGTGGCATTAGACAAAGTCTCCACCACAATACAGTACTGTCGCCGCGATTGCGGAGAGGCACACGGTCACGGCTAGCGCGGTAAAAATCTCCCGCGGCCGCCTCGTTCCCCACAACACTAACACGCCTGCTAACTTCGCGATGAACACTCCGATCCCGGGAAACATTGTTCCCACCACTGACATTGGGCAAAGGACCATCTAACGTTATATTGGGCAAAGGATTCACCGTTTGTGCTTGGTGTAGGGCTATACTTTCACTTTCAGAATCACCGTCATTTTCTGAAGGCAGATAGCGTTATTCCCCTTCAGAATCAGAGTCCGCGAATAGAAGACCCAACACTTCATTGCTGGTAAGCTTTATTGATGCCATTAGATAATAATAATAATAATAATAATAATCTAATGCAAATACTCGCTGATGTTGACAATATTGCTCTGATAAAATGGCTCACTCGCACACTAGCTCCGCTTTTGTTCGCACTGATTCAATGCGCTCTAGCTCGAAGATTTTGTATAGAAGCATGACTTTTTTTAAGTCGGGGATGAAGTATGACATGTCTGCCAACTAGTGGAGGGGAGGTTGAACGAAATTTGACACCCTATTTGACAAAATCGGCCGTTTTATTCAGTGCCGCATCTTGTCGAGTAAACTCGACCGTGGCGCCCAGAGGGTTAATGAAAAGTTCAAAAGAAAATTATTTATTTAAATCTTTTGTAACATTTTAAAATGTCTTTTATGTCACTTTTGATCAATTTCAAAATGCCGTACTGAACCCCCAAACATTTGAATGGCAGTGTAGCTCTACGTCTCAGATAACACAAGAAATTTGTGGAAAAAGACCTGTTATCATTAATGAATACCATTTCTAGTCCCATAATTATATTACTGTTTACTCATACTCATGAGATGACTTTCGTACAACATAGTTAGCCACATTTAGGGTAAAATTGAGGGAAAATTTGTGAATTTGGACACTATTGTGTATAACATTACACACACGCTGTGCTATGAAAGATGCAAAGATTTTAAATAAAGACTGAAGCAAACTGAAACAAACAAACAAATTTTCAAAAATCCAATTTTAAATGGGTTGCAAACCTCCTACAAATGTGATCTGGATCAGGTTAGTTTTTCTGTTTAGACTACAAGAAATTTGAGCATTTGAGAGGGAACGTCTGGTAAGCCTGGTTCCCTGAAGACCAGGAAACTGTAAAGCATACCCAGAATCAAACCACGCTAGTTTCTGATAGGCTGAAGCAAGTCGATCACAGGCATGCAGGTAGTATGGCAGGGCGACGCAGCGTCTCGTTCCCTCTTCAGGAAACCAGGGTTACATGCGTAACCTGAGACGTTCCCGCTGTGGGAACTTTATACCCACAACGTCATATTAACAAATAGCTGTCTGTGTGAAATTGTTGCGCACACTAAAGCTGCATTCACACTACAAGCAACTTTGTCGCTGCATGTCGCCAGTGGCTGGTGGTTAGGTCGCTAGTGGGTGTTCCCACTACTGGTTGCCTAGTAATGTTTGTGAGTGACTTTCATGAATGTTACTCCATGTTGTAGAACAAATCAGTTTTCTTGTCACTACAAATAAACATTTTGGAAGGAAAAGTCTAATATAAAAGGAATCAGTACATAACATGCATAATATTAAATAGCAATGAACAAGATACAGCGAGTACTCTTTGCCATCGCGGCTATTTAACTGCAGCAAACCGTCTCATCCAGTCGCCAACGGTCACTGTCGCTCATTACGCTGGAAATCACCAGCTCTCCATTGAAATGAATGGTATTGTGTCGCTTTGTCGCAGGTAGTGTGAACGCAACTTTAGACGAAAGAATCATAGACCCCAGAGTGGAGCATAAATCTAAGTTGTAAAACCTGACAAAAGTGTGCGGAGAGGAACAGCCTGCCGCATCACAGATGTCCTGAAGGGAGACACGGCCATACTCCTGGTCGCGTGGGCCCGGACAGTCATAGGTGAGTGTCCGGCAGAAGCGGGACCCGAACCGCGAGCAACGCGTGTCGAAGAGCTCTCCTCGAAGAACGTTCGGTGGGAGCGTTGCGTCGTGACGGACAGCTTATCACAATGCTCACACTCGGCCCTCTCAGGGGTTTGGGCCCTCTCAAATGCTGATTGGGCATGCTCCACTCCCAAACAAGCAACACAAAGTTTGTGTGTATCCCCACCCGCAAGGAAGCGCGGGCAAGGAAAAGCACACAGCTTAAATTGCTGCTTATTCGCCATAATATGTCTTATATAGTATACAACTTGACAAACAACACCAAATAGACAGAGACAATTTCACAGAGAGCACTTGCTGAAGACACAGAAGCTAGCGTGGTTTGATTCTGGGTATGCTTTATAGTTCTACCAGAAAGACTCGGGAGGCGAAATAACGTAACAAGTATGCATTTATTAACAGCCCAGCAAGCAAATATTATGATATAAAGTTATTTGGCGTAGGCCCCATCCGAAGCTCGCAATCCGAGGGTACGGAATCTGCATTTCCTGCCTGAAGACGAAGGCAGGGGCGCAGCCGACCCCCTGGGAGGTATGGGAAGGGACCATCCTGGTGGTGGTGGGGAGGATGGAGGGGAAGGAACCATCCTGGTGGTGTTGGGGAGGATGGAGCTGAATGTAGGCGTCAGCATCTGCGAACTCAGACACGTGTAAGTAACGATCTTTTATACTACAAGTATTAGAACACGATTGGATAGATGAGAAGGTAATAAGTGACGAAACAATTGAGTCTTCCCGGCAGAACTTACGCTAAAGCTTTCTTTTTCCTGGTCTATGACCCGCCTATGGCGTCCTGTCACACCTTTGGACTGATTTCAAACGTGCTTCATGACACAATCACGCAGGGGCGTTCCCACATCGTCTCGATGCAGCTCGAGTTCCCTTGAAAGGGAATCTGATTTCCGCTGCCCGTCTGAACAAAGCCTCTGAGTTGCTCAATGCATGATTCAATTATTCTGTGCTATCCCACAAAAAACCTAACCAGCTAAAATGACAAATTCACCTTATTTTTCTGTGACATGGCTCATGATGATCAATTTGCTACACTGAGTGGCGATCAAGTCATTAGCAAGGGTCATAGCGCTTCAAACAAAGTGAAAACTTAATCTTCAGCTGCAAGACAGTGAGAAAGATTATGCAAGCCACCTACATGCAAAACCAAGAAAAGAACTATTAATATTATTAAAAAGAACACTACGTTCAAAACTTTTAATTAAACAGCCATGTCTACAGGGAAAAAATGTCCCTTTCAGAGAGGATTAGTGCATTATCAGGTTCCAGGTGCGACATGGTCTGGAAAACCGTTTGAAACGTCTGAAACAGTTTGGATGTAATCTGTACATTTACAGTCGCTTCACAAAAGAAAGTAATACCAAGGCAACTGTGAATTCCTGCATGTTTAAGTAGAATTGAAAGGAGAACAAAAGAGCTGCTACAGTAGGAGAGACATCAAATCGTTTCGGTTTGGAAACTCTAAAGTAAATTTGTCGGTGATTGCCGTCTTACCTGCATGCCCCCGCTGGGCTTTTTATGATTCAAAAGCAACTCCACAGCCCCCACCACCTCCTTTCGTATGGCGTGTAAGAGCGCATCCCCCACGTACACGCCAAAGCTGAGCAGCAACTCGACGATTTCCAGATTCTCATTCTCAATGGCAATTAACAGAGCCGTCCGTCCCAGAGGGTCGATGCAGTTGATGTTGATTTTGAAGTAGATCTCTGCTTCTATCAGCGATTGTTTGACGCTGGCGTAGTCACCTTTCTCCACAGCGCACAGGTAGGCCTTCTCCAGCGGTGACAGCTCAGACTCGGCTCGAACTATCTGCAGCGGGATCCGGTCTCTGTATGCAAAGTTGTCCGTTCTGCGGAAGTAGAGCTGTGACATTGCTGCAATGCCTTCATGTGAGACGACTGGGCATGGAGAGAGATGGAAAAAGAGAGAGCCAGTACAGAAACTGAAGAGATGCTGGTAAATGTGGGTAGGAATCATGCATTACGCAGGAAATGGCTTTAAGCATCGTAAACCATCATCTCCACACCCAACATCCCATTAGCATGACACTCAGCCCTTATTTGCTTGGTTTTCTGTTGACTCTGAGGTTATTAGATTTAGGTGTTTTGTTGAAGGCCACAGTGAAAACCTCAGATACTTCTAATGGGACAAGCTCTTAATGGAGTTAAGAGAACATTTGCTATAAATTATGCCATAAATGAATACCATGGACTGGTGTTTATAGGCAACTCATTACCTTCAAAATTCATCATTAATGTTAATCAATAAAATATCTGCTGGGAATTCAACCTGTTGAGATTATCCAAACTGTATATCAGGTATCTAATATTCAATGTTGGGATCAGTTTTGCTTTCCCTCAACACGCTCTGGAAATGCCCTCTTATGAGCGTCATTTGGATCACAATAGAGGGTGGTTAACTCAAGCTCTATATATTTTATTCTACAACATAAAATACAATACATCAGTAATACCCCCTTGTGATTTTTTAAGCTTCACTTGTCTTGAAAAAGGCAGTCTGAACTACCTACTTTAACAGCCTCACTGTGTTTATAATCACGCTCTTGTAAACTATTCTAACTATCTTAAATGAAGACTGAAATAGTTGTCAGAAGCTTAGTGATAGTGATGTTGAAGTCATATGAAAGTGGTGTAGTTCATTTATATCCTACATCTGGTGACTGCTTCAAAATTAATAAAAAATGTGTTCATTTGTGAAGATTATCCTGATGAACAAAGCATATAAGAATCAAACTGTTGTTGGTCACAGAGCTTATTAATGCAAATATTACAAAATCATGTTGGATTTGTGTTGAGGAAACCAGGATGACGCTCACTTCCGGGTTGGCCCAGATATGTCGTCGCTGCATTATAGACAACATGAGTCAAATATCTGTAGCCGCTGAAATCTGCATAAACGTGTGCTTTGGATATGAGCTGGATATTTGTCATAATAGGTTCATGGCATCAGGGGATGTTTTATAGCAAGTGCTTTCTCTTGGGTGCTTTACAGAAACATGCTGTTAAAACATTTTGGTTCTCGACAGACTTAACAGTTACTAGGCCTATTCAATGACCTCATGGTGTTTTAATGGTCCAAATATACAGTACATTAAGTTAAATGAACACTTATACTTGTGACTATCTCCTAGAGATGTCTATTGTTAAGATAATTATAAACACATTAATGTTCATAATGTGGTTTCTTACACTGAGTGTGTGATGAGGGCCAAATACAATTACTCTCTTTTACCACAGTAAAAGTATGAAAATACTCTCTTGTAAACTGTCATTTGGATTAATGAAGAGAAAACATGGGTCATCCAAGTCATTATTTGTATCTGATAATCTCCATATGTGTCATAAGGGCTGAATGTGGCTGATTGAAAAGATATAAATAACCATAACCTGTAAATAATGATGGCCAGTGCTTGATGTGTGGTTTGAAAAATATTCTACTGATAAAACATTATGATCTCCAACACACTTCTCGGCTTTTCGGTGTGTCTACAAACTTATATATGAGGACCTTCCAGGCTTCTATTGTTACACTCACTGTAAATCAAATAAAACAATTTTTTTACTATTCTTATAGTTTTAATAAAGTTAGTTGCACTGTAAACCCTAAACCTGTCATTAATAAAAGTAATCATGATGTTTTGGTTAAACATACTTTAAATGTCACGTTTTGATTAGTCTGAATAGTGTTCCCTCTGGTGAACCTGTGTCGAATTTTGCCTGTTAGGCCTATTTCCTTTCATAAAAATGTTTATATTTTTGTATGTGCACTAAGAAGTAGTGAGGAGAAGTCTGAATTTAATAACTGACCCAGGTGTCACTCATAATTCCATTTTTAACCTACCATTTGCTATTGTTTTAGATTTAAAATTTAAGCAAAAACAACATATTTGATTTAAATGAATTGGTTCAGTCCACACTTTGAGCAGACTATGTGAACTTGATACAAGAGAATATGACATGCACTTCAACCAAATAAGTGTTTACTTCGATTCTAAAGGCTTCTTAGACAACGTTGCAATTCGTAGATTTGAATTATGAGATTATTTTGATCTATTTATGAACCTTTTACCTAGTGAAGAGGCTTTATATTATGAGGGCATTTTCAGACTGTGCGCAGAAGTGGTTGATGAACACAGACAGATCAGTGCGCAGTGCGCTCTTTAGTCGCCACTCATGATTGTTGTCTCAAAACATAGTGAGCTGTCAACCTCAGCAGCATTTCTGGCCATAGATGCTTGTTTTCGCCGCGTTTCGATTTAGCAAAATGTCCAAAAAATACTACACGCGCACCTAATGCCCAAAAATGATGCACGCGCATATGATGCCACAAACAGGTAGGCAGCTCGTATTATGGTGAAAACAGGCAACACTTCAGGCGGTGCTGTAGTTTATGTTAAGCATTAAATTACTTGAGACTGAATAGGTTATTTTTAAATACCACAATAATTCCTTAACTGTGTGGAGCGCGTTGTTACTTTAAAGGAATCGAACACCTAAAATGAATTCTGTTGTCAGTCACACACCCTCGTGTTGTTCTAAACATGTGCGAGTTATTTTTCTGTGTTACACAAAATGAGATGTAGGCTACTCCGTCTCCATTCACTTTCATTGTATGGGGGGGAACACCCCCCTTTTGTGTTTAACGAAAGAAATTCAGGTTTCGAACAACATGAGTGTAAGCAAAGAACAGAATTTGCATTTTTAAGTGAACTACCCTTTTATGAAATAACAGAATATCACCTCACCTGTTGGATTTTGGATGTTGCACTGACTCGTGACTGGTTCGTCTAACTAACATACAACAGGTGCCCAGCGCGAAGAAAACCCGTCACACTCCAACCGCCTCCACTGAGGAAAAGCGCGTAAATGCGCATCGGTAGGAACAGAAAGCGGTAAAATAATATCCATTTGTACATGCAGCAAGGCTCAATGATCCTCTCATTTCGCATTCAAGATGGAGATAATCTGCAGAGTTTCCCAAAGCAAAACATTTTTGTTATCTCCACAGAAAGTGCACGTGTGAGATCTTTGATCATTTGTCATCTTGCACATTATCTTTCCCGTAGGCTATAGGTTTCATCGCACTTTGCTGTGACGCGTTCTCATCTTTCGGTAAGAGTTATTTTGCTGATTGAAGAGACTTGGAGCGCAAAGAGCTGCCAGATGTCCTGTCTGCATTCTCTCTCTCTCTCTCTCTCTCTCTCTCTCTCTCTCTCTCTCTCTCTCTCTCTCTCTCTCTCTCTCTCTCTCTCTCTCGCCTGAGAGAGTGCTTGTACATGTGTTACGGTTCACCACTCGACGTCTAGTCACACAGTCTTTCAAGGTGCACTGAGTATTTTATTTAATTGATTATCATTACAATTCTCTCTCTCTCTCTCTCTCTCTCTCTCTCTCTCTCTCTCTCTCTCTCTCTCTCTCTCTCTCTATATATATATATATATATATATAGAGTTATATGTGTGTGTGTGTGTGTGTGTGTGTGTTATTAGATTGTAATGATAATCAATTAAATAAAATACTCAGTATATGTATACATATATATATATATATATATATATATATATGTGTGTGTGTGTGTGTGTGTGTGTGTGTGTGTGTGTGTGTGTGTGTGTGTGTGTGTGTGTGTGTGTGTGTTTGTGTTTGTGTGTGTTATAATGATCATATATATATCATGTAGTCCCTAACCAATAATAATAATGTTTACTTTATATAGCGCTTTCAACCCCATATTATATAGCCCCAACCCTGATTGGGGTTTTACATTTAGTTCTGCTCAAGTTGCATCAGATTTCTTTTTAATCATTTGTGGCAGCGTTTATAACCTATCACACATTTCTGTTGAGCTTATGAATGCAATGGCCAGTAAGATTTAGTCATTTTAAAACAAAGATTTTTGTTCAGTGCACAGTCCTGACTTAATTCCACACTCTCGTGAATTCTCTAATCATATAAAGTGCAGATAAAAATAAAAAAATTCAAGTGGTTCTAGTGATTATATATAACTGGATTTTTAGAGTGCATAACTCAATGAAGTGATGGACCACTTACTTTAGTAATGGGGAACAGTCTTTGTTCATTTTCCTTAGGTCTATATGATTGACTCTCGGTTTGAATAACCATTTTGTTTTTCATGCTATATAAGTCTTGCCAAGTTTTGTCTTTGTAGCCAGAATATAAAGCTTTACAACATTACAATTTAAATTATATTAAATGGACAATCATTTTGATTCATTCAGATTGTAAGCAAACTACATGCATCCATATCAGTAGGTGTCAGTGAAGTCCAAAACAACTTAAGAGCTGAATATCGAATAAGCCAGCTTGAAATTATTCAGATTGTTAACCATTACTCTCATTTTTATAATTACAAATACTTCTAATTAAATTATTTAATGAATATTAATGAAATATTCCTATGCCTGTGATGGTTTTATCTGAACATTTAAAAAAATTAGCTCAAATTAATCGTTATTTATTTCAGGCAATAGCCTATAGAAATATCATTTTACATTGAGATGAAAATATTTAAGAGTAAGTCGAGACACTGTCCTTCTGAATATCATTTGTTTTGGCTTAACAGCAACCAGGCAGATCTATCATCAGTGATTTATCATAATGCCAAGTTGTCTGTTAGAACAGATGAACATTTTGGACAGTGAAGTCTGTAAAACCAGTGTTATTCATGTACACTTTATACCATCAAAATAGTACAAATGAAACGTGTCCAGACACTGATATGATTTTTGTCTCTTCTGAGCCATACTGCTCTTGATCAAACCAGTGAAGCTGAGTCATTGATCTAGGTTTGAAGAATTAGGTGTGAAGAAGACAACTCTAAAATCCCTCCCGCAATTTGTCAGATTAATGGTTCAAACATCACAGAGCAAGACTAGCAGCAGCCAAAGACATCTCTCTGGGAGAATGTCATCTCGGAGATCTGAAGGAAATACAAATCAAAGATCTGGAGCCATAAAGCAAATTTCACATAATTTCTCAACAGCTATTGCAAAATGTTCACCACCTGTTATGTTGAAACTCCTCTGGAAAAAAAAAAAAAAATGCAGGTCTTCAGCCCAAACTGAAAATCTGTTTCCGTTTATCCTCTTTTCCTTTTTAATATTTCTTTTTCACAGATAAATAATTAAATAAATAAATAAATAAATAAATAGTATTATTTTAAACAGGCCTAATATTTTTCTTTACTTATTAGACTGTCAAAACTAGCTTAGCAACATGCTAACAACAAACTATTTAAATCAGTCGGTTCAATTAAGTCAGTTTCTGTGGGGTGTAACTGGTCCTACTCGCACCGCTCCCTTCGAACCAGCGTCACCAGCATGGGAGGTAGGTGTGCTAACAAGGATGACAAACCTTTGCCGCTAGATTAGCGACTTTTCACACCACTTTAGCGACTTTTTTTTCTTTAAAAAAGTAACTAGCGACCAAACTAGTAACTTTTTGAACTACTGGTTAACATGTAGTCAGTCACTATATCATATTTTTTCCGTTGTCTGACAGAAAATATGTAAATGAGAACAGCTTTATTGTTATTACTTTCCTTCCAAAATAGTTGGCAACACTGCGAGGATGCTAAAGGCCACAGTCAGTTGCAAGTGCGCCTCTTGAGGCATGGAGGGTGAGCACAGCTCTTTACTAGCTGGCCTCCATTACAGGGGCACATGTTAGCGAAAACAGCAGCAAACAAATCCTAAATAATTCATTCAAGTAAAAACGTGCACCAAATAAGTTAAACAAATCAAATGTTTTTAGTATTTATAATATTACAGCCAATGGAGCCAAGCCAAAGATCAAATCTGTGTTTTCTCAGCTCAGAAATGGTTAATTGTTCATCCTTCCAGTGCTGCTGGAGACTCTCTATCCTATTTTAAAGTTTCCTCTGGCTATAATTGTTTAGAATAACACAGGGTGAATAAATCATATAATGTCTGTACTGTGCTACCCCTGTAGATGCCTTGCTTTAGAAAAATACGGCAGTGCGAGGTAGGGTGATGGGGAGACAAACAGTTGAATTATCTTTTTGATGTTTCTATGAGCCACTTTGTGGATGTTGGGTATACTGCTACCTCCAGGCAACATAAATATCTTGGTATTCACACATCTCAATATAAATACTCATGAGCTTATACCTAGAGATATAAAAATGAGAAAAAGAGAAGGGAAATCAAAATGAGAACAGTGACCAAATCTAATACCAACTTCATGGTTTCAATCTTTCCAAACAAATACCAAGATTTTTAGTGTATTCTCACCTCAAGTACCTTGATTTGGACCATTAAAGCATGAGAGCAGATAATGGTACTCCAAATTATTACAAAATGAGATAATCTTACAGAATGGCAGTATTGATTTGCTGGGCCAGACACCATAAATGAAATGTATTCTGTTCTTCATACAGGTAGGAGAGTTTGTCTAAAGCCTACTTGTACAAAGGAAAGGCTTTATCAGGCCTCTGTATTCATGGCAGCTGTTTTTAAACCGTATTTTGTTAGCCACACAAAAACACGGATAATTAAAATTGATTGGATTTTGCCCTTAAAGAGGCCATGGACAGACACTGCTTGTTGTAGTGATTAGCATTCTTGGAACCTAGTATTTGTATAGGGACAAGCCACTAATAATCCAGTTAGAAAGACATATATTTTTATCGTGCATCCATTGCTGCTTACTTTTTTCTTTTTTGCACTGCAAAATAATGTGAAGAAAAAGGTATTTCTAGTAATTTGTCCTTGCAGGCTGCATGCAAACGCAAACACAAACACATACAGCATGACTATTGTAATCCAATTCACAAACAATTGCTTTTAGTGAATCAATAACATTGCACAACCAGCGTATGAGTTCACGCACAAACGACTAGTGAGCTTGTTCTTTCAGTCGCTTTGATACATTTCTTGAATCATCCTTAAAGGGATAGTTCACCCAAAAATGTTATTTCTATCCCCATTTACTTACCCTCAAGTTGTTTCAAACCTGTATGAGTTTCTTTCTTCTGCTGAACACAAAATAAGACATTTTAAATAATGTTGGTAACCAGACAGTTGATAGTTTAGTACACTTCAATAGTATTTTCTTCATTTTCTGTGGCTAGCGTCAACTGGTTACCAACATTCTTCAAAATATATTCCTCAGCAGAAGAAAGAAACTCATACCGGTTTGGAGCAACTTGAGGGAGTACATTATGACAACATTTTCATTTTTGGGTGAACTATCTGTTTAAGATTTGCAAATCAGTAAGTGCATTTTTCAAAACAATTCATACAAACAGCACCACACAGTGGATTACCTGCAAAACCCTGTAACTTGCTCAAAATCCTTAGTTCATCTCTCAAAAGTAAGTATTTACTTAAATGAACATCTCAGTGCCAACAAAATGACAAGTACTTGTGTCATTGTTCACATACAAGATAGTCAAAATGCTTAGTCATGTTGCTAATATAATAGTGTACTATGTACTATGTCAGCATTTTCAGATGTAAACTATGGATACGATTTTGATGACAATGATTAAAAATGCAAAAGACTTAAAATTAATAAATTAAAATCAATTTGAACAGTACAAATTTACACATTACTCTATGTGTGATATTGATTGCAAGAGACTGGACAGGATTCACAGTTACAGTTTTACAGTACAATGTCACTGCGATATAAAGAAAAAGATATATATAAACACACACAAGCACACATTCTCTCTATAGATGTATGTATGTGTATGTGTGTATATATATACACACACACATACTCTATGTATGTGTGTGTGTGTGTTACATTATGTCTCTAGTAGCCTATATTTACTATATAATGTAAAATGCAAGTGGACTACTGTAATATAGCATTACAGTAAGTATTTGGTATTAAAGTATAGTGAACATTGACTGATTACATACCTGTTCTGTCTACAAACATTTGAATGACTGAGGACACGGTTGTTCTCCCAACATTCGGCTGTACCTTTCGACTCGCCTCGCCCTCGGCCATACAGTCATGATTGAGAACATGGTCCACAATAGTGGCTCTTATTTCATCAGAAACTCTACAATCTTGGCCTCTTCTACCTCTTCCTCTGTTTTGCCTCCTTACCCTTCCTCCACGCATCCTTACTCCTCTTCTTCTTCCCAGCTGTTGACCCTGTTTGTTTCCTTGTTGTTCTTTTATTGTCAGAGTGACACTGTGTTGTGCTCTGTCTATACAGTATATGCTTGCCAAATGAATCTTCAAGAGATACACAAGCTATTTTAGAGAACTGGTTGATCATTGGTTGATCCAATGCTCTACATTCCCCTTCATTGGTGAAAATCAAGAATTAGCAATTCAGGGCACATTTACAAAAAACTGTAATAGAAATGTATAGAAAATGCTTGACAGTTTATGACAACTAGTTCAACCATTATGCATTTAATGACTCATGACGCAATTGATAACGTAGGAAGCAGCAGACAGTTGTACATATATTGTCAATTGCATGAATGTATGAAAGCGTTTGCAATTTGTACAAAATAATGATAAACTGATTTTATGATGTGCATAAGTGAGATTATGTGGAGGTTAATTTTGAGAATTTCAATTGTGATCTGAGAAATGCACCAAAGCGACTGAGAAAAACTGGAAACAAAACCATACCTCAACAGTTTACGAACAAATGATAGATAGATAGATAGATAGATAGATAGATAGATAGATAGATAGATAGATAGATAGATAGATAGATAGATAGATAGATAGATAGATAGATAGATAGATAGATAGATAGATAGATTTAAGTTAAACAAGCTTTTCATATTGGCAGAATCTCACCAACCTTAATTCATAAAGTTGCCTGCCATTTGCAGGCTTTTTTCATTAGCATATGGTTAATAAATGCAACATGTCCCTGTATGGCAGCAGAATATGTTCCTCTCTGTGGTAGCATGAATTTGTCTGGCTCTTTCAGTTTGAATGGATTGCAAACCTGGCTTTTCTCCGTACTGACTTCACACTGCCGAGCTTGATCTGTCACACAGATGCCACAACAGTGGAAAAACTCTCTTGGAGATCTGAACTGTCATTGCTCAGGGCACCGGCTTGCTTATTTTGAATGAACAAATGTGAGAGAGGTTGAAGGCGGACTGTCACTTCAGCAATGGGGACTCAAATCCGAAACGTCCAGAACAAAATAAATGAAGAAAATAAGTGGATGGGGGAGGGGGAAAAACACCTCCTGTTACCTAGGCTACAGGTCTCTGGAGATGGTGTGATGAGCGCCCGTCACATTGCAGCCCTGTGAATAAATACGTCATTAGCATGTGGATTGGTTGGGCATTTCAGTTGTTTCCCATCAATGACCTCACATTTTGGACACAAATGATTGTTTTAGGCTTAAATAGACATGCATATAGAAATACGTCTATAAACGGATCAGAGTTCAGCGTTCCCATTAGCAATGGTTATCATGCTCAGATTGTGACCTCACTGCCACAGGAAGTCAAATGAAACGGCACAACTCGGAGAAACATTTAGGTACGCTGTCAATCACAGATCGTGTGTTGTGTTTGTTTGTAATTGGACTGTGTGTGGACAAATGAAGAATCTGAGCGGGCAGTAGAGAGCAGCATTCCTGCTGAATGCTGGACGGATTATTTGGAAGGCTGTTGGCAGCACTAGAGTGTGTGGGATAAAACAAAATAAACTTAGGAGCAGCTTGATAGTCTTTGATGGCCTTACCGAGAAGGATGATTTTCAGGGGTTCAAGGCAGTTGAAAAGGATTTGCGAATTACAACCTATCCAAATGGAGCGACTTTTCAATTAGGGTGGAAGATGGAGATTTCAATGGAAGGTTTACATCCCTATAAAAAGTTTGAAATCTTTCTGTTTGTGTGTTTCTCACTCTCTCTTCAACTCCCTATAGCAACAACAAACACAAGCTCAGAGTTCAAAAGGTACAGAACAATTGCATCTCCAGTCTCCTTTCCACTTGACTCAAGAAACTTGTGTTTGAAATCCACACTTTGAGGTAAACATATTGAACTCAAAAGTTGTCCACTTTTTTTGTTGCATAAATTTACTTCAGTGACCCAAGCAATTATTTTGTCAATATATTTTCATTTTTACTCCTTCCTTAATAGTGTTTTTCAAAAGTCACTGATTATTATATATAAAAAAATTATTATGGGATGAATTTCGGAAATTACGGAGCACCTAAAGGGACATGGTGAAGACAACAAAAATGAGATGAGAGGAAAATTTATTTGGCAATGCTTTTGCGTTCTCTCGCAAATGTTTTGCGTTCCCCCGAGAAACTTTGCATTCACTCTTATACTTAATTTCTCACTCTTCATTTTTTGTTTTGTTGATCAGGTGGCTGCGAAATTGTCAGTGAAGATGCCAGACATGCCATATATCAAAGTGGTTATTGCTTCTCAGTCACTGTTTCCAATTTATATACTGTAACGTCTTATATTCATGTTAATCACAGACTACAAATGATTTTTCAGTGGCAAATTGTTTGATTTGTGGACTATGTCCGTATTTGGGAAACCACATGTAACTGTCATATTTTGTTTCTTTTAGCCTGATCATCCCAAACGCCTCCCCTTGGAGATCAGCCTGACATTGATGGCCATTAAGGGCCCCAGCGTTCCTCAAAAAATTAAAATTCTGGACTGGCAGGATGACACAGACCACTGCATCATGGTCATGGAGCGGCCCTTGCCTTGCTTGGACATGTTTAGTTTCATGGAGCTCCACGGAGGAAACCTCAATGAGGGGACAGCACAACATGTTATGTGGCAGGTCATTCACGCCGCTAATGTTTGCTGTGAGTGTGGTGTCTTCCATTGGGACATCAAACTGGAGAACCTGCTGGTGAACCATGCAGGAAACCATTGAGTTTAATTTGATTGACTTCGGCTGTGGTGCGCTCATGAAGAAATCAGCCTTCAAAGTCTTCAGTGGTATGTGCAATAAACTGCTTTGTTAATTAGCTCACTAGAAACTCACCCTATATATATATAGTCAACATGCTATTGAAGGCAAGGCAAGTTTATTTATATAGCACATTTCATACACTATGGCATTCAAAGTGCTTTACAGAAAGGAACTAAAATAATCACAAAATAAAAGCAAGGAAAATTAAAACAATTATAAAAGAAATGAAAAGAGATATATGGTACAGTTCTAAAATGAATTAAAAGAGTGAAAAGATGATAAATAGATAAACTTCTCATCTGGCAAAACACCGGTCTATCATATTTTTCACAACTCCCAGTTTTACTCTGAGATTTTGTTAGAAAATGTATATGAAAGTCTTATAAATGTATCTTTATATTGCACTGTTACACTAGTTTCATAGTACATTGCCTTGATATAGTAGCCCTTGAGGCTCCTGCAAAAGTCATTTCTGTTTCTTCTGAACCCACTATGGCCCCAGAGCTCCCTGTCATGAACTCAGGCCAAACATCTACTGTCATCTGCCATCCCTCACACTTCAAAAGGAATACAATTAATGAAAAGATTCGAGATATTTAAAAACTAAATGTCAGACACTGTTAATGTGTTTACCTTGAGATAAACGCCCCAGAATTTGGCATGTTTTCTCAGACTGTCCTGTTGTTCATGTGTACCAAGTTTTGTGAAGTCTGGACATTGCATTCACAAGATAGAGTCCTTTCGTAATTATGGGCCACACCCAAAAATATATCGGCCTACATCTCCACAACCATTAAATGAATCATAAATGTTAACTTCTTAAATTTTAAACTTTTGCATACCTAAATTTGTGAGTGTCAGACAAATGGTTTAGGGCAAGTTTGAAAAAAATATAAAAAATAAAGTATAATACTGGAATGCAGAAATACAACACAAAAAAACTGTCATGATTCTTAAGACAGCATGAATAATTGTTGGGCTGCAGGTGCTTCTGAGCTGCTGTCAGGTTATATGAGAATGTGCTGTCTTTATGATTGCTTATGCTTGCAGTTAAACACATTGGGCCCTATCTTGCACCCAGCGCAATTGACTTTGTACACCGACGCAAGTATCATTCCTATTTCGCACTCGCGCAAAGCGCGCTTTTCCCTCCACAGACACACGTCGCTAAACTAGGGAATGAACTTGCGCTCCCTGGGCGGTTCAGCGCAAAAGAGGAGGCGTGTTCCGGCGCAAACGTTCCTTCATGCTATTTTGCAGGTTTAGAAAACAATTGCGCCACTAACCAGGAAAAAATAGTTTAAAGTCAGTGGCGCGTTGCGCATTTTATTCATATGCTATTTTAAGGGTGCATGCTTGGCCATAATCAATGTAGCGTGTGCACAACGCGCATACACTTTGATTCTCTCATCTACACAGAAGCAGCAGTTTTCATTTTTGCAAATCATACATTATTACGATAGATAGATAGATAGATAGACAATTTATTATAAAAGCATACATCTAGCTTACACATTTACCCAAATTATCATACGCCTTTTTAACCGAAGTTAATTTGGGTGGGTTTCTCCATCCCCAATGTCCCTGACGAGAGCGTTGCTCTCCTTGGCTGTGAACCGCTCCTGGCGCGCGCCTGGCAAATCCGCCGTTATAATAGGAATCCGCTTTAGAACAAACGCGCCTGCTCTTAAAGGGAATGTGAGATGACGCTCTGATTGGTGTATTTCACGTTACGCCCAAACCACACCTATGAATAATGAAGCTGCTTCAGACCAACCCATTTTAGATTTGCGCCTGGCGCAAGAGTCATTTATCCAGCCGGGAAAATAGCAACAGCGCCAAGACCCGCCCACAAAGTTACTTGCGCTTTGCGCTTTGACACTTGCGTTTCAGATCGTTAAAATAGGGCCCATAAAGTTTTGTTTTATCAGTAATACCACGACAGTAAGCTGACTTCGGAGTAAGTATGTCTGTTCATGTCACAGAACATGAACTTTCATATATTCCTATACCACACTGACCCCTGGTATAATACCCTAAAATACTATGTTATAAGCTTACAGTGCAGTATCCTCTAAACTTTCCCATCAGAGTATTTTCTTAACGATAAATATATTATACAATGAAAATGTATATGCCATTTATCTATTACATTTACTTTCTGTTATAAAAAGATTTCTCTTGAATTATCTCTTCATTTAAAAATAATAATAAAAAAAAGCAGCACAGCTGTTTTTAACAATCCCGTTCTTAAGAAACACATCAGCAAATTAGAATGATTTCTGAAGGTTTGTATGACACTGAAACTGGAGTAATGGCTGCTAAAAATTTAGCTTAGCCATCACAGGAAAAAAATTCATTTTACAGCGCGGTAGAGCCATGAGGACGACAGTCCCAGGTGGAGCCAAGGGGAGGGAGGAGTCAAGGTGGAGCCGACAGGTCGACTGGCCGAAGTAGAGTGACCGGCTCTGCAGCCCGAGGTGGAGACAGGGGATCCATGTGCCAAGGCAGAGCTGGCGACCGGAAGACCCGAGGCGGATCAGCGCAGCAGAGTGGAGTAAACAGAGGAGATGCCGAGGAACTGAAGGGAGGTAGATGATGTGGAGCCGAAGAACTAGCTGTCTTTGGTAGAAGAGGCCGGAGAGGGAGGCTGGGTCCATCGAAAATGCAGGAGACTTGGAGCTGGGCGGGACCACAGGAGACATGGAGCTGGGTGGGACCAGTGGAGACAGGAGACCACAGGGAATATCCTCTTCTACTTCCTCATCAATTAATACAGAGACCATATGCGGCTCACTCTCAGTGTAGGCAGGACTTCCCTCCATGTCCTCATACTCCATGAGCACACCCACTGGGAAGGACGATGTTGGTGGCTCACGCATCTGGTCAGACTCTTCGTTGGGCTCAGGCTCCGAGGCGATGATAGGCTCAGCCGTCCGCTCTGGCATCGCGGCATGTTAGTTGGCTGGCCTGGCTCTCTGTCCGAAGTGGATCCTGGTGTTTTGTCCGTGAGGGGTGTGTGAGTTGGCTGGCCTGTCTCTGTGTCCGGAGGGGGGGCTGGTAATGTCCTCCTCAGCTGGGCAGATGGTTAACAAAGACCTGCAGCTCATCAGCACCCACTCCATAAACGTGGCAAATGTCCCTCAAGGAACATCACCAGGCAGACATGCTTTAGTTCGCTCATGGAAAAAAAATCTAGTGCCTGGTCTATAAAGACTCTCGTGTGGTCCTTGAGGGTTCGTTGATCCTGCTCCAGGCTGAGCAAGTGGACTGCTGGCATGTCCATTTTGGTTTTCTTAAGGTTCAGTGTTCTGTCAAACATGGCTGTAATAATCGTACTGTGCAGGAATTTCAATAAAGTCTTTAATAACAAAAATAAACCTGGACATACACTGGAAGAATGCTCAGAGAACACAATGTATAATATAAACAAGACGAGCAAAGGAATCTAATCTTAAATACAGAGGGTAAGATAATTAACTGGAACAGTTAAGTGTAAGTAATGTGTAAGTAATCAGATACCATGCAAACAAACAAGCAAAGGGAACACCGGCAAATAACAGAACAGAACCAAACTAAAACACAGTAAAACTAAACATATCTATGGTAATTACTGTTTTTACTTTATTTTTCATCAAATAAAGCAGCCTTGGTGAGACTTCTTTCAAAAATATTCAGATATGATACAAATTGGAGATTGCAGATTGGAATTGTAACCAATTGTTACTACTAAAATATGTGGAATTATGGGAAGTGCTTTTAACATTTAGTAAAGAACAAAATGTTCAAAACAGCTGCTACAATTTTGCTACAGTGGGTCTCTGCAGTGCAAAGTGGAGAACCAGCTGACTGACTCAGATACCCTTCTAAATAATAGCAAACTACAGCTGAATTAGGCTCTAATTTCAGATAAAGTTCATCAGATGCCTCAGGACAAAAACATTAATGTTATTAGTGTCACTCAATCACTTTACAAGTATGAACACCCCCTCTCAGCAGGCGTCTCTGAGGGGATTTTACTTAATTAAAGATTGATCCATCACAGACAAAGTCTGGAGAGTGGCTTCAAATTCATTTCTAATGACATGCAGAATGGCCAACTGGAAATGTAAATCGATAGTTTACAGAGAAAAAATACGAGTAAGACATTATGAGATGGCTTAAAAATGGTTAAATGGTTCCTGAAATTAGCAGAGACATGTTAGTTTGATGATCAGAGGAAGGTGTGTCAAATAAGTTAAAGATCACACAAATAATGCCAACATTTAATGGCACAGATGGGTTTTCAAATACTACTATTTGCAAGCACTTCCCGCCGCTCCTATTCCCGGAATGAATCCTTTGATAATCTTCCCCATTAAATGGATGGCAAATTCAGGTGTGATGGCAAGATAAGCTTTTGTCATGAGCCAGGATTATAAGAGGTATCTGTATTCTGGAGGTGGTTTTATTTCCAATGTGGAGCGAGTGGGTGGAGACAGAAGATGAAACATATTTCCCACTGTCTGGAGCACAATATGAGACACGAGTGAGCAGCTAATAAAATTTACTCCAAGCACAGCCAGGAGAGCGACCAGCTACTGTAATAAGACAATTCTGAATTAAATGCATCTGCAGAGTTTTCACTCCAACCACATCACAAAAGCTCGATAGTATTTTAAAATTCATCATTTAAAGTCACCACAGCTCAAGAGGAAATAGCCATTTTGCAACGCATTAAAAAATAATGAAGGAGAGAACAGAAAATAATGGATTTACTTATATGTTTTAACAAATAAGGGGTCAATTTGCTGGTGACAGATAAGAGAAGAGAATCAGGTTTCCGAATGGTTCATCTATTTCGGGGATTCAATTCACTTGATTGACAAGTCGCAGGTTAAGTCAACGAAACAGGATTTGTTCCATTACAAGGGTCCAGATAATTACTCCTCACCATGAGATGGAATTGGAATAGGGCTGAAAATAAAACCTAGCTCATTTCTTGCCAAAAAAGTTTTAACACTGTAAACCCAGATTTTGTTTCTAATTAAACTTACAAGTAATCATTACTTATTCTTTTATGTTTAGTAAAAACCTGCTATCATTACTAAACAACATTAGTTGTTTGTACTATTTAGCTGAAAGATTCATTGCACTAATCATGTTAAGCTAAGATAACTCGCTATGTTAAGATTCTGTAAGGGAGGGGCGTGTCCTATTTAAACAGGTGACAGTGCGCAGAGTGCGCCATTTAAATTTTGAACCGAAGAGTCGAACATTACCAGCTTGACTTATTACTAAACAGACTGACTTTATTTCTGTCAGACGTCTACAAAAGATCTTGTTGAGAGTCAACAGAGGTTTAGATGTTGATTATTTATTGTTTCATTTGTAGTCACCATGATGGTGAAAGGTGTTGGCTTTAGTTAGGCTCTTGCCTTTGACATTTAAACATTATATGTTTCCTGGCTGCTTTAACTGTGACTTTGGAAGTCACAATAGTTATAGCAAAAAGCCAAGAGTACACTGATCAATCGATTGTAACTGCCTATTAATACTGTTATCAATAGAGATTATAAGTCACTAAAGTCAGTAGCACTTGACTTTTGCTGTTATTTTCCAGCAGAAAATCCAACGTAATTGTATATGAATCTCAACAATGGTGACACTTGCAATGCATGCTGGGTACCCAATAGTAAACCTATTATCCTAAACCATGTAAATACAACATAACATGTTTAGTTTCAGCTTTTGTAAAAGGTTAGGGATATATGTTAATACAACTCAACATGTTTAGTTTCAGCTTGTGTAAAAGGTTAGGGTTCCATGTTAATACAACTCAACATGTTTAGTTTCTGCTTGTGTAAAAACTAAAGTGGTATAAGGCAACGGGTTTCCTCGCAATTTGCGAGTAAAGTCAACTAATTCGGGTTAAGAGTGAAGGCAGAATGTTATCACTATTTAATGTATCAACCTCATTTCCTCTGGTGTTATCTCAGTCGAAGAAACAGTAAAATAGTAGTGACTTTTTAGAGCTCAAGGTTGTCTCTCAGCAAGTGACTGTGCACTCAAAATATAAGAAAAAGCCTGTTATTAAAGAACACAATCTACAAGAGCTGAGGAGACCTAACAGTGTGAACATTTAAAACAGAAAGCACTCTGGTAATCAAGCGTTGTTGGTTTGTTATTAAGGGAATAGTTTCCCCAATGAGGATTTTGTCATTATTCTCTCACACTCATGTAATTCAAAACCTGTATGCTATTATTTCTTTCTGTAGAACACCAAAGTAGATTATAGGTCTTTCCATTCACCAACAGATAAAAATGCCATAAATATAGCCTAATACTATGCACTATATATTACTGAAGCCTTTTGATAGTTTTGTGTGATGTATAGATCGCAATTTACATATTTATTGATTAGGGCTGTGAATCGACACATTTCTTATTAATTTGGTTATTAAAAAAAAGTTTAAAAAAAAGAAAGTGGAGTCCAATGACGTTTGGTTCCTTTCACGTTCCAGTTCGCTGACTTATATTTAAATATTTTTGTCATTATTATAAAAAAGAATGAAATGTGTTTCAACATTTTTTTGTTTGTTTACTATTAAATGTAATATAAAATTAAGGCCAATTACTGGATTGCATTTATGCACAGTTGAAGAGATTTTTTTTATGTATTTATTATTTAAATTATCTCATCCTTGGCAACATAAAAACGACTTCAGAAGACCTGGAATCCAGCACATGACTTTTTTATGATATTTTTTTCTGACTTTATGGTGTTTTTTGTCAGACCTAGGTCACTGTGAACTGTCATTATATGACAAGACCAGTGTAATGATGTCTAGTTTTGTTTTTCAAAGAAAAATGACAGTAAATGGGTTTGGAATGACATGAGGGTGAGTAAATAACAGCACATTTATATAAAACAAAATCTTGGCAAATGTGTCATATTTCGTATAAATGAAATCAATAGCAAATGTTTCACATTGGTCATAAATTGATTGAAAATGAACCCATTAGAACCTATTACTCCGAATAAAGAATGACCCAGAGTATAAATTTATTGCGCGATTATCTGGTAACAAGTGAAAGAGGAAGGTAGACCATCATAATCGAGTAGCGCTGGGGGAAGTGGCTCCAATGAAAGCCAATACTTCACTCCTGTCAAACAGCCTAACAATGAAGTACGTGTTGTGCTGGTAATTGAGGAAAGGAAAACCTAATGGAGCCCAGAGGGCGGGTGAGTGTTTTTCTGAGAGTGAGGTAATGACTGTAGCCTCTGCTGCCGCCCCATCTGCCCGCTCAGGCTGAAAAACCACTCAAAACCAACTGAAGGAGAACATGCCAGGCTATATTGGACTGCTGACAGAGGGAAAGGCAAGGGTTATCAAATGCTTTAGATGTGTGTGAAATAAAGGGGAACGCACAAAGAACCAAAAAATGTCTGATCAGTATAAATGAACAAACATAAGCTTCATAAGCTACAGGAAATAGAAATGTGTTAATGATCTTCGAAAATGACATTTTAAATGGGTTTTCTTTGTTTTTTTAATGCATTGAGGAACTAAGCTATGCTCACTAAGGAAATAATCAGTTGCTGGGCTTCATTTAGTCTAATGAATCAAAAAAAAAAAGTACATTTAAATGTAAGAAAATGAGTTGTGTCTCTGCACGGATCAAAGATCTTCTCAGAGGCACCAGAATAGTGTGACATGAATGCCACAGAATGAGATTTCACCTAAAGGAATTAATCTGAAAATAGCAGGTGCTTTCAGCTGTTCATTCTGTCGACTCATAGTTTTTTAGATTGCACTGGAGTCTGTTCTTCTGCAACCTTGTCAAAACAGTCCTACTGTGTAATTGACTTGCAAGGACTTAAATCAGAGTGGAGAGTGATATTTTCGAGAGGTGCATCAATTAAGATAAGACATCGCTCTGAGATTTAATCAACCAAACCACTCTGAGCTTTTCAGTCTAAATATGAATAAGAGCTGCTTAATTAAAAAAATGTAGAGTGCATCATTTTCAAGAAATGATCACTACATTTATTAGGTATACAGTTAGGCTGTCTCAAAACTAGAATCTCAGATAAGTATTGAAAGTGCAAGAAACAGAAAATACAAAAATATGATACAAGGAAAATGCTGTCCACTAAATAAATAAATAGCATGCTAAATTTGTTGTCTCTATTTTGATTTTAGATCATTTGAATTGTCCTGACAAAGTTGCAACTTGGATGGGTACAATGAGAAATTGTATACTGTGAAATAAGCAATTTTAATGCAATCTCAAGGCTGGCTGCATGACCGCGGTGACTGTGTAATATTGTTTTAATACATCGGATCATTAGTAAATATTAAGTATCTTGTACTTTAGACAATATTGTCTTCAAGAAAAATCATGTTTCGATCCTGAATTTTGAACAAATAAGTGTTTTGAACAAATCAGCTGAATGAATGATTCAATGACTCAAAAATCAACAAATCAATTAAACATCAGTAGTGCCAAATAAAATGTAAAAATGAAGTAAAATAAAAAGTAAAGTGCAGAGTAAACTAAGGAAATGCCCATTTTAAAAACTACATTTCATTTTAATTTCTCTCTCTCTTTGTGATAGTCTTACAGTAGTCATATGTTTGGACTTTTTGACTAGAAACATCAATGGCAAGGAAATTGCTTCCCGTTCTTCTTTCTGAACACATTAGGACCACTTTAGCTGTTTTTTTTTTTATTTTTTATTGCTGTTGGTTTCCTGTTTACCATGTTGATTGTGGCAGGGGAAAAGAGAGACACTCATACTTTTTTTTCCGTCTAATGTGATTGGATGCAAATGCAAACAAAGCTATTTAGACATTAGGCCATCCCAAACCACAAAGACAAAATGTCCCATTTTCCTCATGAAAAATTAAGCGCTGATATGTTTGAAAGTCATCTCTGAGCAATATGATCTACATGCTGTACAACAATATGTGGTTTACCATAATCAATACACATCAGAGCATGACGAAAACTACCAGTAATAGGGGTTTTCTGTCCTTTTAATGGTGGAAGATGCATTTAGCTCACTTGACTGATATTATTGTATGTATATGACTCTGCAGGCACATACTACACATATAAGTGTATTTTAAATATCTGATATAAAAAACTGATCTACACATAAAACCGTAATACCACCATAATTGCAGCATCTACAATTCACCCTGACCCATCTTGTATGTCTCTCTTAATTATATAGTACTTATGATCTCAGAAAGCCTCAGGGAACGCCATACAAGCTTTTGTACCGGAGCCACATATGGAACAGACGATCAAAGTATAGCGTAGGCTTGATTATATTCCCCAGGTGGTCATCGTCGGCCCTTCAAATTACTATCCTACATACTGACATTTCTCAGATATTTATAAGGTTGTGTGAAGAGTGTCTAAACCCAGTTAAAACTATCCACAGACATTCTTTCTTTGAACTAAAATTAATTATTAGTGACCAACACGCCTACATGATTCCTTAAAAAATACATGAATTACTGAACTAATGATTAAGATCACAGAGCAGGTTTCGTGAGACTCGCACTGTAATTTTAAGCGATGAGTTTGCAGCTGTTCCATGCGTAATAGTTACATAAACTACCCTGTTACTGGTGTATGCATACTGAACCTTTGGTAAGCCTGCAATTTTTCCCACATTGAACGTTCTGGTTTGGTTTTTAGCATGTTATTGTTGTTTTTCACAGGTACATTGTCTGCCGACGGGCATAAAGTAATACAGTTACCACTTTGGAACAGCAGCTGCTACAACACAAGCATCATTTAGGATGTAAATGCGAATGGTGTCCTTGAGATTAGACACAAATGAATCATGTGGATAATAGATTTTTTGATTAGGAGTAATGTACACAGAAGCAGGTGGTAAATGTTTCTGCTGGCAACAGTATAATCAAATATATAGAAGTGAATGCAAATGGGCCTCATTAATTGGTAACTGGATTAAAAACAGAAATACTTACATAAAATGTTAGTCAAATGCAAGAAATGCAAAATCTGTTTCACATGGATTTCAAGATTTCACAAAAAGTGCCTGTGTAAAAACAGCTCCTATAAATTATATATATGTGTGTGTATGTATATGTATCTCTTAGCATACTACGGTGGCCATTAACAAGTTCCTGTGATAAAATTAATTCTGCAAAAAAAAAAAAAAAAAAAAAAAAACATTTCTGCATGGTTCTTAAAAAAGGAATGGATATTTTTCCCTGGCGCAGAATTTAAATATAGATTTCACAAGACTTTTTTTTTTTTTTTTTTGAGTGATCTTGTGGCACAGCTTTTGCACTCTTTGGAGGGGAAAACAACTACAGATGGCTTATAGTTGTTTTTGCACATGCACAATAAACAAAGATAGGTTTTTATAATCTAACAGAAAGAAAAAAAAGACACACTTCACCTTAAGGGAGAAAATCAGTTAAATGTCGCAATGTGTTAGCAGCAACTGACCACCTTCAGACAATGCAGTGCAATACCAGCTCAATGTGGATTCAGAATCCAGGACTAAAAATCAATTTCCAGTCTACAGGTGTGCTTGATTGTCAATCAATAAATCCTGTGAAATGATTTCCCTCTGCAATGGCACAAAAATATCCAGATGATTCACTTTTCCTTCTGTGAAGTGGAAATTCAACTGCCTCTCAACATGGGGGTGTTCTAATTTTAGCACCTCTCTGTCTCGCTAGTCGCTACCTTTCTCTCTCTCTTTCTGTCTCCATCTTTTCTCTTCTGAATTTGACATTCTGTCAGACAGAGACAGATACACATGCAATCTTACAGTTTTTATTATTACTATTATATAATAAATCATTAATCACATTGCTATAAACTGTTAAAATTCCTAGTTGGAACAGGTCCAAAATCATCAAGAAAGCAGTGTTTTATCACAGTTCTCAACCTATATAGACCTCAATGGAGCCCACAGGTGTTGCCAAGGGAGAGATCAATGATTTGGAACATGTGCTGTTTCTAGCCAACATTGAGCTCAAGAAGTGAGGGGAAAGACGAGGTTTTGTGCACATCAGTGCAGCTTGAAAGCTTAACGCCCAATACCACCATGATATCTCCCTTATATCTTTCTCAATATCTCTCCTCCATGAGGGCTGGTGGTTTCTAGACACTTCCTTCCTCCAATATATCATGGTTCTCAACTGTTCTGACAGGGTAGCAGAAATGTCCACATTTACACAAGAATATTTTGATGTCACAGTAAATGTAATTTGGTCATATTCTGATTATGAAAACATGATAAAAGTACACTGTAAAAAGTGAGCTGTTTACTTAACTTAAAAAAAAATTGAGGAAACCTGCTGCTTTAAAATTATTACGTAGCCTAAATAAACGTCATGTTTAATCGCAAAAAAATTAAGTTATGTGGAATTGTCAAGCTCACATAACTTAATTTTTCAATTAAGCATTACATTTATTTACTTAATAATGAACTGCCCTGAACACTTTTTGAAGTAGACAATTCTTATTTTTATGGGATATAACAATATTTACTATAAATGAATTATCCATGCACATCATCATTTGTTTTTGTTTTTAATTTCATATGTCCTTGTTATCCAATAGCTTCCCCTCCCTCTTGGGGTGACATCTCTTTTCTTCTCTGATGACACAATTGCATGAGGGGGCGACAACATTTCACTTCCTGAGATCACAGCAAACCACAACCATTCAAACAATTTCCCATGGACAAAATCAAGTATCAACCAAGGACAGAGAAGAAACTGCACACAGACCTCATTGATTATTATATCAGCCCTGCATTAGACGGGATAACGCAATCCCTCCTGTAGGGGGAGCGCCCCACACTTCCAACTTGACAATTGCCCCAATACTAGACAACTCTTTCAGCCTTTATCTTGCAGCTTTTTTAATCACATACTATTTTTCACCTATATAGTAGAGAATAAGATGCAGCCTAATAGAAAACTATATTTTTGGAGCAAGAAGGAAACTGAATTTTTATAAGCATTAAAAGAAACATCATTATGAAGTTCTATTAAAAAAATAAAAAAAATAAATGAAACCTGGCAAATCCTGGCGAACGGTAAACAGTTTTATTCACTGCAACATTTTAACTCTGTAAAATAGCTGACAATCATTTGATATATTTCTTAAAGGAGAACTCCGGTCAATTTTAACATTGAGCTAATTTTTTTGTACATTTGGAGTGCTGTCAATACAGAGAACAACGACAAAAATCGGTGTTGCCTACACTGTGTTATCCTCTTTTTAAAATTTGCACCCTGTTGACTTCAATGGGGCAAGTACTAAACCTGCTTTTAGCCTCTTAACATCCTTGATGTGTCATTACAAGTGCACAGCTAATGTGAGTGATTCCTTCGGAGTGATCACGGGTGAATCTGACTGCAGTAGATGTGAAAGATATTAATAAAAATGATGTTATTTCAGCCAGCGCACATACCTGTATTTACATCCTGTTTACGGTCGAAATCAATTGCCGAGTTCACACACATAGGTTTAGTTACCTATGCTCACGCGCGTGAACTCGACAATCGATTACTATGGACTTCGACCGAAAACAGGAAGAAAACACAGGTATGTGCGCTGGCTGAAATAACATCATTTTTATTAATATCTTTCACATCTACTGCAGTCAGATTCACCCGCGTTCACTCCGAAGGAATCACTCACATTAGCTGTGCACTTGTAATGACACATCAAGGATGTTAAGAGGCTAAAAGCAGGTTTAGTACTTGCCCCATTGAAGTCAACAGGGTGCAAATTTTAAAAAGAGGATAACACGGTGTAGGCAACACCGATTTTTGTCGTTGTTCTCTGTATTGACAGCACTCCAAATTTACAAAAAAATTAGCTTTTATAATGTTAAAATTGACCAGAGTTGTCCGTTAATATATAATATTTTTACATTTTTTAATTACAATGGGTTGCAGCAAAACCAGTAGACAAACACTGATCTACCTTCATAAAACTATAAACAGGAGTCATTCGAAGTCTTGTATAAAATATCTTGTATATATTCTGAATATATCCATGTCTATGTCAGGATGAAGTACAATTTCAAGTAAAAGTGAGATGCGCAGCTGTAATGAGGCTTTCTGCTCTTGACATAAATCGTACAGGTACCTTCATTATCACTGCAAGACATGAGAAATGTATTTCAATCTGTGTTCTGGAAGGAGCAACGGGGTAAAAAGGACAGTTCTATAAAGGTTAAGCTACTATATGTCTTTGTCTGTATGACATCTGTTAATTGGGCAGGCGCCAGTGTCAGACACCGTGGACGGTAACAATAAACGAGGAGTGAAGAGAGGAAGATCAAGGAAGATGGCAACAATATTAGATGACACAAAGCTTGGTGCATGACTCCAGCAGTGCATGCTTCATTAAAGGGTTACTGGGTGAAGCCTGAAAATGTGTGGAAGGGAGTGGGTGTATTTGTAATGTTTTGCAGAAACAGGTAAAATCACACATGGAAAGTTTTTTTCTGACCCACAAGATCACTCAGACAATCAATAAATATATTTCTTTTTACTGAATATTGATGGAGCAATATTCTTTTTGTAAGAACAAATGCTTAAATATCATAATCAAAAGTAAAAAAATAATAATAATTGTTTTATAGCTGTTTAAACAGATTTGGGGGAGAAAATACAGATTTTATTTTTTATTCATACAAATTATTGCTGTATTTTCAATAAATAATAATATATTTATTACAATATTTTAATACTGCATATAATACACATAATAATAGTATACATTTTATATAATAATATATGGTAACACTTTATTTTACAGTGTCCTTGTTACATGTTACATGTACTTACCATAGTAATAACAGTAAATTATGCATAATTACATGCAACTAACCCTCAACCAAATCCTAATCCTACCCTAACCCTATAGTAAGTACATGTAGTATTATTAGTAGTAATATTACACTGTACTTAAATATATAATTACACTGTAACAATGACACCTTAAAATAAAGTGTAACCTAATCATATTAAACAAAATACAAATGATTATTTAAATATATTTGTCAAAAAAAATTACTCGATTTTGGAACTCATTAGAACAGATCATTTAAGTTGCACACTGAACTTTATAACAAGTACAGAAACAGCTGGACAGTCAATTATGGTGCCATAATAACTGTGAGAGTATTGATCATTTAAATGTAGCTGTATGTTATTTCAGAGCGAGTCTCAGCTGCCCACGCACTAAATGAAGCTCAAGGCGCTAATTAGCAAATCTGTGATTGCGGTTCAAGCCTCTGACTCCTTGTCATCAGAGCCTGATCATGAAAGCTAAATATAGCGGTATAAAAGGAGAACTGAAAAAAAAAAGAAATCACACCATGACTCTCTGCTTATAAAATGAAAAGGCCTTAAAGGTAGGCCTGAAAATATAAACTGTACCAGCTGAGATGGTGCTTTCTGATCTTTGACCTGCAGATGTTGATTCAGACCCTTAAACAGCCTGATCAGCTTAAAAGGTTATGTTGTTAAATCATAAGCTGATTTATAATAATAATTATTACATACAGAGAGAGAAATCCCACCTTCCGTTATAAAAAGCTCTTTTAGTGAGGTTTACATGGCTCCAAAGCAAACTCTTCTCAGCCACACAATACAGGATGGGAATGCTTCTCATTTCTAATGCTGTTTATCAACTGTCATTTCTTATAATCACTAAAATGGGGCGTCTGTGGTTTTGTTTTGATCTTGTGATCACTGAATTGCATTTTAATCATAATGACTCACAGCATGTCATATTTCAGGTGAACAGACATTTATTTGGCATCCTTGGCTGATTTGCATACATGCAAAAAAATAAAAAAAGGTAATGAGAAATGTCTCTCCAGAAGTTGCATATCTTAACACAATGGAGCCAATCAACACATGCTTTCCAAAATCAGTTTCTAATATAAATTTCTAGAGGAAACATCAATCAAATAATAATAGGGATTTGGTTTTCCTGTATTGAGAAGGTTTTGCTGCCATGGCCTCATGAGATCTCTGATTGTGTTTGGCATGGAGATTACATATCGCAGGGAACTGTCAGAAGCAAGCAGATGTGCAGATGGTTGATATAACCTACTGAAATCAATTAAACCTGCATGAAGGGTGAAAGATGTAGACTAGACTACACTGACACAATTTGATTACCAGAAAGACTCAGTATTTTACATTTTGGCACCGAAAAAGCTCCTCTTTTTTTTATAATAATTTAGCAGCTCATCTATTTGGTGCAATCAGCAGATTTGCTCTGCACACATTTTTAAATGCATGAGGGTGAGTAAGCGATGACAGAATTTTCATTTTCAGCAAACTGTCCCTTTTTATCTTCAGACACTGAATATGTCATGATCTGTCAAACGGATGTGTGTATGGATTTCTCTCAAAGACAAATAGGCTGTAGCTTTGGCTGGAAGCCCTGATGAGCAAATGTGTGTCTCCCTCCTAGATTAGCACAGCTAAGAAATCAGTTGTAGCTCTACACAGTTAAAGTCCAGGAAAGGCATATAATTGGTTTTGACCATCATTGTATTTGCTGAGCCAAATGGCTTATTTGTTCCCTCTTGTTTCAGGTCAGCGCAGCCCATAGAACCAATCGAGTGGACACAAATGATTGTGTAATCCAATTCAAAATACATTTAATCAATTAAATCCTACAACCTCTGTTTGCCCAGATAAGGTTGAATTGTGTCCCATGTTATTAAATGGAAGTGGTGGACCTGAACAGAGTAAATCAGATAAAATGGTGTTTAACTGTTCACCTGAACACCTTTCCCCTCTTGTGCACTACTGCATGACTTGAAACAACCTTGACTACCACCAACAGACATGCAGATGAGAAATAAAATGCTTAGAAAACACCTTTGTCGCTTTTATTTGTATATCTGCTGTATCTGTGTAATTATTCTTACACTGAACAAAATTATAAACGCAACACTTTTTTTTTTGCCCCCATTTTTCATGAGCTGAACTCACTCTAAGACTTTTTCTATAGACAAAGGCCTATTTCTCTCAAATATTGTTCACAAATCTGTTTAAATCTGTGTTAGTGAGCACTTCTCCTTTTCCGAGATAATCCATCCACCTCACAGGTGTGGCATATCAAGATGCTGATTAGACAGCATGATTATTGCACAGGTGTGCCTTAGGCTGGCCACAATAAAAGGCCACTCTATAATGTGCAGTTTTATCACACAGCACAATGCCACAGATTTCGCAAGTTTTGAGGGAGAGTGCAGTTGGCATGCTGACTGCAGGAATGTCCACCAGAGCTGTTGCCCGTGAATTGAATGTTCATTTCTCTACCATAAGCCGTCTCCAAAGGCGTTTCAGAGAATTTGGCAGTATACCCAAATGCCGTAGAGGTCACCACTTTTGTCAGCTCTGTTGAAGTGGTCTTCAGTCCCATTTTCTCTACTGTATGGTTCTCCAGTTCCGACAGCTCCGCTGAAATGGTTTTCGGCTCTGTCTGCCCCGCCATGGTGGTCTTCGGCTCTGCCACGGGCAGACCAATGTGCAGCATCCACCTGGATGATGCGACGGCAGCCATATTGCGCCAGACTTACACCACACACCAGCTTATTGGTAGCGAGGAGAGAGAGTGATGAAGCAAATCAGTATGTATGGGGATGATTAGGAGGCCATGATGGACAGAGGCCAATGGGCAAATTTGGATTTGTTAATGACCACATAGAGTCAGGACCTTGGTTTAACATCTCATCTGTAGGACGGTGCTTTTTTGACAGTATAGTGTCCCCATCACTATACTGGGGCGTTAAGTCCCACACAGACCACAGGGGGAGCATCCCCTGCTGGCCTCACTATACACCTCTTCCAGCAACAACCTAGTGTTCACAGGATGTCTCCCATCCAGGCACTGACCAGGCTCAACCTGGCTTAGCTTCAGTGGGAAACCAGTCTTTGGCTACAGGGTGATATGGCTGCTGGTCATCTTGTTAAGCTTGTTTGCCCCTGTGTATGAATAGCCTTAGTGTTTCACTTGTTTTCTGTCAGTTGTTAGATGTAGATATTTGCTGTTCATCATGGTCCTTGTTTCCCAGTGTTATTTTGTACCAGCTTTATTGTGTTTGGTGTTTGTTTCATTAAATTGGATCCCCATCTTTGATTACCCCCGTTAGTTATATATAATGTATATGTGTTAGGCACTTGTGTGTGTATATATGTATATATATATATATGTATATATACACTGCTCAAAAAAATAAAGGGAACACTTAAACAACACAATGCAACTCCAAGTCAATCACACTTATGTGAAATCAAACTGTCCACTTAGGAAGCAACACTGATTGACAATCAATTTCAAATGCTGTTGTGCAAATGGAATAGACAACAGGTGGAAATTATAGGCAATTAGCAAGACACCCCCAATAAAGGAGTGGTTCTGCAGGTGGTGACCACAGACCACTTCTCAGTTCCTATGCTTTCTGGCTGATGTTTTGGTCACTTTTGAATGCTGGCGGTGCTTTCACTCTAGTGGTAGCATGAGACGGAGTCTACAAGCCACACAAGTGGCTCAGGTGGTGCAGCTCATCCAGGAAGGCACATCAATGCGAGCTGTGGCAAGAAGGTTTGCTGTGTCTGTCAGCGTAGTGTCCAGAGCATGGAGGCGCTACCAGGAGACAGGCCAGTACATCAGGAGACGTGGAGGAGGCCGTAGGAGGGCAACAACCCAGCAGCAGGACCGCTACCTCTGCCTTTACTAGATTAAAGCACAGTTTACTAGATTAAAGGGGCATCGAACACATCTTACCCCACTCTCACTTATGTTACAACTTTTTTTAGGGCTTCATCTATGACCCTTGACGACATCTGCAGCAAAGCTAAATGTCACAAAGACCAAGTAAATTTGATTAGCATCGGGTCCCTTTTGTAGCTTAGCCTTTCAGACTGGTACCAAAATTAGATGTTCTGTGAACACATATGGGTAACTTACCATGCACCTTTAAGAGAGTGTAGGTGTTCAGCGCAGTGCCAAATTAATTATATGAATACCTTAATTTTTTACTCAAAAATTTTTGGCTTTACTCAGCCTCAAGTTGTTCCAAACCTGTATGAATATCTTCTTCTTCTTTTTTTGTTTAGCAGAAGACAGAAACTCATACAGGTTTGGAATAACTTGAGGATGAGTAAATTATGTCAGAATTTTCATTTTTGGGTGAACTAAGTGTAGGCTAATTTTCAACAGTTGTAGTTCATTTTGACTGAAGTCTAAAGCAGAGAACGTCGTTCAAATGGCAGAACAAGTACAATAAAAGATTAATAATAGCAGGCCATTAAACCTTTGTGAAATGATTGCATATGTTCTTTGTTTTAGAATATATGAAATTGAAGCATAATGCTGACCTTTTCTGCATTTTATTTGTTATTTCTTTTGATGTAAGCACTTCAATTGAGACCTGACAGGTGTTTAAGGCTAATGACACACAGTTCTATTCTTTTCAACAGGGATGTGGCAGATGTTTGCACTTCTAAACACCGTAAATGGAGAGAATTGCCAGTCCACAAAAGAGGCCCATTTTTCCACATGACTGGCACTATTGCTGCATTCATACAATGTCGTAATTACCAGTCTCGAGATGACACCACATGACATTCTATTCGGGGCTGTTCAAGTCCTCAGACTGGGAATTATGCATTTCTATGGCAACACTATCAATACCTAAATTAATCTACAGCGGTCAGGTGATACAAGTAGGAGCTCTCTGAAAATTCTCATCTTACAAGCTGTAACTACGGACTCTACGGGGACTTGAAAGCTTTTTACAAGTTGAAATCTGGTAAAAACAAAGTTCTGTCATGAAACAGATGGCGCAGGCTGATAGGTCCTTAACTCAATCTGCTTGCAATCACATCATTCTCTAGAAGGCACAGCTGATCAGTAGCCAATGAGCTCGCTGCTGAAACCTTCAAATACTCAAATACTTTCAGAAATCCTCCACCTTCCCCAGCTCCACCTGTATAGATCTGTTATGGGTAATTCATGTATGCTATATTGTACAAATTTCGCGCCTTGACTTTTGCTACTCAAACTACCTTGTGCACTTGAAACTCAGTGGCGGCGAGCGAGAAAGGGGGGCGGGGGTGTTCAAAGGAGCCGTTTTATTGGTTGGCACCTAGCCAATGAAATGGGGCTTCTATTGTACAAGATAATGTCACGAAACGTGACATCATCCTCGGGGACGCTCTGAAACGCTAACGCATTAAGGCCCTTGCACACTGCATCCGAAATTCGCATTCGAAATTTTCGCACATTAAAAAATAAATACGACCTCAAGTTATATCAATCACGCTTACACACTGCCTCCGAAACGTTCGTCCGTCAAAAAAAAATTCGGATCAGGTTCGATTTTCTGCATTTTTTGCATCCGTAGCATGCATTTTGAATGGTGTTTTGGCAATTTAAAGCCACCGAATCACGAATATTCACGAATACGAAAAAACGCATGCGAAAATTTCGGACTCAGTTGTGCGACTGATATTAAAAGAAATAAATTATATTATCAAACTCAGTAAACACCATAGTAATAATGCATGCAACAGAAAAGCAGATAGGCAACAGTTGAACAGAATGACGAATCATATGAGTAACCATAGTAAATAATAACAAACAAAATGACAGAAAACTCTAAACTGAACATAACTGTGACAATATTAGATACAAGATTGCTTGATTGCTTGCTCAGTCAAAGCTGATTTAATCAAGGCGATCCATAAACACGGGTTATTCCCTAATTGACTAAGTGAATGATTCACTAATTCATTTATGTTCATTTGGTTCGTTTCTGAACTATTTCGGTTGGCTGAATCAGTCGATGACTCATTCACTAAATATAATCACTTACACCTACTGGCATAATAATGTAACCTGCAGAAAGAGACACTGAAAAAGTATGAACTTTTCTAAAATGTTCAAATGGATCATTTTTTTTCTGTACAAAAGTACGTAATTTGCAATTAATTGTCTCTCCTCTGGGCTCAACTGAAACATTTAACCTTTTGAAATGACTAATTCACCTTTCAAACACAGCCAAATACATCTGACTACTCGACAGTAGAACCTGAATGAACTAAGAATTGCACAGTCAGAAAAAAAGCTGATCAGTTAGATTTGAAAAAAGACCAGGTCACAATTTTCTATCATTCAATTTCCAGTTTTAATATACTGTTATTTAAGCTTTACATTTGAAATTGAATTCAATAAGACTGAAGGCATGCACTGTTATTTAAGCTTTACATTTGAAATTGAATTCAATAAAACTGCAGACATGCACTGTATTATGTTTTTATATCAAGGACATTCAAGAAACTTTGTGCACAAGAGCAAGTAGAGATATTTAGGAGCTCATTTCCCTGAGGGCAGAGCTCGGCCTCCTTAATGCTCGTCTGTTCCACTGCACTGAGGATGCCACACTCCTTTACCCTTATCAAGAGCCGGCAGATGTTCTAAACCTGTCCAAATCCTCTCTTCCCCCAGAAAACAGCACAATTCTGCCTAAAATAACCTCCAGATTCTGCTGTCAAGGCCCAAGGAACCACAAACTGACTCTGTGTGTAATTTATAGCACAGGTGAGGTGTCTCACACGAGAAGACAATGCAAGGGAAAGTGGGTTTTATAAGTCTCATGGTTGCCTATGAAAATCTTACAGTGAATGCAAAGACAATATCTATATGAAATCACAGTACAGAAGGACCTAACATGTAGGTGTGAAAGGTTTTATTTTTAGAAACGAAGCAAACAAAGATTCCTCATCCTCCAAAAATATGACTCATTTTAAATCAGAAATTGCAAATTTCACTGTTTGGATCTCTCACATTTTTGTTCACTTGTTGAAATCAATCGAATCACTAGCAAAAAAGCATTACATTTGTTTAAAGATACAAAAAACCTGAACGGTCCCAACTTGAGTCACAGTGACTTCTCTATATTTGTACTGTATTGCATTGCTCATGTAATATCGATACAGGTTGCTTCAGGTCTTTTGCTTTAGATTGTACAGCTCAGGTTTCAGGACCATGGACAGAGACACAGTGAGCCTTTGAAACCACGACTGTTTCAATTCTGCAAAATACATCCTCTCATTATAAATAAACTAGTTCTGATCCTCTGACAAGCTTGGTCAGGAGAAGGTGTTACCATTTCACACATTAAATAAAGACATGGATTTCCTTTGGAGCCAGAAGATATAAGGCAGGAATTCTTAAACAATAAACACTGACCTCATTTATTTTGTTCTTGCATGTTCCTGGTCTTCATCAGTGCATGTCACACCCAAGGCTACCAAATGCTTGTCTTTGTAAGCTTTAATCAAAATAGAATGTAATTTATAATATTTTATTATTGTTGAATATCTTTTGTCACTCTGAAATACGTCACAGTACAAGTAGCCTAATAATGCTTATCATATTTTATTATATACTATACTTATACAAGCCAGTGAAAATCTATTCTTTTTTTAAACACATTATTCCATCACATTTTGTTAACAAATCAATCTTATAATTATTCATAATAATAATAATAATTTATTCATACTAAATAATGCACAGATTATTATGAGTTTGTCTGGTCATCACCTGCACACTCTTCTGCACCACTCCTGTCTACCATCATGCTCATCAACTCTCCATAAAAGCCAGCCCCACACACAGAGGGGTTGTCTGGTCTCGTCCTTGCTAACTTGGTCTGCTTCTATTGCTAATCGCTACTTACCTTCATCTACCATCTTATCATCTGTTCAGCTCCTACAAAGATGAGAGACATTATTATCATCATCATCTTCAGCGATCATCAAGATGTGTGTGGTGCAACCTGTTTGGACCGTTTCATTCCTCATCCACTCTGGTTGTTGTGATTTGCTACATTTGCCACCTCATTTCACCCTGTTGTTATAAGAAATTGTTTCATCATTGTAGTCCCCGTTCTCATGAGTCTGTATTACGTGACAAGTTAATGTATGACGCATGAAGAAACAAACTATTCGTTAATGATTACTGCATCAGCAACTAATGAAGAGTATCTCTGATTAATGTATTAATTAAATGTGTGTCATCATGTATTAATTCTCTAACAACATGTATTAACTAATAGTGTAAATGAATGTGTTAGTTACCACAACGGATTGACGATATGTATTTCAACTTCCAGTTGTCTGCTTTGGCAAAGATAACATTACACTGTAAAAACGTGCAATCTACAGTAATTTACTGTATACAAGTTCACAGTAGAATAATGTAGATTTAGTAAAAAATTGCGGTAATGAAAAGTACTGTGAGAGTCACGGTAACCATGTCCATGTCCTGTTGAAAATCACAGTAACCAACAATGTGCTGTAGACAATCACAGTAACCTATTATGTATATAGGGAAAGAAAACACACTGACAGCTGGGTTGCCAGCCAATTACTCCATTTAAACTGACCTCACTGTAATTCAATTATATTTTCATTCTGCATAGAGAATGCAGGAAGCAAATGTATTTAATAAAACTACAAAAGTCATGTCACCAGAAGTCAGATATTTAGTTGTTTTCAACACACCTAGCAATAAGGGAAGAATTAATAATGAAGCTTGGTATAATGATCATTTGTTTAACTGTGACTGTTGATAAATGGATATTCACATTCATATTCAAATCATGCAATATGCATTAGTTTTATTTATTTGGGCTGAAACAATATAACTAAACAGTACTTAAACATTAAGAACCAGCCGGTGCCAATAGCCTAAGGTTAGTATACTCCAGTGCTCTGAGTTCAATTCCTGTCCTGCCTCAAGGTCCTTTTCTGATCCCTTTCCCCTCTCTCCACCCCACTTTCCTGTCAATTGCTACACTGTTCTGCAAAAAAAGCAACAAAATTGTTTGTTTTTTTCATGCAAAAAAAGTACATGGTTGCTACTGTAAATGAAAACAGAGAAAATATGGTTATTTCTTCTAAGGTAAGTTATTTGACATTTGCTTGTTAATTACTGTGAAATTCACAGTCCATTTATTACAGTGTATATTAAGACTTTACTTGTTGAGGCACATGACTATTAACTCATTAAGTAATATGTCATTATGGTTATGGTTGACATCCTATACTGTAAAGTCTGAGATCTGACAGTTGCACAGTCAATGTAGCTAATGTCAGATAATGTGTTTAAAGATGGGTAAGTTGGGCTATTAAATAATATTGGTCTATTATCCTCATAAACCATATTTAAATGTTACTGTAATGGTCACCAGCTGGAGAGCCCTTGAGAGCCACCAGAGGGCACTCCACACCAGACTCTCACGTTCACTCACAGACTACATCTCCCATCATTCTCTGCCTGGACTCATCAGCACTCATTATCACATTCACCTATATCTCATTATCTTGTTATAGTTCACCCCATATAAGCCTGGTTCACCCCTTCACTCACTGTGAAGTTTTGTTTAGTGTCACACTGCAACTCTGAGCAGTTTCCTGGTTTTCTTGTTTCTTGGTTCTTGCTTTTCGGATTTCTTGCCTGTTCCTTGGATTACTCTCTTGCCTCTGACCCCTGCCTATCTTGTTTTTGTTTTGTTTTGTTTGTTTGGACTGTCTACCTGTGTTTTGACCCATTGCCTGTTTATTGGATTACGTGTCTGGATTGTCCCTTAATAAAGCTGCTATTGGATCTCATCTTCGAGTCTCGGAGCAGTTTCGTGACAGAAAACTTCGCCAACACAGATCCAGCAGCCAAGTAAGACCCAGACCCATCATGAATCCAGCAGCACAGATCATGCGTCTCCATCAGGGAGACCAGCCCATAGAGGAATACGTCACGTCGCCTGAGCCCTCAGCAGAGATGGTCGCCGACACACCTGAACCTGAGCCCTCAGTAGAGATAGCCGCTGCCACGGTGTCTGTCCCTGAGCCGGTGTCTGTTCCTGTCCCTGAGCCGGTGTCTGTCCCTGAGCCGGTGTCTGTTCCTGTGCCATGGTCGCCTGAAGGGTCGTCTCCGCCCTGGCCGCCTGAAGGGTCGTCTCCGCCCCGCCCTGGCCGCCTGAAGGGTCGTCTCCGCCCCGCCCTGGCCGCCTGAAGGGTCGTCTCCGCCCTGGCCGCCTGAAGGGTCGTCTCCGCCCTGGCCTCCTGAAGGGTCGTCTCCGCCTTGGCCTCCTGAAGGGTCGTCTCCGCCCTGGCCTCCTGAAGGGTCGTCTCCTCCCTTGCCGCCTGAAGGGTCGTCTCCTCCCTGGCCGTCTGCACAGTCTGCTTTGCTCTAGCCGCCTGAAGGGTCGTCTCCGCCATGGCCTCCTGAAGGGTCGTCTCCGCCCTGGCCTCCTGAAGGGTCGTCTCCGCCCCCCGGCCTCCTGCAGGGTCGTCTCCTCCCTGGCCGTCTGCACAGTCTGCTTTGCTCTAGCCGCCTGAAGGGTTGTCTCCTCCCTGGTCATCTGCACTGCCTGCTCTGCCCTGGCCTCCCGTCTTGCCGCAGTCTCCAGGTCCTCTTCCACTTCACGGGCCTGGCCCTCCATCCCGCCCCCGGGTCCTCCTCTGCTCCACCACCCTCCTAGACTGTTTTTCTGAGCGTCTGGAATCCGCTCCTTAAAAGGGGGGCTATGTAACGGTCACCAGCTGGAGTGCCCTTGAGAGCCACCAGAGGGCACTCCACACCAGACTCTCACGTTCACTCACAGACTACATCTCCCATCATTCTCTGCCTGGACTCATCAGCACTCATTATCACATTCACCTGTATCTCATTATCTTGTTTAGTTCACCCCATATAAGCCTGGTTCACCCCTTCACTCACTGCGAAGTTTTGTTTAGTGTCACACTGCAACTCTGAGCGTTTTCCTGGTTTTCTTGGTTTTTGGATTTCTTGCCTGTTCCTTGGATTTCTCTCTTGCCTCTGACCCCTGCCTGTCTTGTTTTGTTTGTTTGGACTGTCTACCTGTGTTTTGACCCATTGCCTGTTTATTGGATTACGTGTCTGGATTGCCCCTTAATAAAGCTGCTATTGGATCTCACCTTCGCAGAAACAGATCAGCAGTTTCGTGACAGTTACATTTTTCTTCTTCAATTTTTTTTTTTTTTTTTAATAAACAAGTATGCGTTTGAACGTATATCTGAACGACTCCAGCTCTTGACATGCAAATGATCCTGATATAGGCTAAATTTACATTGTTTAAAGTGTTCAGCACTCCTGCCTTCTGCCTTCAGTTGTCACATCTGAATTATTAGTTAGGTTGTCTACACAAAAGCTCACCTGTCAGTAGAGCGATTGTTTTTGGTATCTCATTCCCAGATCACCCCATGAACCGCACAGCTGCTTGTCGCCACAAATGACCCACTACAGGCTTCAACACACAACATGATTAGGATAAATTTAGAAGACAGAGTCAGGAAATTCCTTCAGGGGATGTTTGTCAAAGAAAGGAACAGACTTTTGTTCAAAGATCTTTCTGTATGTCTGTAATATTAATTACTCAAGGCTTAGTAGGCTATCTACTGTAGCTATTTGTCATTTTAAAGGTGTCATGGCTCCCGTCTCTGGGCGCAATTTGCCAAGATATGATAAATTCGTAGTGATCTCAATAGCTCACATTTGATACAAAACTTTATCCAGTGCAATAACGACGCAAAACGTTATTCTCTGGTTGGTATTCAGCAGATCAACTTTTCCAAACTATGTGGTTTCAATAAGCCTGTGATGAAAGCGTAATGGACTCCTGCAAAACTGTCAGCGTCTAGTGAATTTGTGTTTCGAGTCACACTGAGAAGTCTGTTTTCTTCAACACCCACATGTCCCTCTAGGCAAGCTGCTGGCAGTGTGCCCTATGGTGCCAACAAGCAGGCTTTGCTTTATGAGGATGACTCATGAGACTCAAGTTAGCTTACAGCCTTCTGTAAATCCAGCAGCCGCCAGCGCTGTATAAGCTTCACTCCAGCCAAACAATAGACCTTTGGGCCAAACAGATTATGGAAAATGTGTATTTAAAATATGATTAATCAAGTGTTCCAACACCAGTCCACCCCCGATTCCTAATTGGGCCTAAGTGGTAATTTGTAAAAAAAAAAAAAAAAAAAAAGTGATTTTAAAGGTGCTCTAAGCGATGTCATGCGTTTTTTAGGCTGAAACATTTTTTTGTCACATACAGCAAACATCTCCTCACTATCCACAAACGGCAACAAAAACAAACTGGCCCAGCCTGGACCACGAAACATAACAAACAGTGTTCCAGCCAATAACCGACAAGAAAGATTTGGGGGTGGGGGTTGGGGGGTTAGTATGTGTACACATGAGGGAAGTTAGCTAGAGGAGAGATGTCCTAGACAACGACTAATGTTAGAATTATATTCTCTTGAATCTTCATATGGCCGACACACAACCAAAGAGACGACGTCCCGATGAACAAATAGCAAAGAAGAGGGAAAAAGGAGAAGGAACGCGCAAAGTCACGAATTTACATCGGAAAAGCCCAGAAGGGAGGGGGAGGGGATGGGATGAGGAGGAGGGAGGGTCGAGCTAGCCTCTGTTTTGTTTGACAATACTTCGAACGTCAACAAGAAGTGAATTCACCCAACATTGCATAGAGCACCTTTAATAACAGGCAGGACTATTTCCATCAATGTTGCTAGACTGATCCTGGTTATTCTAAGTTGAACCAGCTCATTCCAAGCTAGTATGCTCTAAGAACATTGTGTTAATGTTCCCATCAGGTTATAAAAAAGTTATTTCTGAATGTTATCTGAATGTTCAAATGTCCAGTTTTTTATGTTTTAAAAACATATTTTTTTGTTATTGTTATGTAAATGTAAAGAGAACATTCCATTTTGCAAAAATTATGGGAACGTTACTCTTGAATGTTCTCTGAATGTTCTGAAACTAGTAAAAATGTTAGATGAACATTTAATGTATAAAATGTTTTTTATGATAATGTTTTGAGAGCATTAGTAAAGGCCAGATAAAGAACGAACGTTCTATTAACGTTACTGGAAAAGAATGTTTGTGCATAACACGAGTTTGAGAGAACTTGCCAGAATAATAGGGAAGTTCTAACAACGTTCCCTGTTAGCTGGGTTGTTATCTGCATTGGTGATTCATAAAAATGTACGGTTAAACTTTATTTTAAGGTGTCCTTGTTACAGTTTAATAAGGCTTTACATCACTGAGTAATATAAATTATTAAAGAAATTGTAGTCTGTCTCGACCCAGATTCCAGTCCAAAATATATTTTAGAATGAGCTCATCCCCAAAATGGCTTAATTATCATAGAGATGAAGGAAGTCAAGTTATATTGTTTCTTCACCATTTGGGTTGATCACATCCTGAACAAATGATCAATTGTAGAATGGGAATGGGTGTGGGTCACAGACTATTGGGTGTCACAACTTAATTAACATACAGACCACAGCTGTTGCAACAAGAGCAACCTAGTGGTAAACTGTAACAGGATAAAAGGTTTAAGATTTGGATGTTCTGGGTTCATTCTGACGCCGGTGAACCCAAGGTGCTTTGTGTATCTTGCCACTGCTATGCTGTAAAAAAATTCCTTTTTGAGATCTTCAGCATCCACATCATTTTTCCTTATACTACATGTATTTACTATAGGATTAGGGTTAGGGTTAGGATTAGGTTTGGTTTAGCGTTAGTTGCATGTAATTATGCATAATGTATAGTAATTACTAAACTACATGTAACATGTTTGACAAGGACACTGTAAAATAAAGTGTTACTAAATTTACTTACTGAACTTCTTTAAAAATACAAGTTTTTGTATTTTTAAAAAGTAAATACAAGACCTCCTAGTTATTTTTGTTTTGTGCTTCTTTCTTTTTTTACAGTAACTCTTTTTATACATGTTGTTAAGTCAAAGTCTTTAAACGGCAAGGCACAATGATAACGATATACAGGTAGGCCTTATACAGCTAATTCATTTTAATTTTGGCTCCAAAAACATATTCCACAACTTTAAAGCACAAGTTAGAGGTTTAACTTTCAGTGGTTTTGCCATGAGACCCATTTCTAACTAAAATAAATTAGAATGACAAGCAGTTTTAAACACATCAATATTCAGAATTGGGATTTTAGCCTGTCCCTTAAAATTAACAATTATTTGACCCTATTTTGTTCCTTATTTGTGGGAATCATTTAATTTAATATTTAAAGAAATCAGTGGCAGATTAAGACTCTTTGGTGACAACTGACACCTAGAGTGCCCTTTATGCTGATGTCAACCCAACTTTAATTTCCAACCAAAATCCAACGTCTGACCGACGTCGGATATTGACGTCAGTCTGACATTGGGTTCTGAAGTCAATCCAACTATCGGCACTGACACCTAGAGTACTTGTGAACCCAAATGTTATAGATAACCTGCTGCAAGTACGCAACATTAAACATTTTAGAACTAGTGAACACAACTGTTACATAATATAATAAACAACTGTTTCACTTCAAGATGCATGCTGCAATATATATATATATATATATATATATATATATATATATATATATATATATAAAAAGTGCTAAATCTAGCCAATTGAAAAATGAAATGCAAACATGCCAAGGTTTTAGACTGGTCTTGCAATAACATCTTTATAACTAAATAACCTAAATAACCTCTATAGATAAATAACCATAGGCTACAGTTTTTAACACAAAACTTTTCACAAAAATATGATTGTTAGGTTTAAAATTCTAAACTGATTTCATATCCATCAGGCTACTTGATATTTACACCAGCTGGTTGAAGGTATTTTTGAGAAAAGTTATTATAGAGAAAATTGTTCAGTATATTTTGTGTGCAAATACCACTTTATGTAAATAAATATTTACACATGTTACGTATGATTTAATACTTTTCGGGGACGCTGCATATGCAATTCACCACTATTGCCTTTTATTTACATGTCTTAAATGTCTAGGTGCATTAACAACACACTTTACGGTAGTACCCACTTAGAGTCAGCTTGCAACTTGCCTGACGGAAATGCACAAGCTGCAACCGTTTCTGTTTTATCTGCTCTTGTTTTTTTCTTTTTCATTTCTCTAAATTACCTGAATATGATCCAATTCGATTAAATGTAACACTAGTCGATTGAAAAAAAGGCAAATTGAGAGAGACGGAAAAGAGAGTGCCATCGAACAGATGACGTGTTACAGCGGGTCCTTGCATCTTCCGGGTCGGTGTAAACAGTGTGCGGTCTTCTCATACAAATCAGTAAAATGTAAGTAGTAAAGCCATAATATCATATAACACCACTTTATTTTAGTTATACTGTGTATTTCATCTTTAAATAAACTCCGTGAATATGTGTCTGTGTCTGCATCAGGTCGAAAGTAACGTTTAAAATCACGCTGACGTCGGACCCTCGGTTACCATATAAAGTGTGAGTGACACATCATTCAACACGACACACACCATCGACATTAATATTCCTTTTTAATTGTTTCATTAGCGCTGATTTGCTTGATTTTATTTATTTTAATGGGAGTATATTATTATGTTCCGCAGATCTGCTGTTTGAGTTTTTTTTTATCTTGATTGTTTAATTCTATAATATATGTATTTATTCATTCATTCATTTCTTCGTTAAATAAGTAATTAATAAAATAATGGCCCAGATGGCCTCTTTATATATTTGAAAAATTACTTATATTGTTAATGAATAATATTTAGCTTTAGCACTATCAACTGAGGAATGAAAGACAGTCCTTTAAGGTAAAATAAAATAGGTATAACCCGTTGATTAATCATAGTTGTTTTTTTTTGGTTCATCAGTACATTAAGAGACAGATGTTTTATTACAAGTTGTCTGAAATGTTATAATTAAATGAGACACTAATTTGCATGCCTTTTCAGAACATAAATCAAAACATTGGATACAGCCAGGTTCAAATTATTTCATTTTGTATATTAAAGTTAAAGGTTTTTCAGAAGGGAATTTGTATAATATTCCCACTCCATAAATCAGAAAAAGATAGGAATATAGATAGGAATACATTTGGTGAATGTAAATAATAATAAAGTGTAGATATCTGTCTAAAAATGGTGTATTGCAATTCAAATCTGCAGATGCAAATAGTTGTGTAATAAAATAAAGTCTTTAATATGTGTTTTGGATATTTTCTTTCCACTAAGTCTGTAAGAAGACGTGTTATGGAAGCAAAATAGTCCAAAACCTCAAAATTTATCAGTGTCTTGGCTTATGACAAGCTGTTCTTAGTCTGTTTGCAATATTGATTGCAATCAATGCAAGTGCGCTATGGTAATAATAATCTATAAATGTCACACTGTGTCTGATTGGTTGGCAGACACATTGACACTTGTGAGAGTGGTCTATTAAGTGCCATTCAATTTCAAACTGACTGATTTACCAGCTGAGCTCAGTCTTGAGCACCTGCAATGCTGATGCACCGGCCAGTTTGGATGATGTTTTATATGCAATGCTTTGAAAATATTATTGATCTCCTCGAGTGACAAGCGACCAGGCATGAGCTGTTGAATATGACCAGAGAATAATTTGTTTTAAAACCAGATTAGACAGTAATTTGTGTAATACAGTGCTGGTCAGAATTATTTTCCCCCTTGGTAAATATGATCAAGAAGGCTGTAAAAAATAAATCTGCATTTTTATCCTTTTGATATTTAAATTTTTTTTTTAAATGCAAAAATCTTGCCTTTTATTGAAGTAAAATAATTGAAAGTGTGGATCACATTATGAAATAAATGTTTTTCCTCCAAAACACATTGGGAACAATTATCTGGCCCCTTTTATTAAATACTTTAGTTTACTACTTTAGGAGAGTTTTCTCCTATAATGCCTGATGAGTTTTGAGAACATCTGAGATCAGAGACCATTCCTCCAGACAGAATCTCTCCAGATCCTTCAGATTCCCAGATCCATGTTGGCGCTTCTTCTCTTCAGTTCAGTCCACTCATTTTCTATAGGGTTTAGGTCAGGGACTGGGATGGCCATTGCAGATGCTTGGTTTTGTGCTCAGTTACCCATTTTTGTTTGTTTTTGGATCACTGTCCTGTTGGAAGATCCAAACATGGCCCATTTCTAGCACAGGCCATCAGGTTTTGATTTTTTATCTGTTTGTATTTGATCGAATCCATGATGCCATGTATCTGAACAAGATGTCCAGGACCATTTTTAAAATAAAAACATAAAAAGGATTAAAAATGCAGATAAATTTTTTACAGCCATCTTTGATCATATTTACCAAGGGGGCAAATAATTCTGACCAGCACTGTATGCTACTGTTGTGCATCATTTCTGGACAACACATTCTTTATGTAACACCTTTTTAAGGGTAGTTTTTTTCTTCTTCATTGTTCATTGTAGATTCATCTGCATAATTGTATTTCAGATTAAGTGTACCCGAGAGCACGCCGTTCACTGCAGTTTTGAAATTTGCAGCAGAAGAGGTGAGTTGATTCATTGTCTGTAAAAAAAAAAAAAGCTCACAGTTCTATTGCAAAGTCATTTAAAACCATATTTTGACAGATCTGCTGAGGTGTAGCACTATATCTTTGCCATAAAGTTTAGGTGCTTTTGTCTGACGTTAGTTTCATATTTTAATTAAAACATGATAAAAAATAGTCTGCATGATGTTGATATTGATCTTCAACGATGGTTGTTTTTTAAACTGCCTTTCTGCTCAATTCTGTGAAATCATTGATTAAAATCAATGGTCTATATCTCTTTAGCTCAATTATATCCTATAGCTTTAATACTGTCTTTTTTAACCAAATGATGACAGATATTATAAAGTTATACTGTTTAAATAATAAGAAAAATGAGAGAAAAAAGAGATTGACCAATGTTGTTGTTTCCTAATATATATATATATATATAATTTTTTTTTTTTTTTTTTTGCTCTTTATATATCAGTATCAGTGCCATTTAAAAAAAAAAAAACATTCCAGTTCCTTGATTTTTTTAAACTTGGCATAGGCATAGAAAGAGTATAGACCAACTATTTAAACTACTTTTCCAGTTTAAATAGTTGGTCTATACTCTTTCTATGCCTATGCCAAGTTAAAAAAAAATCAAGGAACTGGAATGTTTTTTTTAATGGCACTGATACTTTTACAAAGGCCTTATCTTTTCAAGCTGATACAATAATAAATTAATAAAAACACAAATTATGGCTGATACCAATATGTTCTCTGATATGCATCCTTCATGATTAGACATAAATCCTTTGAAATTGGGTAAAAATTTGTCGGAATCCTGTTGACTGTGTGGTCTGTTTCACGACTGCATGACAGAACAACGCTGCAGATTAGCTTAGGTCATTGTTCCTTTTTGACATAATGAAATGCCAAATCTGACAACCTCATAATAGGAAGATGTAATGCATCAAGTGGAAGTCAGAAAGAATGATAAAGTGCCTTTTAAAAAAACGCACAGGCTTATTTTCTTTTCTTTTTTTCACCCTCTCACTAATTCTTAGTATTGTATACTCAGTATTGTAGAAATGATATCAGGACACCCAGAAAGTTTTTCATAGCTCTTTCAGAATGATTTTTTTTAAAAAACTTTTATTTTTTTTCCCTTTGATTTAAAGTTTAAAGTGCCAGCAGCCACCAGTGCCATCATAACAAACGGTAAGTTGTTGATATTATTATTATTGTCACTATCATAATTCTCATATTTGGTCAAATCTTTAAACCAGTGGTTCTCAACCTTTTTGACACCAAGGCCTCCCATTGTCCATGACAATATTCAAAAGCCCCCTAGCCCCAGTTTTGTCTTAACTGTAGCTAATTTCTGTAAATAAAAAAACAAGTCATTACAATAATTATAATTCAAATTAAAATAATAACAAAAAAATTCACAAAGTTTTGAGAGCTGAATGTTCTTCAGGGATCCCATTCTTTTTAACCAATGCATGTACATGACTCTTCCAGTTATTTGTGATAAGGATCAGAATTCTATTTCTAGTCAATAAAATATTTTAGATCTTGGAATAACTAGTTCCATGTTCTCTATAAACATGCCCATGGCGATTTAAGATTTTATTAATAATCTACATGACTTTTCCAGGAATAGAAATCACACTTTTAAAAATCGATCTCAAGTTTTCCAAGACCATGGGAACCCTTTATATATATATATATATGCCCTTGAGCAACTGAATGGCTGCCCACTGCTCTGGGTGTGTGTGTCCGTGGTTTGGTGTGTGTGATCACTACTCACTACTCCTAATGTGTGTGCGCTAACTTGGATAGGATAAATGCAGAGGACAAATTCCGAGTATGGGATACCATACTCGGCCTTCACGTCATGTCTTTAATGAATCAGACAAAAAGGCTGGTGAATTCTTCACTAAAACTCACTGAATTCTGTCAGAGCAGATTCAAAATGAACCATTGTGTGTACTTGTATAGCTGTAGTTGGAGACTCCTAATGCTGTGTCATGAGTAATTATTGAACAAATGCTAAACAGGCTGAAGACATAACTCACCTCTCACAACGCAAGGCAGTTATTGTAAATGAGATGGTTTGAATTGGGATTGTTCAGCATTTCAGTGCTGTCTGATTCATTGATTGTTTTTACGAATGATTGTTTTGTGTATGTATTCACATTGCTGATGTTCTTTGTGATTATGATTTGTGTAGATGGCATCGGAATCAACCCGGCGCAGACAGCAGGTCGGTGTCTCTTCTTCACTCGATCAGAGCTGCCCCCTGCAGCAGTATCTGGCTGTAATAAATGTCATTTTGACAGCTGTAAATTATTTCAATATATCCAAATATCACATAGGGGTGGAAACGGTGATATTTCTGTTCTTTTTGCCTGTGCAAATGCATGTTTGTTTATTTTGTCGGTGCTTTAATCCACCTTCCATATTTTTTTCCCTGCATTTTCTCATCTTATAAAATGAGATGCCTCATCTCACTCTCACCATTTACATGCGCGGCTGAGATTTCCCAGCCTATCCTTTATAATCAGCCGCATGCAAATGAATGGATCCTTCTGTTTACTCCCTCATATTGTTTATGTTTATCCGCCTGGGGACCTTTTGAGAGATCGAATGATTTCCTGACACTCCTTCAATAGACTCTGCATGTAAATTTCACATATTTCCTAATGAATATTGATGATGTGCTTGAATTATACAATTCCCCATTTTTGTGAGTTTATTCCCCTGACTAAATGTTTCTTTACAGATGTTTTCCATCCTGCATTACTTGTCATTTAAGACTGAAGCCATCTGTCTCTAATCAATGGCATTCTGTCAACATTTTCTTCCCTAAGTGCCATGCTGCATGTAAATCGCATGACAATGGCCTGTTATTTTTCATACATGTCATGGGTTGAGCCCTAAGTGTCAAATGAGCTGTGATTCATTAGTTTTATATCTAGCCTGACCCTATGCAGCAGGTTTGTATTATGGAGACATGCATCTTTAGCTTGGATTGAAGTTATACAATCACATACTAAAAATAGCCTGACACCTGAATAGATTTATTTTCATATGCTGAGCTATGTGAGTTTCTTATAGCAAAGGGAACTGAGCTAGTCTCAGTTTGTTGCTTTTATGCAACGTAAAAGGGCTTTTATATAATTTTATGAAGTTGTACCTAAAATTAACCAACATTTGATATGATTTTAGCTGTAAATGTGCCATATGCTGGATGTAATGTCATGGATGTCTGATTCTACAGGAAATGTGTTCCTGAAACACGGCTCGGAGCTACGAATCATTCCCAGAGATCGGGTCGGAGGTCGTCGCCGACCCAGGATTTGACTATCTGGCGTTTTTCTGTCACAGACAATAAACATACCTGCGTATTTATTGTCCAGCCCTGAGGTGTCAACTCTCAGCTACTCTAACAGGCACTGCTATGGCTCCCAAGTCTGTCAGAGGACCTCTCAAATCTCACAGAGCTGCCATCATTTCCCCGTTTTTGAACATGTAAACTCACTGGACATTGTCATTTTTGCCCCAGAATTTCAAACCACTAGGAATTTTGATCTTTCACAAAATGTTCCAGCTGTATAGTTTAAGATCACATACTTAATGTGTTTGTAATGCATATTTTTATAGTCAATTTAATGACTTAAATAGGTAATGTTTGTCAATATAATCACTTTTTCTTTACATTTTATGTTTTATGGTCCCATAATGGTTGTTTTGAGCTCTGCATTGTTATTATAGGCTGATAATGACAATGTCAGTGTGATGAAAGTCCATCAGTTGTGTAGCTCAGTAACTATACAAACTATAGTATGGTTAAAGAAGCTCTGAATATGATCATAAATTGAGCAATTCACAATATACTTACTATGTAAAAAATAACTCCCCATAGTTATTAAAAATCGCAATGTTACATAAACCAATTTGATGTCAAAGCTGCTTTTTGTTGTTTTCTTGGTCACTCAATTCAGCGGCTGTGCCTTTTCATTAAGGCTTAAAATCGTGACTTACTGCAAGAGCTGAATAGTACATCAGGCTAATGAATGACAGGCCTCTACCTTTGCTTATACAGTACACCCTCCACTTACACTCCTCTTACATTACTGCCATGCGTAGGAGAAGGGTCTGACTATTCAGTGTCATAATGGATCTTTCGTTTGTTTTAATAAAAGCAGGCATGCTGTGCCCTTTCCATGCCACTCATTACTGGGAAAAGGGGAGAAGTGCATTATAAATACAGCAAGGCCAACATTATTCAAACGCAGACATGTTACTCTGGGTCACATTTGAAAAGCCATCGCTTGTCTCCAGCCTCATTTGGCAGGAAATGATGCGGTTTGTACATTAGCCATGGAAGAAGCTGTCCTTTTACGAAAGCGAATGAGGTTGCCGTTTAACAAATATCAAACTAAAAAGTAAAAAAGTTACAAATACACTTCTGAGTGTTCATGTCATAAACATTAAAGAAAGCATTGAATACCAAACTGTATATTGCCTATTTATTTTTTGTTAAATAATTATGTTCTGCTTGTAGTTGTGCTACTAATGATGTTTTTTCTTTTTTATTTGTTCATTTAAGGTAAACTTAAACCATGTTTCAAAGCTTTAAATGGATAAAACAGGCTTCAAAAATCTCCTTTATGGTACAAAGACATGCAGTAATGTTGCTATTTGCATAAATTCAATCCTGTTCCATCTGTAAGAGGCCTACTTAAGCAAGCAAATGAGAGAACTGTTGAATATTTATTTTCGGTATTGGGTATTTTATATAGGTGTCATGGGCATGATTGTGTGATTTGAGGGGTTTAAACGAGGCATTACTTGGTAACCTTTTTATCAGAGCGTAAAGTCTTGTGATGGCAAAGATATGGGCCAGCTAAGCCCAGGAAATAGCTTTAAGTACTGGGGTCTTGTTTGTCTGACCGTGTTTTCGCTCATATTTCTATAGAAACTTAATTTGGACATTTCTAAGAGGTTTGTGAGAGATTGAAAGCTCGCACAAAGGCTGACACTCTGAATTGCTGTTGTCAAATAAGTAATTTACCTCCTGAGTGGCTGAATGTTGTCCACATGTATTACAGATAAGCTATAGCTGCCTGTCACTTCTGCTTCTCACTCAATGTATCTTTCAAATGAAAGGGTATGTGGCATGAATTTAGATGTAGCTTGTGCATTCAACCAGCAGATTCGTTTTCTGGAGTTTACAGAAGTAATTAATTTGTTATATTTTTTTCAAGCAAAGGAAATACTAGCTTTGCTAGTGTACTGCAGCAAATTGGTTTGGCCTTTGAAAGAATGTTGTTTTGTGCTGTTCTGTTTTTCATTCACAAAAATGGATTATATGTGTTCCTTTGTTATAACAAGGTTCAGGGAATATCAAAGAAATGCTTTTTTATGTCACTGCATAGTAATTTTTTTGACTTTAAGAGACTGTAACATCATAATTGTCAAAAATGCTTTCTGCAAAAACAATAAACGAGGTACACTAAACCTACAATAAGAATTAAAGCAAAGCAAAGCCAAAAACAAAACAAGAATCAAAGCAAAGTCAAAAATAAAACAAAAATCAAAGCAAATAAATCTAAAAATAAAATCAAGATCGAAGACAAAAACAAAGATCAAAGAAAAAGTAAAAAAAAAAAAAAAAAGATCAAACAGAATCAAAGCCAAAAACAAAACAAGAATCAAAGAAAAGCCATCAAATAAAACTAAAATCAAAACAAAGCCATCAAACAAAACTAAAATCAAAGCAACGACTGAAACAAAATAAACTCCTAACCAGAAACATTTTGAAAGTAAATGCTTGATTATGTATTGTTTGTTTGGTTTGGTTGGATTATTATTGGATTTCAAATCTATACTGTAGCATTGTCTAACTTCACACATGCTACCACTTGCTCTTAAAGAAAATAGATAACATTTATCTTGGAATTCTCTTTAAATTCTCTTTTGCATCATATTGTTTGAGATGTCATCCTTAGATATGAGACCAGTCCCTCGCCCTCGCACCTCTCATAACTTCTAGTTTCGTATTCAAGTGGTGTCTTGCCCTGCTTTAAATTCTATTAAATGAAATGTCATGGCACAAGGTTGCACCTTCTTAAAGCTTCAGTTTCATTTTACACTTGATGTGACAGGAATGACTGAACAGGATATCAGCAGCGGTGCACAGAATCATCTGCGATTCCAACATGCGAAGAAATGTTGATTCAACGTAATATGTTGTGAAAATGTGTTTTTCATGCATATTATTTGCTATAAAAAAGCATCTAGTCAGGCATCTCAATTTCATTCCATCATAACTTGAAATCCATATATATTAGAAATGTTTTGCATGACATTTGGCACTCATTTAGATATCCGGCTAAAAGCAGTGGCAGAATATAGGGATGCTTACACATAAACAGCAATGTTAGACAAATAGACCAAGGAATGGAAAAACATCAGGCTTACATGGAAACACCTTTAGAAGGTTGGTCATAGATCAGCATGAAAAGCACATGCAGCTTGAGGCTAATGTCACAGTGAGCATCTGGGTGTGCTTGAAGAAAATGAAAAGCCTCATGCAGTTCAAGTGATGATAAAGCTCTTGGGTAGTAAAATGCCTCTGAAGGAATAGAAATATGTGTGTCTGAGAGAGCTAGACATACAATAAGATTTATTTCCTCTTGAACCAACGCCTAGTGTTGGCACTGGTTTGGATTTCTCTGCATGAGCCAACTTCAGTTAAAAACGTTTTCATAACCTAATGGGAACATTAGCAAATAACATTTTTTGTAACCATCTTCAGAACAAAGCTTCAGAGAAAGGCTTTATAACTCCAATTTCTTATAATTCAATCAACAAACTCAATTAAGCTGGAATCTGATACGAATGAATCTCGAAATATGAGACGGATGTAAGCTAAAATCCTCAAAACCCATCAAATCCAGCGTTCTAATGATAATCGTTTTGATTCACTATTGTTTACCAAATGTTACTAGCATTTCAACCTAATCAGCTCCTTATAAATGTGTTATTCGATATCAGATTTGAAGAAGCACATTTGTGCCTGCTTACAAACAGGCGAACACTTATGAAAGCACCATTATGTCACTCTACAGCAGGCGGCCCAATTATTAACCCCCATCCCTCTCTCCCTCTCTTTCTCACGCCACTCCTCCTTCCCTGCTTTCTTCCCATTACTGTGGACAGGAAAAGTATGATGTGGCGGTGCCAATTATAACAGCCTATTTTCTTTAGTGGCTGCACAGAGAGCAAAAGCTTGAGGTTGAAAGTTGGCTAAACATCAGCAAGGCTCTCCAAAAAAGCCAGATTAGAGCGCTCAGTGCTCACTGCTTTTGTCAGCCTCATTAATGACCATCTCAATCCGCAGGCATTGATGGATAACTGTCCATAAAAGCATTTTGGAAAACCACAGATCAAACTGCTATGCAGCGGAAGTACTTTGTGTGTGTACAGAAAGATTCAATTAGTGTAGTGTGTAGTGATTTGCGTGCATGTTTGATTGGTTTGATCCTCTCTGAGCCCCGAGCAAAGAATTCATTTTAGTGTTTAGCTGTTGTTAATATTGGGATCTTTGATTAGAAAGTCAAAGGGCCTCATAATAAATCTGACAGAGGCTTGTTGTAGGCAGGCAATATACAGAATGCCCTCAGTTGGAGTGTTTGGAAATTAAACAGCACCTTTTCCCACGTCAGATTAACATTTTTAATAAGAATCAGTAAAGGCGCTCATGTGACTTGCGCATATGATGGTATTGCAGAGACGCGGTACAGTAGGTGAACTATGGGTTCTAGCCCTGTGGACTTTTTAGAAATTAAAGTCTCTGAAAACGCATTTTTAATATTCTCAGTAGTTTATTTAATTTGTCTATACTGCATATATTTTTTTTAAGTAATTAAAATTCTCACAGTGTCATTTCGCTCATATCGCAAATCATGTATTATTTTTAATAGCATTCAGAATTACAGTTTGATTGGAAATGATGCACAATAAAAATATTCTGTGATATTTAGTAATGGGAAATTTGCCTTAGCCCATTCATTAAGTTTTATTTTTATCTTCAGTTTTTCACTGACACTGCTGCTCTCTTGGTAAAAAAAAAAAAAAATAAATAAATAATAATAAAATTAAATAAAAAAAAATATATGAAATGAAATATTAAAATGTAATAAAATTTAATTAAATTAAAAATAAAAGCGATAGAGCTGTGGGACAGTAATGATTTTGGGAAATAATATGTAAATCATTTTCACACTATAAATAATAAATATATTTTTTTAAATAATATAGAAATAATACAATTAATATTTTTATGATGCACTTTATAGTTTACAAAAAGAATTACAGACAGACGGGCTCCGTTTTAATTTCTTTGTCTTGGAAAATCAGATCAAATTGTATGGGTAATTTTAGGTAAAGGTTCACATACCTATCCCTTCTTGTCACATTTGTGACCAAGGAATGTAATGAAATCTGCTGCAGTCTATTATAAATGGTCTTTTCTCCTGCATCACGATTTTTAATTTACAGGTCTGACCTTTTCACACTCTGTTATTTCAAAAAGCTTTACACAGGCTTTGCTGGATGTTGGATTCTCTCTCAATCGCCACGCTCAGATTCAGTGTCAGGGTCTGACTTAGTCCATTATTTCATTCTCTCACATAGTGAAATCAAAAACGATTAGCCTGATGTGGCACAGTTATTTTGTTTAACAGTGGCGGAACTAGAGTTTTATACAAGGGGTGGCCAGGGGGTGGTCATTGCTACTTTCAGGGGTGCACACACACACAGTAATCAGAGGTATCTGTGTCCTCTCTTGATACATCTATTTATAACAAAAGAACCATTAGTGTATAATCACAATATAAATGCCACAGCCATCAACAACACACATGAACCAACATTGTAAAGGTCCAAACCTGTATGACCTTCTTCTGTGGAACACAAAGATGATATTTTAAAGCATGCTGGTAACCACACAGTTTTGGTTCCCATCAGCATCCATAGTATAGAATGAAAAAATACAATGGAAGTCAACGGGAACCCAAAACTATTTGGTTACCAACATGCTTTAAAATACCTTCTTTTTGTGTTCATTTATGGGTGGCAAAATTAATTAATTTGACAAAATCATCTCAACTTAGATTCCTGAAATTCGTTATGTGATTGACTGTCTGTGTCTGGTAGATGCTGTATGTATGAATATCTGAACATGCAATATATCAAAAGAAAGAACAGAGCCTCTGCTTTTAAACTCTAAAATCTGTTGTATTCTAGCTTCGTGCATCCTTTTTTATCAACACTTAAATGTTGGTAAGTTTCATTAAAAAAGCAACATGAGCAAAAAGCTGAGGATTATTTTCATATCAAAGACTCTCGGATTCAGAATGATGATCAAAACACGGATGAGTAGATCCGAGTCCATCAACACCCCCAAAACTTCACAGTCCTATAGTGATCGCTTTATGATATCGCCTGTTTCTGCTTCTTTGTCTGCGTTTTGATCTGGAGGTAGGCCTACTCGTTCAGGAGATGTGTAATAGTGCCCCATACCTTATAACAGTGAAAACACAGAAAGCCATAAACTCGTCAATGGTGAGGAAAGAGTAATTTAAATTACATTCATAACTGTACATTAAAATCAACTACCAGTCTAAGTTACCAATTTGATCATTGGTAGCCCTATTCTTAACTGAAGTAGGCTAAGTTAGCCTAACTGAGCTACCTAATCGATTTCAAACTGCCAAATGTAACTTGCTGAACACTGACAGCTAGCCTACGTCCCCACATTAGCTAAACATTTGTAGTAACGTACACACGGGCATGTACGTGTATTACTAGCACAGGTGTTAGCATGGAATGTTATGCTAAATTGCCAATCTCTCTCTAGTCTGATTAACTGGTAGCCTATTGCAGCCTTATTAACTCACACAATGCCTCATAAAATTTATTCAGAGCAAACAACCCTGATGTTAAACCTTAAAAACTTAAAAAACATACCATGTTTTCTTATTTTTCGGTCTCTTGCAACCATATTCTCTCGTCCTCTGAATACGAAAAATTCGTCCGTTTGAAAACTGCGCGCGCAGCCGGCGAAAGTAAAAAATAATTAGCAACTGCCAGTAGCTAATCAAATTTTGCTAATAAAATTTGTAATATAGCTAATAAAACCCCGGACACCCCTCACCAGTCCATCCTGGGGCCTGCATTAGATCTCATTTTAGATGGTCTGCCTCAAATGAAAATCCAAGAGACCTTTCACTGACAGGGCCTGAAGACGCATGAAAGACAAACATTGTTTCCTTCCTTGATTCTTCTCCGTTCTTGTTCAAGCGTATTATTTCAATTACAACCTGACACTGTAATGTCCCTTGAAATTCTGAGCTTGATGGATCAATACTGCAATCAGCTGAGACATTACTATCATTTGGCTCATCAGTGAAGTGTGGACGTTAAATGATTTGCTGTGGTACAACAGTGCCCTCTTCTGGATCATAAACCCCATTGCATGAGAATTTTGGACATTTGCCATGAAGCCGTAATGATGCCTAATTATAACTTGCTGCCACAAAGCTGATGAGGTCTTTGCTTTTCAGCCCCTACAATCAGAACCCTTTATGTAACACTCAATTAATCTCTCAAACAGGCAACAGTTCTCTCTCCTGCATGTTACTTTTGAAAATTAGCCTTGGTGACGCACCGCTGGCTGCCAACTAATATAGGCCTATTATACCTCGCTGACAAGTGACTCATATGTACTTTTAGACTGTACATGTAAAAAAGAAAAAAAAAAGATATAAAACCTAACATTTAACAGTGACTGGAAAGGGCTTAAGATGGTAGTTTTGTCCTTGAACTTTGACAGCGGTCATGTTGTCACTCAGCAAACAAGTGCTTGTGCACATACAGTTATAGAGTGCAATACAGAGGATAATATGCTAATGAGGCACTAATGAGGGCTCTTCTGGTATGTCTAAGGGAGATATGTAAATATTTACCATAGAGTGTGACATTTAAAAAAGGGTAATTTATTAATTAAGCTAATTATACCCCAGCCACCCCAACCACATACACACACACACACACACACACACACACACACACACACACACACACACACACACACACACACACACACACACACACACACACACACACACACACACACACACACACACACACACACACACACACACACACACACACACACACACACACAAACATTAATACAGAGAATTAGCCTAAAATGTTAAATTGTGTATGTGATAAACGTGAACCTTCTACAGTGATTTATAAAGTTTCGTCATATTTCCTCATATTGTGTTCTGTTAGCCTCTATTAAATTGTTGGGTACCAATTGTTGTTATTTATTCAGCAAACAAATGATTTAAAGACAATGTAAACAAAGAAATTCAGAAATAATTTTCCATTAAAGAGAGGGAATAATAAGAAGCCAATCATATAAAGGCCAACAGTATGTTGAATCAACATCAATGATTTTTATTTCATAATTTTGACTTTCTTATGTAGCAGAAATGGGCTTCCATAAAAAATATATATGATGTGAATTATGCAAATTATCTCTAAGCATCTCATAAGTGTGGCTTTTTATCTTAGAATTTTGACCTTATGTCATAATTATGACTTTTTATCTCATAATTCAGACTTTTTTTCTAATAATTATGACTTTTATGTCATTAGGATTTACTAAAACATGTCTGTGACTTTTTATCCGATAATTTAGAATTTTTTGTAATAACTTTTATCTCACAATTTAAATTTTTTAGGTCAAAATTCTGACTTTTATATCATAATTATCATTAACCATGATTTTATTTTTATTTTTATAATGTGGCAGAAATGTATATATAGGCCTATATCATTTTAATTATATTCTTTCATTATTTTTATTGTCAGATGCTGCCAGTTTATAGCAGCTGGAATGGGAATGTTGTTAGAAGAAGAAAATGGCAAGTGTTATCAGAGGCAACTGCATGTCTGGTCCGTCTGACTCAAGCCCAGCGGCATCAGCACAGCAGTTGTTCCTCAATGATTGTCATTTAGCTCCAAACAGAGCTCTAATTTGAACCTAAAGCTTTAAAGGTGGGTAACACTTTCCCCCACCCACTGTTCCCAGGTCTTTAGAGCGAGAGTAGATGAAAAACATACAACGTTAAATGAATGTTTAGACAACACCGAGTACTGGCTTAAGAAATATGTCCCTTCCCTTCAAGCATCTGTAACAGAAATGGCAACAGAACTCAAGAGGAACAAGTGACCTTTCAGAAAATTACATTGTAAAGCTCTGATACTCTCTCACAAATCCCTTAGATGATGTTTTCTTTTGTAAGGTACAAAGATGCACCATTGACTTTAACAAGGAGGTATTCATATGCGGTGTAGATTCTTCCGGATCCATTGGGGAGACAAAGCCTAGAAAATGTTTTGTGTTTCACATATCTTTTCTTCAGGATCATTATGGGCAACCTATGTCCTTAATATTCTTACCAGTGTGCATCTGAGATAAAGTGAGATAAATTACCTCCACAAGTTTGTGAAGAACCTGATATCCACAATCATCCGCACACGATCACTTTAGTGACTGAGCAATTGCTGTTTGTAATGAAGTTGTAATGTCCAGTTTTATGACTCATTCAGTGAGACTGTCTCTTTTAAATTTGTGTAGGTGGTATTTTTTTTATATACTAGACATGTACTATTTGGCATTGTAATTCTGAACATTTCTCAGTCTGCAGTCACGCCAAATGACAGACTGTCACAGGAGAACAGAGGAAACCTTAGAAAGGACGTTCAACAGCTGTGAACTTTATTATATAAGTGGGCTGCCTCATTTCTATCATGTATTCAGATGACGTTGTGTGTATGAAAATAAAATGCAATGTAAAAATCCTCTAGGATTGTTTTTTGTCTGTTATTGATGTGTGCTTTATATCAATGGACAGCTCAAGCCTTGAAACTTTTCAATACTTTTGGTCCCTTTGGACAAAGTTTGTTGTATTCTTGTATCACAGAGATTAGAGATCTGATTGATTCTGTCTACCTCCACCAATAAAGTGGACATATTTTCCCAGAGCTACATTCAGACGAAAAATTTAATTGAAAAGCTGAGATGGGGAGAGAAAATACCAAGACTCGGACTCAGTCAAGCCATCAGGAGTTTTTATGGTGTCTGAACAGATGATTGATTAGAGGTTTGGAGGCTTGTGGGAAACAGTCATTCTCAGAGAACACACGTGAAAACACTGACTGTCGTCTTTCATACTGTAATTATAAAACACATGTGTCGCAAAAAACTTCTGACGACTCTTTCCTGTCCTCTCCGTCATAAATTTCTCTTTAACTGAAGAAGGAACCATTGTACAATGTGTCATGCCCAAAACCATCTCATAAGACAACAGCATTTTTTTAAATGTTCCTTATTATCTCAGAGACTACACAAAATACAAATCATTTTGGTATAAGAAAACAAAATATTATCATAAGTCTGAATGTTATTGTCTTCTTATGGACAATATTACCTACTGTATAAGAGTTGACTATATGTTAAATCATTAATGTTTAATGAAATGTCGTTTTTATCTTTTTGTGATACTAATTATTTTATCTGCAGGAATAACATGTGTTTAAAGCAAAAGTCTAAGTGGTAGCCTCTACATTATTAGAAATGGTTTCAATCATTTTTTCTAAATATATTCATCAACTGAAGTCAAAAACGTCTTTAAACTAGACACTTTAATCAGATAATGTTCATTACATGTTTTAAATATTCAGTACGTCAGTTCGGTCATACAATTATTTCATAGCTAATGGCACAATTGCCCCCGGCCTTGTAGCTAAGATAAGATTAAGTCTTTTATGGCTCCCAGTGACAGTGTGAGTATGTGTGACGATTATATTAACTCTATATCCTGGGGTTTCTGTATCCTGGGGGCTATAGATATTTGACAGGCTGAATGAAGGAACAGTGAGTGAGTGAGTGAGTGACTGGGCCTAATATCTGAGTAAAATATTAAAAAGGGTCCCTAAGGCAAGTCAAAACTCTTAACTGTAGATCTGACTTTAATGTAAATGTTGATATATTATACAAGTTATTTATTTTTATTAATTTGTCATAGTTTTTCGATCCAAAGCAATTTACACTTCATTCAAGGGTCACATAGCCTATTTTCAATTTGTGCATTCCTTGGGAATCAAATCTTTGCATTGTTAATACTAAGCTTTACTGTTTGAGCGACAAATACAAACTGTGAAAAAGCAATATTTGATGTGTGTTGCCAAATGAAAATAATTTTGTATTTTGTGTATAAAAAGATATAATATTAAGATTAATATTTTGTGTATTAAGGCGTTAAAAAATATAGCATATAGGCAACATATATAGAAATATGATAGAGATCATTTTACTGACAATAAACAATAAATCACTTTAGTTTATCTATCTATCTATCTATCCAGTTTTCCAAACTGGACTATCACAACTAACAGTGACAGTCAAATCCTGTGGCTGTGAGAATCCCACCTGCGGACTTGGGAATGCAACTCTCCATCCAATGGAATGAGGCTATGGGCGTGTCCTCCTGCTGCCATCCATGCACAAGTTAAAACTGAGCTCGCTCTGAGTCCGTGGGAATGCCGCGCGAGCATCCTGGCGCGCGTGTGGGATCTCTGAACTTTCTGTGTTTGTTTCCTGTTCCCTCGTGGCTGTAAACACAACAGCGGAAAACCCGGTCGACCACTATTTGGATATTTAAATTACTCAAGAACATCCTGTGGCTGTTCAGCATGGAACTTTACAGATTTCTCATTCTCTTGCTTTCACTGACAGGTAGTTCAGCGCGAGGAGTTGAAACACACGGATTGTCGTACGCGTACACGCCAGAACTCTCCGAGGACGCGATACTGGTGGCAAACAACGGCATACACGTGCCTTTCGGGAGATCTGTTTACATCGATCCCATCAACGACTTGGTCATTGAAGTTCAGCCTGGAGACAGGTGCAGTATTACCGTTCTGGATAATGATCCACTGTCTCAGAGACCGGGAAATGTGTCTCCTAAAAAGTTCCCTTGTGAATTTGGTCCTAACGATGTGAGATACTCTCATTTCGGTTCTAGGAGCCCTGCGGGTGACAGGGTGAAGCTGCAACTCAGGTATGACACTCAGACTGAAACTATTATCATCCCCTTTATGCTGGAAGTTGAGGTTGTTTTCACACAATTGGAGATTGTTACTAAGAACATGCCTCTTGTTGTTGATAAACTGAGTGGTACTAGTAATCCTATTGGCAGAAAGGTTTTAGACTTTACCTATGATAAAGACTCTGAACAATGCGAGGTAACATCGCTGGCTGCCAGCAGTGTTCTTCCTAGATATGGTAAAGTTGTTGATGAGAGCAAACTGGAGAAAATGATGGACTGTGACCTGTTTCTCAAATCAAATATCCGCTACGAGCACACGTCTTCCCACAAGTCACCTAATAAGGATTATATCCCAATGGTCGTGGAGCTACGGAGCAAAGAAAATAATTTACTCAAGCAAGAATTTTTCCATGTGATGATCCGAATAAAAGAGGGCGAAGAAAACACTCCCCCCAGACCGAGTTTTGTGGCTATGATGATGATGGAAGTTGATCAGTTTGTTATGACCGCTTTAACTCCTGATATGTTGGCTGCGGAGGACAAGGAATCCAATCCTGATGGTCTCATTTTCAACATCACTTCTCCTCTGTCCTTTGAGGAGGGTTATATCGTGAGTACAGATGATAGGAATTTACCCATCACATCCTTTTATCAAAGAGATCTGAAAGATCTGAAAATAGCCTACAAACCTCCCTCTCTGGACTCCGATACAGAGAGGATCTTTCAAATAGAGTTTGAGGTCATAGACACAGATGGTGGCATTTCAGACCCTTTTGCTTTCATGATTGTTGTGAAGCCCATGAATACATTAGCGCCAGTAGTCATTAAGAATACCGGCCAGCTATTATATGAAGGCCAGTCTAGGTCTTTGTTTACTCAGAGCAATTTAGAAATTAGTGATGAAGACAATCTGGACAGTGTGAGGATAACGGTGGTTGATGGACTGCGCCATGGTCTCTTAACTGTTCTAGGCATCAGCAGGAAGTATTTTACCCCAGCTGACTTGGAGGTTGGCATCGTGGTTTACCAGCATGATGGTAGTGACACATACAGTGATAATATCATTTTCAGAATGTCAGATGGCAAGAATGAAGTTGAGTTTTTGTTCCCCATCACAATTGTACCCACAGACGATGAGCCGCCCATCATAAATGCGAACACTGGGCTTATTTTATTTAAAAATCAGATGGTGCCCATTTCACAGCTTATGCTCAGCGCAGCAGATATTGACTCGGAAGATTCCACTATTAAATTTACAATCGAGCCTCCCCTTTCTGCTATTGGTGAGGTTGTGGTGAGGCAATCTGAAGCACCTGAGGACCCGTCATCCTGGAAATTTAATGCAGAAGATGGTGTGTATGAGAAAGTAGTGACACAGTGGCTACAGAAAGATATTACAGATGAGAAGCTCTTTTATAGGCATACAGGTCCACACATCACAGAGATGGTTACTGATCAGTTTGTTTTTAAAGTACAAGATGATGCTGATCCTCCGAATCAATCTGGTGGGAATGTTTTTATTATTAAAATTTTACCTATTGACGATATTCCACCTGTACTGTTCCCTGGCACTACTTTGCAGATGACAGTACATGAGTACCAGCTGACTCATTTTAGCAAGAATGTTCTTCGTTACACTGACTTGGACTCTGAGGACCGGGACCTGAAATATATAATAACTCGACCACCAACTGACATGGATGAGAATAGTCCCATTAAATTTGGGTCTGTTGTTTTAACGGACAGCTCAGATACTGACATAACAGAATTTACCCAAGCACAAATTAACCATCATAAGATTTCCTACAGTCCACCAGACCTTGAGCTCGGCATCATACCTCATGTGGTGCAGTTCCATTTCACAGTAGAGGACACCGCTGGAAACGGCGCTGATGGAGTTTTTACAATTTTTCTGCAGCCTGTAAACAACAAACCCCCACAGATAACAAACACTGGATTCACAGTCCTTGAGAGAGGGGTGCATGTCATCACGAGTGCCGAACTTGACGCAAATGACCTTGACACTGACAGTAAGGTAATTTCATTCACACTAAGTAAAGCCCCACTTCACGGCCATGTTGAACTTATATTTACTGAATTAAAACAAGGGAGTAGTTTCAATTTGATGGATATCTCTGATGGCAGAGTATCTTATGTCCACAATGGAGATGAAATGACAAGTGACTCTTTTAAACTTGATGTTAGTGATGGTGTTCATGTTGTAACGATCACCGTGAAGGTAGTGGTAAAGCTTATTGATGATAAGGCACCAACGCTCAGCCTCACAAAGGGCACCTTTGGCTCTCGCCTGGACGTGCTGGAAAATGGTGCCACAGAAATTACCGCTAATGTCATCCAGGGAAAAGATGAGGACACTGATGACTTGAGGTTGACGTTCATTGTGGAAGAAGCCCCTAAGTTTGGAGAAATTCTGGTGAGTGGAGTTTCCTCAAGCAGATTCACCCAAGCTGATATCATCAATGGTCTGGTTGTGTATGCTCACACCAGCGGTGAGATTGGTTTTACTTCGATCGAAGATTTTTTCAACCTGACCCTTTCTGACATGTCTGATGAGTGGAATGTAGGGGGTAACCGAGTAAACGGAGTCCGTGTTCACGTCACCATTCTCCCTGTAGATAACCAGACTCCAGAGGTCACAGTTGGCAATACCTTTAACGTCTTTGAGGGGGATAAAAACACAATCGGTAGGCATCAGATAAGGGTTGAGGATGCAGACACTCCAATTGAGGACATCCTGTGCACCATCATTGTTCAGCCCACATTAGGATATGTGGAGAACATCTCTCCAGCACCAGGCTCTGAAAAGTCAAGGTCAGGAATGGCAGTAAGTGCTTTTACCATCAGAGATGTGAATGAAGGTCATATTCATTATGTCCAAAGCATACATAAAGGAGTTGAGCCAGTGGAGGACAGGTTCACGTTCAGATGTTCAGATGGTGTGAATTTCTCAGAGAGGCAGTTATTTCCCATTGTTATTATTCCCACCAACGATGAAAAACCGGAGATATTTATGCGAGAGTTTGTCGTAATGGAGGGCATGAATGTTATCATTGACACACCGCTCTTGAATGGAGTTGATGCTGATGTTCCTGCAGAAGAGTTGACATTTATCATCACCAAACCCCCACATAATGGGTTCATCCTCAATCAGCTTGCTAGTGGCTCCATCCCAATCACCAACTTCACACTGGGACAAATCAAGGAAGCCTCTAGCATAATTTATGAACATGATGATTCTGAAACCACTGAAGACAAGTTTTATGTTCTTCTTACAGATGGGACACATTTAGTTGAAGGCACCATTATGATCATGATTATCCCTGTGGATGATGAAACTCCAAGGCTTGCCATTAACGATGGACTTGAAATCGATATTGGTGAGACAAAAGAGATAAATAGTAAAGTACTAAAGGCCACTGATCTGGACTCAGAGGATGATTTCCTTACTTTCATTGTTCGCTACAGCCCCAGTCAGGGCTTCCTTCATAGAAAATCAGGATATGTGGAGAAAAGATCTGCAGAATCTCTGGAGAACATAACAGTTGGCATGAATTTTACACAAAACGAGGTGAACAAAGGTCTAATTTTGTACACTCACAATGGACAGGAAGGCATTCGTGACCTTGTAAAGTTTGATGTAACAGATGGCATCAATCCTCTAATTGACAGATATTTCTATATTACCGTGGGCAGCATTGACATGGTGTTTCCTGATGTCATCAGTAAAGGGGTGTCTCTTAAAGAAGGTGGCAAAGTGACGCTCACTACGAACCTCCTTAGCACTAGCGATCTCAACAGCCCTGATGAGAACTTAGTCTTCACAATCACAAGAGCCCCAGTGAGAGGGCATTTGGAAAGCACAGATACACCAGGTATGCCTATTGTGTCTTTTACCCAGTTACATCTGGCCGGGAGCAAGATCTACTACATCCATACTGCCGATGATGAAGTCAAGATGGACAGCTTTGAGTTTGAGGTGACTGATGGCTACAACCCTGTGTTCCGCACATTCCGTGTTTCAGTTGTTGATGTTGACAATAAAAAGCCAGTACTGACCATTCATGACCTTCTAGTGACTGAGGGACAGAACAAACTCATTACCCCCTTTGAGTTGACTGTTGAGGACCAAGACACAGCCGAGCACCTACTGAAGTTTACAGTCACCCAACTGCCCATTCATGGCAAACTACTCTTCAACAACAGCCGACAAGTGACTTTGTTCACAAAGCAGGACCTAAATGAGAATATGATCAGCTATAAGCATGATGGCACTGAGTCGGACAAGGACAGTTTTTCTTTTACAGTCACTGATGGAACCCATTCAGATTTTTTTGTATTCCCTGATACAATTTTTGAGACACAAAGGCCTCAAACCATGAAGATCACCATTGTGTCTGTGGACAACGGTGTGCCTCAGATAGTGGTTAATAAAGGTGCACCGACTTTAAAGGTCTTGTCTGCAGGTCACTTCGGTTATCAAATCACAAGCAAAGTCCTGAAGGCAGTGGACAGAGACAGTAGCCCGGATGCTTTGGTTTTTCACATTACCGCACAGCCAGAGCATGGCTACCTGATTAACCTGGACAGAGGGAATGACTCCATCAACACCTTCACACAAGGTAATATATCATCAGAACAGAAATGTTCTTATCACCATTGATTGCATTGTGTGAAACTTTATTTCTTTTACACTCAGTGTGCTAGAACTGTGCAATGCATTTAAAGATACATGTAAGAATTTTCTTCAAATGCTATGTACCCATCATGTTCAGGACAGGTTCTCTGCTCTTATTAATGCTTAAAATAATGTAGTTCCATCTTGAAACAGACACTTTGCCCTTTGCCAATAGTACAGGCTGTAAGATGTGTCTGTCTCTTAGCCTTCGGCTTAAATTCTTGATGAGACAACTAGAGCGTTCACACATCTCCTTTCAATTATTAAGTTCTCATACTTTTGCCTTCTAACGTCCCTGTAGTGACTGACTATTGTATGAAAAAAGAGTTACTGGTTGGAGGCAAACCACATTTTAAATAGAGTTAAAAGTGAAGTATGTAATTTCTGTGCCGCTAGCCATAACAAACTATGGCAAGGGGTTTGCAAACTTATTAACACAACTGTTAATAAGTTTGCAAACCCGTTGCCATATTATCTGTAACAAGTTTAGCTTTTTTTAAGGGAAAAAAAACAAACAAAAAAAAAAAAAAAACATATATGAGGGATGAAATCTTGTCAGTGTAAAAAAAGTACAATTTTATATAATCATTTACATTTTATATCTAAAATTATAATTGTATACATAAAAAGCTTCATCAGCATTTTTTTATTAAATTATATAGATCTTGCAGATTTTGCAAAGGGGTTTATAAACTAAGGAGCAACTTGTTGCTTTGAAAATTTGATCATATCACCATAATAATTATATAATCAATATAAAATGTATGTCTTAACCATGAAAATACATAAACGAGTGTCTTTTTAAATGTTTTAAAAGCTTTGCATAATGCAAACAGGTTAGTCTCCAAACCTATCAAACTCTATGCAAATTTGCAAATATTTGAATCAACTACTCTGGCTTTTCAATTTTAAAAACGTCCTTTTGCACATCCTTGTAGTGCCTTTTAGCCAGAATAATAATTTTCCCTGATCAGCAAAGACTCAAGACCTAACAGCTAAAGCACAAACGCACTCCTTCATACATGAGTGTCAAGTGAAAAGATGCGAAAACCAAGTCAGACTAACTTAGTCTGAAATGTGTCCCAGACGTTGGAAGAGGGCAGAAGTGCGAAAAACGAGAGGGAGAGACCTGGCAAACCTGACTTGACCTCATCAGTACGAGCAGTGAAGCAGAAGGGACAATCACTTCTCTTTATTTACTTTGCCCTTTCCCCATATTCTTCTACCACTTGCTCTTTGGCATTCGCTAAATATTTCACAATGAGAGTGTGTGCTGGTGATGAAAGTAGACATTTTATTTTCAATATGAAAAGCGGTTTCATCCATGCATAAAGAATCATGGGTTTACATTTTTATGAGGCTTCTTCCTCTAATATAAATAATTTAAAGTAGTGGGTCAGAGCAAAAGGAACAGAGAGCCATGTTGTTCATGGTACACTGTAACTTAACCACTGTGTATCAGTGCAGATGTGGTTAAGGGGTCTAATTTGGCAGACCAGATGTAAGGAAGTCTTAAGCTGGAATCCTGTGTTTAAAATTCTTGCTCTCACCTGTCATTATGTAACAGCTTGTCACCTGTTTTGCTGATTGTTTTGTGACTCCCTCCCGGCTGCTTTGGTGAAAATCCTCACCTGCATTTATTTAAAACTTAAAAAGCCTTTTATCTCAGATGTGTTTTGCAAAACCAAGAATGCCTTTTGCATTAAAATGAAGATATTTGTAAGTTGAGCGGCTTATAGAATAATTTGATCTTTGAGCATTTCACTCCAGGGTCTGTAGATCATAAAATATGAGGATTTTTATAGATTGTTTTGATCTATTTTCTTCTGAATGAATAATACATTATATCTGTGAGGTTTAATCTTACAGTTTTGTGTTTTTCTGTGTTTTCAGCTGACATGGATGATCTTAAGATCTGCTATATCCTGAAGGATGAGAAAAATGCCACCAGTGACCTCTTTAGTTTCACCGTGGAGGACAATGGTAAGTCCTAAAAAAACAGTTTTTTAGGCTTTTTAATGATTTAATTATGCATTTAGAATTATTAATTAATGCACTTAGCCATATAAAGTGAGGAATGATACTGCACTAATTATTTGAATTCATGAATGATATAATGTGCTGTGATTTTAGGTGTCATTGCGTATGGAATAGCTTAGATGATTAATTGTGAATGTTTAGACCCGAGAGGCATATATTCAGATACGTAGCATTCAAATAGCTTTTTCTTTCCATGGTAGATGAACTGTCTCTGTGCAGCTTATTACATGCTGTGCTACCTTTGACTGGTGAAAAAAAAAAAAAAATTAAAATTAGTTTTTAGTACATCAAAGAAAAACTTAAAAGTGAGTGTGGGTTAGAATGACCCTAGGAACATATCAACAGGGTAGGATTAAATCTGGTGAGGCATAGGTAATCATGTATAAATTAGGTTGGACGTGACGATCCAGTCACTGTTACTGGATTCGCTTACAGCTAAAGACCTTGTTGCGATTGAGCTTGCGGCTAAAGACCTTGTTGCGGATACTGATGATTTGTGTTTTAGTTGGAAAGCCAAATATGTGATATGCACTTTACAAAGCACGCTATAGGAGTGCCACGTTGAGTGTCTTTGTCAATGCCTCAGAAGGGCACATCATGGATTGAAGGGTCTGCATACACACAACACAAAGGGCCGTTGGGTGCACTAGAGGCAAGATGACACATAATTAGAGCTTATAGCCGGGATTTTAAGCCACACACCCCTTGTCTAGCTTTCAATTACTTTAAGTATTAGAGGGTCTCTGGCATTGAAAAGAGTTGGGAAAATACAAGCTCTATAGAAAAACAGCTGGAGAACTGCATTATAAAGGCTTCATGTCTCTCTCATGCTCACAATCACCAGTTGTGTCATGAAATAATCTGTTGCGGCATGAAACGATAATAGTCTGCTTAGCATCTTCAAGTCAAGAGGCATTAACTGGTTGAAAGGATCGGTACATGGCTTCATTTTGTTTTTTTAGTCAGGATGTTTAATAGGGCTGTAACGATACACTCATGTCACGATTCGATACAAACGCGGGAATGAAGTCACGATACAAATTATCACAATATTTTAAGCCAAAATATAGAAGAGTTTTTTGTTGTTATTATTATTATTATTATTATTATTATTATTATTACTTTATTATGATTAAAATATTATTTTATTATAATCATGGACCCACAAATATCCTTCATTGCATTATTTTAAATTATATTCAACATTATATATAGTTGTTTAATGTAGTAATGCCACTGACACTTCCTCACACAGTACTCGCACTCAATGTATTAATTCATTGGATCTCTTACACAGACTCTCCCGGTGCTCGCTATGCCCCGCCTCTCCCGCTATTAATGCACAATCGTATAAGAATAAACCATCTAAAATGCTTGGAATAATCATACTACTAAGTCTAAATGTGTTATGGTGATTTAAATGATGTTTGCCCTTTCACTTTGATGGTTGCCGTTCCAGCGCATGTGCTTCAGATGATCAGTGCAATCAATCACAGTTCTAATCGCAAGAAAGCTTGTCAAAATTACTATTCCCAAACTGTAAATGGTTAGTTTCAAACATTTAAATTCTACATTTACTCATTCACATGTTGTTTTCATGCGTCACATAAGCATTTGAACATCTGTGTTTAAGTATGCGCGTCGTTGTAAATCTGTTAATCATAAATATCGTTTCTGTTCAGAAGACTTGGATTTGGATTAGATCACTCGATTGATTCTTTTACAATGCCTTTTTGGATCTTTTAAGTTTTAGAGGAATGGAGTTTAAATTGAGGGACATAAATGTGTTTGGAAGTTGAACAAAAATCTACATGAGGGTGAGTAGCCTACATGATGACAGAATTTAAATTTTTGGGTGATTTATACCTTATAAATACACTAAGCTGAGCCTTGGATAAAAGTAAATCTACAGGGTGGGCCATTTAAATGGATACACCGTAATAACATGGGAATGGTTGGTGATATTAAAGTCCTGTTTGTGGCACATTAGTATATGTGAGGGGGCAAACTCCTCAAGATGGGTGGTGACCATGACATATACTGTACTAATGTGCCACAAACAGGACTTTAATATCACCAACCATTCCCATGTTATTACGGTGTATCCATATAAATGGCCCACCCTGTATATCCAAATCATATCGTTTACATCAACGATACATATCGTCACATTTTTATATCACGATATCTAGATACAATGATATATCGTTACACAATGTTAAATGATTATCAGTTTTAATCGAATGAATTGCTTGGTGTGCTGATTAATTGTATGTTTATTATATTTATAAAACATTTATATATATTTTAAAAATATATATATAAATATGATCATATTTTTTATTTGGTAAATTTTTTTTTAAATCACAAAATCAGTTGACAGGCCCAGTTTTTGGAATTGTTTTGGTTTATGTTTCTATTGACCCCTTTTCAGTTGGTAAACATGGTGACTTTTTTGTGGGCGGAGCTTAGGTGGTGGCAGAACGATCCCTCTGGCCGCTTCACTAACGTTTAAGAAATAAGAAAATCCGGTTTTATCTTAATGTGCAAGGTCACTCACTGTCCAGGACCGCGATTGTTATTTGCAAAAGTTAATTTTAACGGACATCCCAGATTGGCTGACCCGTACACGCTCAGTCAATGGATGGACGATCTGACAGGATTAACGTTAACGCTACCTCCGGTTGAGTGGCCTGACTTCTACACATACCTGATAGAGAAACTGAGCGTAAAGAGAAACTGAGGGCACATAAATCTTTAGATGCCTATAACTGTACTAAATGCCTATAAACCGTACAAGACTTGTGTGATAGCTTACGGTCCGCAGTTCTGCCTAGCCAGCGCCAAGGCCAGACAGAAGACGGCAATGTAAAGAGTGACATTACGGTGCAATTTTAATGATATGAATATTTTCTAGAAATAAAAATTCCAGAGACAGCATTTCATTTTTTAACTATGTATTTGATTACCCTTTCTTACCAGGTTCTTCAAAAAGTCTAGTCACAATCAATCAAAACAATGTATATCATAGATGATTCACAAATAATCACAATCATTTAGAAAACATTATGCGATAAAATTTCAAATTGGAGCCTGTACTCCATCGATTCTTGCACCCAACAACACAACAAGATGACATTTAATATCAATAATAATAATTTAAGCTCCTTATTATGTAGTCAAATCTGTGCTAGTTTGTATTGGCCACCTCCAGTTTTCCCTTTGTTTTGCCACCAGCTAATGCCGTGACGTAACTGTGGCGTCGGCTCGAAATTGGTCTATTTGTTCCTTTAAGTTACCCCCCCATTTTGGGAGTGGTTGTCATTTGTCCTACTGTCAGTCATCTCTCAATTCAGGAAAGACTGAAAAGAAGGAACTCTTTGGTATGCAGCTGTGTTGGTGTCTGACCCCTGAGCCCAGTGGGTCATTACCAGTTTTGTTTCTGTGTATTCCTGGGGGATAGTTTCACTCCATTGGTGGCGGAGGCATTTATTTTATAGGAAAGATCACAAGCAGTATGCATCTATTTTTACAGATGTAGTGTGCAAACACAAAAGGGCTCAGTTTAGCTGTTTTTATCAAGAGGTGCCTAAAGGTTTTCTCCTAGGACCCTTTTTTCTACAGTACATTTGTGCAGTAATATACAGCTTCAGCTTGAAATTCAGTGATACAAACACTCTGCCACATTAAGCCTGAAAAATCTGGCCTAATTAGACTATCTTAGATTGTGCTTGTCCAAAGAGCCCAACAACCACAGCAAACATCATAAACCCCATTTTATGTCCAATTTGTGTTAAACAGCTGCATTTATATAATGCCCTCTGTTAGATTGCGACTTGCATATTTAGTACAAGTAGTATTCCAGAGGGGTTTCATTAATTGTTTTGTTTTTCAAAATGTTCTTTTCTTGCATACCCTATAATGATGATGAGCCTGCATGTTTTCCACATGCAGTTCAAAGGATCTTTTTAAGTTTGAGTTTAAAAAAGATTGTGGCCTTTCGAAGATATTTTGTGCAAGTCTTCCATCCTTTATCTATGTCCGTAAACTGTCCATCAGAGTTTGGCTTAGATCAACTAGTTTTTGTTTATCTTTGCCTCTGTCTCTTTTGCTCTGTTCCAAAACCTTGTGAGATGCCTCTGGAGACAACATTGTAAGGCATCAAAAGTGTGCTCCAAAAGTGAAAGCTGTTGGCAACTTCATTATTCTGTCTCCTAAAGCCCTGTTCAAATTCATGAAGGTCGGCGAGTTGCTGGGCTGTTGGTTTCTGTTTGGTCTCTGAAATCACCAACTTTCCTTGAAAATGAATGACATCTGGTTGTTCTGTTGTTGCAAATAGTTGTCATTAATGTGCCTTAAGAAACTTTGTTTTAGCCAAATTTATCGCATGTATCCCTTACTGAAAAGGTAATCCAATAATGCAGTAAGTTCAGTGAAAAAAATGTATTAAAAGGTGGACAAGGCAATTAATAAATTAACTTTAATTCAATACTGAAACCATATTGACGAACATTATATTTGTTTGTGCTATGTATTTTTATACTTAAAGAGTTGCACTGTTAGCTTAGCAACATGCTAACTGCACACCCTATCGCTGAATCCGAAATCTGCTGTACACTCATTCCCCACAGCCGACATTACTCTACTAATATTGTTTGCTTAAACTAGTGAATAAAAAGTGAGCGAATTTGAACACTGCACCAGAAGTTCTGTGAACGCCATTTTCTGGAGAGACATGGGAGTTATTTGCCACTCAGTGAATGGGTATTCTCTAGCTGCTAGCCAATGAGCTTGAATCGGTTGTACACTCGCTATTAAGGGATTGAATGAGTGCACTCGATAATGGCCACTATGGTTTCAGACACCATTACAAACGTCTGTCTCCTGAAATAGTGCACTATAAGGGTATAGGATGTGATTTCGGACATATTTAAGATGTTCTGCCTTCTATTTTGTCACTGATGCAGCTCATTAGGTTTTAGAACAGAGCTAATAGGTGTTTAAACTGTTTTTAGTCACGTAAACACCCTCTGACTGACACTAATAAATGCAGTTCTCCATTTAAATTATTTTGCAACTTGTGGCCCCCAAACTTAACGGTTAAAAGAGGACAGATTTATCAGTTACCCTTCCTTTGCAAAAGGTCATGACGGATAACACTCATTCTGAATCCTCTGCCCCTCTCCCTGCAATCATGCCTCTGAGGCACAGATAGATATATGACAGGAACGACTGCAGGGACACACAGAGGCTACAAAGAACAGAGGGAAGCTTTACGTGACACATCATAGCTCTGGGATGTTTGTTTTTTTGCTGTTGGGCTGAGGGAATTATTTTTCAAAAATGTTTGATGTTAACTTACAGCAGTGTTCACTCTAAAGCAAAAATGCCATTATGTACTCAATTGTTTTTTTTTTTTTTGGATCATTAAAAAGGAAGCTTGGTATATTTTCAACAGATCTGACCATCAACATCTGGTTGAGAAACAAGATGGTGCCTAATTTATGCCATTGTAAACCATTTTTCTGGAAACCAGTTTTGCAGACTGATTAGGTTGTTCCTAAAGCTCTGTTGTGTCTGGGTTTAAAAAAAAACCCTCATTGCTGGCTATGTTTTTCTTGTTGTGCACATTGTATTATGGAGATTTTTGCTGGGGATTTGTTGAACATGGTCCAGTTCGCTGTATGAACAATAAAGAACAATGCTTTTTTTAGCGTGGATGTAGATAACCATATGTTTGAGCCGTTTATTTTTTCTCCCATATCAAATTAACCAGAGATAATGTTAAAATGGGATGTTTTTGTGTTTCTCATTGTTATCTAGACATAAGATTGTGGATTCACATGTGGATTGGCAAGAGCTAGCATTGAATTTCCACTGAATGTTCTGGTGTTCTGTTTGGTTTTTTGGGGGTAGTGCAAGTATTTAGGGTCAGTTCAGATGTGGATTTCTGGTTTAACCTTAGACCTGCATGGCTGATTGATTCAACGACAAGACCACACCTGCAGGTATTCCTGCTTAAACATTTTGAAGTGCCATTGATCGAGTAGACAGGTGTCAGACCAATGTCAGACCAAAAGTCTGCTGTTCTTCAAACAACGTTCTTCTGAATACGGTTAAGCAGGTCGTTGGCGAAGACAGATGGACAGAAGGGATTACTTGAGTGCATCCAGACAAGCTGTGACCTTCGCTGAAGAAAATGTACTGTGTTTGTGAACCTATTGTTTCAGTCTGAGCAGCCTAGAGACTCTGAACTGTCTTCATTGCCTGTCCACATGTTCTTGTTGAATGTATCCAAGTTCTGCTAGACTAGCTCTGTCTTCTCAATCCAACCATAAAACAGTAAAGCAGACAGCCAAGACTTTGTGGCTGCAGCCAAGAGCCCATTCAGCTAGATGAGGAAAGGCTAGTAGGATCCGTGAAAAGACCAACAAGCTGCAGTTTTTAGCTGAAGCACAGTTTGAGCAAACATCCATCAGAATGAATGTGTTGATAATCTAGCTCATAGTTATGTTGAGATGTTTTCTACTCTTCGAAAAGCACCTTAATGCAAAAATTGCATTAATGACTGGATGTATTCTGTTCCTAATGTTTATGATCTGCATTAATGGTGCTTGTGAGGGAAGGCCTAATACCTTGTCAGTGGCACACAACTGCTTAATCATAGATGTGCATGTAATCTTTGAATTAGTGTTATTTTTTAAATTAATCTTAGTCACTAAAATCTTAGCAATTTTAATTGTTGTTTTTTCATTTCGATTAAAATATCTCGCATTTATTACTCAATATATGTCAATATACACTACCAATCAAAAGTTTGGGGTCAGTATGATTGTTTTTTTTTTTTTTAAAGAAATTAATATACTTTTATTGAGCAAAGATGTGTTAAATTGGTCAAATGTAGCAGTAAAGACTTTCTATTTAAAATAAACCCTTTTCTCTTGAACTTTTTATTAATAAAAGAATCCAGTTAAAAAATGTATCACAGTTTCCACACAAATATTAAAGGGATAGTTCACTTTGAAATTAAATTTTGGTATGTTTTAGCTTACCTCAAGGGCATCCAAGATGTAGGTGTCTTTTTTTCCGCAGTAGTTTCAATTTTGATATTTTTAGGTCAAACCGTTCTTGTCTGACAGTCATATCATGCAGGTCTATGGTCACTGTCTCAAAGAGCATGCACAGAGAAGTCCAAATTAAAACAATTCCCCATCGTCCAAATGAAACAATTCCCCATCGTAAGTACACATTAATGGCCTAAGACACGAAACGAGCGGTTTGTGTGAGAAAACGAACAGTATTTATAGCCCTCAGATCACTTGGATGTGGCTGTGTTACAAGTGGTAAAAACTATATAAATACTGTTCGTTTTCTCACACGAACCACTCGTTTCGTGTCTTAGGCCATCAATGTGTACTTACGATGGGGAATTGTTTAATTTGGACGATGGGGAATTGTTTTAATTTGGACTCTGTGCATGCTCTTTGAGACAGTGACCATAGACCTGCATTATATGACTGACAGACAAGAACGGTTTGACCTAAAAATATCAAAATTGAAACTACTGCGGAAAAAAAGACACCTACATCTTAGATGCCCTTGAGGTAAGCTAAAACATACCAAAATTTAAGCAGCACAACTGTTATCAACATTGATAGTAATAAGAAATGTTTCCTGAGCAGCAAATCAGCATATTAGAATGCTTTCTGAAGGATCATGTGACACTGAAAAGTGAAGACTAAGGAAAATGAAAATAATGAAAATTCAGCTTTGCCATCACAGGAATAAATTACATTAAAAAATATATTCAAATTTTATTTAAATATATTCAAATTTAAAAATATATTTTAATATATTTAAAATATATTAAAATGTTATTTTATTTAAATTTAAGCAAAAAAGTTAAAAAATTTAAAATAAAAAAGATATATTTTTTTATTGATTATAATAATATTCCACAATAATTCTGTTTTTACTGTATTTTACTGTCCAAATAAATGCAGTCTTGGTGAGCATAAGAGACTTTTGAATGTAGTTTATGGAAAAAGCGTATTCACAACATAACTTGTACATTTTGACTTGAACATATCTTGTATTATTTGATAGTCATTTTCTTTTTAGATTTTTCTTATTCTAATTCAGTTATCAGATTAATTCTATAAACTAAAGGTGAGGAAATCAATCTAGAAATATTAGTATGTGCAACAGATAAAATAGTTTTTGATAAACAGGCCTCAAAGTACTTGTTTTTGACTTGTATGTTTAACTAAGTTTTGGGAGTGTGGAGCTCCTGAGGATTTGTTGATGTTGATGCTTTCGGCAAACCGATAATAAAGAGAAGGAATTGTGCCTTAAAGCACATAATACTCTACTATTCTCATTCATTCTCATGTTCAGATACATTTTCCAACCCTGTTAAGATAAGACCTTTATAAATCACTAAAGTACGTATACCCTCGGGGGTCATCTCCATTTGTTTTCTGTCTGACTTTATCCAGTCTTTTGTGAGGATTGAGATTTGTACTATCTGATGAATTATTTGTGAGCTCTATTTTTAGATGTTGTTAAGAAGTTCTTTAAAGTTTCTGGATAGAGTAAAGCTTCTCATGCACCAGGCACTGATTAGCTTTTAATGAGCTATTCTGAGTGTCAGCTGTTGTGCATGTCATGTCTTTCTAGGAAACTCTGTCTGAACTATCCGCCTTTGAAACACTACTGTTTAATAAAGTCATTTGGGGCAAGTCATTTATTTTTGTGTGAAGACTGTCAGTATCAGGGTTTGGACAAATCCACTGGGCTTCAAAGCAACTTGTCAGTAGGTTTTTCAGAGACAAAGCTAATGAGAGCATTGTTGAGCTTGACAACTGAACAAATACAAGCACATTTTATATTCACATGTGTGATGCTATCCTTTTATGACTAAATAGCTTTTTTTTTCTCTTTTCTTCTCGTTTATTTAGATTTATTATTTTTTATATCTTTTCGGTGGCCTCTACTGAGGCAAGAATCAATATTACTGTTTCTTATATTTTAATGTTTTTCAAAACCCCAATATTAAACTCATTTATGCTACAGACATGACACCTTAAATATTTTATTTTATTTTATTTTATTTTATTTTATTATTATTATTATTTATTTTATTTTATTTTATTTTTCTTAGACCTCATTTATTAACATCAATTTTGGCTAAACCTGACTGTCACCTTAATATACTGTGATACTTATTATTTAAATCATTTGATACTAATATTTTTGATGACAAAAATATTATGCGTTGGTTATATGATTGACAGCATCTTTTGCATCCCTAAAATCGGCAGAGGAGTTAACAATAGCAATTAGCATTACAGCTGGCATGTTTTTCACAGGCATCACTCACAGTTTTTCTTTAGAAAATGTACAAATCCACTTGCTTTTTTTTCTTTCTAGTAACTGATGGTGTTTTGTTTGCTCAGCTCACTGACCTGAATGAACAAACTAAACCCACAGAATAATGAAGTCCTTGAGCTGAGAGCTTTTTCTTTACTCGCAAATGGTCTTTGCAGACATTTAAACCACACCCTATCAATCACTTCTTCCCTAAACTGATAGAAGATGACAAGATGAAAGTAGAAGTGTCATTGCTGCTCAGATAACGTGCTGCATTAATACGTCTGCATTGACTGCAGAAATCATGGGAGCTGTGTTTTCTGTCTTACAGTGGTATAATAAAACATAAGACTGTAAATCAAATCAAACATCATTGTCACTTGTTAATAAGTGATTATTAGATTCTTTGTTTTAACAAATGTGTATATATATATATATATATATATATATACTCACCTAAAGGATTATTAGGAACACCTGTTCAATTTCTCATTAATGCAATTATCTAATCAACCAATCACATGGCAGTTGCTTCAATGCATTTAGGGGCGTGGTCCTGGTCAAGACAATCTTCCGAAACTGAATGTCAGAATGGGAAAGAAAGGTGATTTTGAGCGTGGCATGGTTGTTGGTGCCAGACGGGCCGTTCTGAGTATTTCACAATCTGCTCAGTTACTGGGATTTTCACGCACAACCATTTCTAGGGTTTACAAAGAATGGTGTGAAAAGGGAAAAACATCCAGTATGCGGCAGTCCTGTGGGCGAAAATGTCTTGTTGATGCTAGAGGTCAGAGGAGAATGGGCCGACTGATTCAAGCTGATAGAAGAGCAACTTTGACTGAAATAACCACTCGTTACAACCGAGGTATGCAGCAAAGCATTTGTGAAGCCACAACACGCACAACCTTGAGGTGGATGGGCTACAACAGCAGAAAACCCCACTGGGTACCACTCATCTCCACTACAAATAGGAAAAAGAGGCTACAGTTTGCACAAGCTCACCAAAACTGGACAGTTGAAGACTGGAAAAATGTTGCCTGGTCTGATGAGTCTCGATTTCTGTTGAGACATTCAGATGGTAGAGTCAGAATTTGGCGTAAACAGAATAAGAACATGGATCCATCAGGCCTTGTTACCACTGTGCAGGCTGGTGGTGGTGGTGTAATGGTGTGGGGGATGTTTTCTTGGCACACTTTAGGCCCCTTAGTGCCAATTGGGCATCGTTTAAATGCCACGGCCTACCTGAGCATTGTTTCTGACCATGTCCATCCCTTTATGACCACCATGTACACATCCTCTGATGGCTACTTCCAGCAGGATAATGCACCATGTCACAAAGCTCGAATCATTTCAAATTGGTTTCTTGAACATGACAATGAGTTCACTGTACTAAAATGGCCCCCACAGTCACCAGATCTCAACCCAATAGAGCATCTTTGGGATGTGGTGGAACGGGAGCTTCATGCCCTGGATGTGCATCCCACAAATCTCCATCAACTGCAAGATGCTATCCTATCAATATGGGCCAACATTTCTAAAGAATGCTTTCAGCACCTTGTTGAATCAATGCCACGTAGAATTAAGGCAGTTCTGAAGGTGAAGGGGGGTCGAACACAGTATTAGTATGGTGTTCCTAATAATCCTTTAGGTGAGTGTGTATATATATATATATATATATATATATATATATATATATATATATATATATATATATATATATATATATATATATATATATATATATATATATATATATATATATATATATATATATACACTCACCTAAAGGATTATTAGGAACACCATACTAATACTGTGTTCGACCCCCATATATATATATATATATATATATATATATATATATATATATATATATATATATATATATATATATATATATATATATATATATATATATATATATATGTGTATGTGTGTGTGTGTGTATAATTTATAATTATATGTATATTTATATTACAGCTTCCTTTTACCATTTACCTGCTATCTATATGTGGAGTCGAAATATGAATAGATAAGTCCTAATGGACATGGACTCTTAATTATATGGACCACTGATAATTCAATGAACCATGAGGCTTATGTTGCTAATCTTCATTAAATGTCAAATATTATCACTTTAACGTGTAAAATTGTTTATTTTCCTGCATTCTGAATTTGTATACGTTCTATATCATCTGCCTAACCGTACGTAATTACAGACTAATATTGAGTTAGAATTAGCAACGTCCATTTTTTTCCAGTCATGACATCTCTCAGGCAAGGTTAGTGAGTGAGATATTAAGAGCCTGGGGTTAGCTCGAGGAAATCAAGTGAAACAAGCATTGAAAAGTCATGAATATACATGGTCTAGATAAATTGGGAATTTGTCTCTGATGTTTTCTGTGCACGTGAAGTGAATTATCAAAATGCATGCAAAGTCCAATACATGATGTAAATATAGATTAGAGATGTAGTAGGTCTGAAAGTATGTGTGCACTAAATGTGATAACTTTACACAGACTTTTGCCTTTGACACAGATTTAATCCTAGGCTTCATAATGCATGAAGTCTAAACTCTTTGTTCTTGGGTATTCGCTCATTTTTAATGTGGCAGAGCAGACTGCCTATGGGAAGTGCGGTTCGACTGGGGCCGGGGGTACCATGGTAATAATCATGGTATCAATTTATATTTAAACTACATGAAGATGCTGATTGAGAGGTACAGCTGGATGATACATTATAATGCGAGATACACCAAGAATTGTGAAACCAAGCATGTGAAGTGCGAAGTCAGCATGCACAAGATATAAATATTACATTGTCTGTTCTTCACTGAACTACATTCTTTTTCTATTTAAACAAACCATTATTTTTAGTGTGCATGGGTAAAAGACTGCTGCTAAGGCAATCTGGGGCAAGTACCTGAGTGTAGAGACATTGTGGATGATCAAAGTATCAAGATTTTCATTTTCTGTTTAAAATAACAAAGATTATGCTACATGGATCCTGTACATTGTGCTGTTTTTATGCTGTAAAACCCAAATGGTTTACATGTAAGATGTAGCGTATATGAGAGAGTTATTTCCCATGAACCCCTTAAGTAAACACAACTGGTGGTGTGCACATTATGTTTGAATTATAATCTCTAATTAATCCCCTCTGAGTCCATTATGAGGGTCATATTCATAAGGTATTAGTAGGAACACAGAACTTCACTGAAAAGCTCTGCAGATTTCCACAGATCCGTAATGACCTAAAGTAGAACACATCTCTACCTGGACTAATGTTTTATTTTTTAAAATATTGACAAAAATATTTTATAGAGTCCTAAAACCCATTTTTGAACTTTGTGTTATATTTTCACAAAGTCCATAGGTTTTTTTTTAAATTGGTATTTGGTAAATTCCTGAAATGGGGTCTGTGGTTAACACAAGCTTAAGATATTTTTAAATATTTTATAATATCAGTAATAGTGTAAACATCCATCACGTAAACTCGTCTACTTATTAGTCTGCTTTTACACCCTCATTGTGTTTATTATCATGCTCAAACCTTTCAATTTGTAGCATTGAAATGATTGAAAGAGTCGTCGGTGGTGACACTGAAGGGAGTCAGTGTAATGGTAACTTCAGGGTTGGCCTAAAAATTCCTGCATCACTCTTTTTAATTTCATAATGCTTTCAGCTGCCAATAATAGTGCCTCGCTGTACACATTCTATGTGTTATTTTCAGGGGGGAACAAATTGAAGAACCAGCAGTTTCGTCTGAACTGGGCTTGGATTTCTCTGGAGAAGCCGAAATATGTGGTGGATGAGCAGGATAAAGTTCTCGAGGTGATCCTTAGACGTCGAGGTTTTCTGGGTGAAACGTCTTTTGTTGGTGAGTATCAGAGCACTAAATTCAATTTAATTCACATTTATTTGTATGGCGCTTTTCACAACACATAGTTTCAAAGCAGCTTTACAGAAAATGCATGCGTCTACATTACAGTTTAGAGTGATCTCATCTGTTATCAAAGGTCCAAGTAATGTATTTCAGAAATGTACATATACAAATCACACAGTTAGCAAACAATGTATTCATTTATGGCAGAAACAATGAGCACATTGAAGGAATGATTACAAGTTGTGAACATAATAATTATAATATATAGACATTTTAGCACTGGATCATTCTTTACTTGATTCTCTACCAGCAAAATACTTAATTTCACACCTTTTTCCTTCTCCATCACCTTTTTTTTTTTTTTGTCGCAAAAACATTATTATCCAGAATTGATTAAACTTGACAAGAAGTCACCAGTACAAGCGTTAAAAGTGAATCATTAGCATTCAGAGTGAGAGCTGTTATTACTTAAGCTTATCAACGGGAAGCTGTTAGAGATGTTTTTCTAAGTAGTTTTGGCTTCTTTGTGTCTGAGATGAAAGCCCTCGCTCTCTGACATCCGTAGAACAGTCTGAAATTTTTTTTTGAGCGTACACCTGCTTATCTTGCCCTGCACCAGGCTCAGCACAGCCCTACATGTGGTCAGTATCCATGAAACCAAGAGTCTTTGTTTACGCTGCTTCGGATTTGTGGTTTGTGTGTGTTGGCTTTGAAGGATGTTGAGGTTAAAAATAGGGAACGTGAAAGTGGAGAGCAGAAGGCAACAAGAGAGATGAGAAGGAAGGGAGCAGATAGAAAAGATGGATATGGGGTGTTAATAATGAGGTTCTATGCAGGGAAATGAAAATGAGTGATCTAGACCTAGGTTTTTTTTTTTTTTTCACTGAAATGCGACTTGTGTTTTTAAACTCAAATACGTGTTCTGTGTGATTGGCCCCATAGGCTTCATTTTCTGTCGCCATTTCTAATTTTGTCCCTACCACTCTATAAAGCAGTTACCAAAGAGATGTGTGTAATACAGAAGAATCATCTTGTGTAGTTGTGACAGCATTTTTGGTAATTTAAAATAAAATGTATATTATGTTACATTAAAACCTGGAACTATGGAAGTTGCATTTACTTTTTTTTTTTATGTGTGAAAAGTGAAGTTGGATGGAAAGTTGGCTTCCATATAGAAGTTCTTATAGTTAAATATTTGAATATACGTTATATAAAAACGTTTGGGTCAGTAAGAATTTTTATTTTATTTTATTTTTTAAAATGTATACTTTTATTCAGCAAGAATGCATTAAATTGATCTAAAGGGATAGGAAATACATTTATATAATTGGTGCAATGGGATCCAGGCAGTCAAGCAATGATGATGTCAAAGATCAAAATTGAATAAGGGACAGTAAAATTAAAAGTAAAAATGTTAAATTATAGAGACAAACAAATTAAGTAAATAAGAGTTTATAATAAAATCAAAAGTATTGTATCTAACATAAAAATTGTGAAGATCACAGTATAGAGAAAGATGGACAAAATAAGTGAGATATTTGCAGAATGAAAGGAGAGGTAGAAGAGACAAAGCAGGGGAAGAAGCAGAAGTGAAGAGCAAAATAAGAGCAACAACTATACATTCAGGAAACGTACAGCCTCTTAAACTTTTATGTTTTGGTCTAAAAAGAAAAGGTCACACAGACCTTAGTTTTATTAAATAAAACTATTTTGGACAGCAAGAATGATTGCTTCAAATCACTGTCTAACAGAAGAAACAAAACACAAACAGGTTTCGAACAACATTAGCGCGAGAAAATTATGCCTATTTTCGGATGAACCATCCTTGTAACAGCAAAAGTGTGATAGTCTTAGTGCTCTTTCTCTGTGCTCTTTGGAGCCTGGCGCTCCGATCTCTGCCAAACATCATCCCCCCTCAACAAAGCTTTCTACTTTTTCACACCCGCCTGCCTCTGTCCTTTTCTCCTTTTCCTCACGTCTCACTGTGGCTGGCGTCCTATGCCGCTTGTTGTGGGGAGAATGGGCCCCCCTGTTGTTAGAGAAATGGAATTGAAAGTGAACTCTCTCGCTCTCGTTCTCTTTTTATTGTATTCGCCTTATATCTTTCAATCAATTTCTGTCTTTCTGTGCTTTCATGGAAGATTTTTTTTCACATGGTTGGGTGGAACATTTGAAGGTTTTTGTTCCTTCTGAAGTTGTAGCTGAATGCTGCAGCTAAAAAAAAAACAAAAAAACTATAATGGTCACTTAAAGGAACATCAGTTTAACGGCCCCTCTAGTGTAACTGAAATAAAATGATTTTATTACAAAAAATCAAATGCAATTCTTTAGTCCTTGAATTTTTAATAACTTATATTTACTAGGGCTGGGGAAAAAATCTATTCATCTAATTATCACGTTTTTTTTTAATTATTATTCCAGAATATATATTAAAATTGATTAATAATTTTTTTTTTCAGCAGAGGGCGATATGTGTTGAATCAGTGAGTATTACATGACATCTTATCTCTTATTAATGGATACGAGATAGTGAAAAATGGCGGACGGAGAGACATCGACTGATATATGAACTGCACCATCATGTATATAATGTTTACTTTAATGTATATAAAGTGTATCATTCAACTTTTCTCCATGGTCTAAAGTTGAAAAAGCAAAAAAAGATCTCAATACATAGCAATATCAAATCACAATACTTGCAGAATCGCAATTTTTAAAAATCACTATGCATATCGTATCGGCACCCAAGTATCGTGATAGCATCGAATCAGGGGACATGTATATCGTCCCTGTCCTATATTTACTATTGACAATCTATATTAGAATAAACTTCTCACTTGTGATGTTTCTAATTTCTTAATGGGACTGTTGCCCAGATAAAATACTGTACCAGTTCTCGAGGAACATAGTATCAGCCATCATTTCTGCACTAAATGGTAGAATAGTCTCCGAAAAATGTGTAGTCATACATTTTTAGTCACAAATATTCTTTAAATTTAGTAAATATATGAGTCAAATGAACTTGTATTACAATGGCATTTAATTTTAGCTGACCAATATAACATTTTAGATGACAATGTGCAAAGAAAATAAAGTGTTTAACTGTAGCAAAGTATGTCAATTTATGATGCTTATCATGTTTCTAGTCAGTCAATATACAGTGCTATGCATAAGTTTAGACACCCATGCTAAAGTTGACTAAAAAGAGGAATAAAAAATCATCTTTTGGAAATTGAACTTAATGCCTTCATTTAAAAATTTAGGAAAAATCCAACCTTTAAGGGCACCAATTTTCTTTGTGAATGAATAATGTATCATTAATAAATAAATGTTCTTCCTTAAAATACAGGGTGCATAAGTTTGGACACCCCTATGTTAAATTCCCATAGAGGCAGGCAGATTTTTATTTTTAAGTATTTAAAAAAAAAATTTTTTTAGGATACTATGCATCCTGATAAAGTTCCCTTGGCCTTTGGAATTAAAATAGCCCCACATCATCACATAGCCTTCACCATACCTAGAGATTGGCATGGAGTACTTTCCATAAGATCATCTCTCAATGCAAATCAAACCAGCTATTAGGCTTACTGAAATAAAACCATGCCAATCTCTAGGTATGGTGAAGGCTATGTGATGATGTGGGGCTATTTTAATTCCCAAGGCCATGGGAACTTTATCAGGATGCATAGTATCCTGGCTCCATGAAGTAACTGTCCTTTAAAAATAAAAATCTGCCTGCCTCTATGGGAATTTAACATAGGGGTGTCCAAACTTATGCACCCTGTATTTTAAGGAAGAACATTTATTTATTTACGATACATTATTCATTCACAAAGAAAATTGGTGTCCTTAAAGGTTGGATTTTTCCTAATTTTTTAAATTAAGGCATTAAGTTCAGTTTCCAAAAGATGATTTTTTATTTCTCTTTTTAGTCAACTTTAGTATGGGTGTCTAAACTTATGCATAGCACTGTGAAAAAAATCTATATTTATAATTAGATCCCTAAATCTACTACCGGTATTTTGCTTTTCTTGTCATGTTGTTGCTTAAGTGTTATGGATTGAAGAGCAGCGATCATCCAGCATTGATCTGAAAGACTGCGGTGATTTAATTCCTCACATCTGTTTGGGAGGTTCTGGCAGACGGATCGCTGACAGTGTCTCTGCTTGATGTATCAGAGATCAAACGCTTCTGGGCAGGTTCACTTCAGGTTTTCTCACTGTGTGGGAATCCCATCACAGCTTCATTCCTCTGTTACAGTAGAGAGGAAGTTGAGTGTACACGCTGTACTTCAGTTCAACATGTTCCTTGATTTTGTTCCTACATCTTAATCTTGAAGCATCAGACACCAACAGACATGTGGCTTTTTTAAACTTCTATACATAGTGCATCTCTTTCTGCACTGTTGTGCGCGATCTTTAGAAATCTGTGAAATGCAGACCTTAGCTAATCCCAGCTCATAAATTACGTAATAAGCTTCTTTGAGTAGATCATTCTCGAAGTCTTGAATTGTGACACATCTGGAGGCTGGAGATAGGAAGTCAGGAAAAGTTTGTCAAAGTTGTTGAATTTGTGCTGTTTTTAGGGATTGGTACTCTGGATGGCAGTGCCGAGAAGGGCAAGGATTTCCTGGGAAAGTCTCAGAAGCAGGTACAATTTAACCCCGGCCAGACCAGAGCCACATGGAGAGTGAGGGTTCTCTCTGATGGGAAATACGAGCAGTCCGAGACGTTCCAGATTGTCCTGACTGAGCCGGTGATGAGTGTTTTGGAGTCACCAGCAATAGCCACAGTTGAGATCGTGGATCCAGGTGATGGTAAGTCCAACAAAAGTTGACCAAACTAAGATTTAGTTTAAAATTTCAAACCTACCCGAACTTTAAACTGCCTGAAAAGCTATTTCTGCACCACTGAGCACTACAGAAAAGGAAAAACAAGGATTAGAAACTAAATGTTTTTCATTTGGTACATTCTGAGCAGAAACTGTGTTTTATGTTCTGGCTCCAACCTTTACAAAGGGTAACCAGTTAGAATGAATAAAAGATCAGTTAATGGTGATAAGCATTAAAATGTGATGAAAAGCCCATGTGAGTTCAGTTGATATACAACCACTGTTCAAAAGGTGTCTGTAAGATTTTTAAATGATCTCATATAATCAGTTTGTGTCTGAAAAGCCAATGCGCATTAGATAAAATGTAATATATACTTCTGTTCAAAAGATTGGGGTTGGTAAGATTTTATATGTTTTTGAAAGTCTCTTATGCTCACCAAACCTTTATTTATTTGACCAAAAATGCAGTAAAAACAGTAACATTGTGAATAAATAACTATTTTAAACTCACATCATTGGTTGAGTCAGTATGCTACTGTTGTCAGGCTGCTCAAACAAAGACAGAGCAATGTTTTAAAAGTGACTCAGTGTTTACACCTTTTTTGGGTAAATCGGGTGTAAACTTGAAAAATGGCTTACTTATGGTTGTCTTTGCATATTAAGCTGGGATAGAAGTATTTTATAATTGGAAAATTGCTGGTTGGTGCTGACCAGTACTTATATTACACTTCATTTTAATTTTTTAACATTTTTGTTGTTGTTGTTGTTGTTGTTGAAAGAAATTAATACTTTTATTCAGCAAGGATCCATTGAATTGATTGAAAGTGACAGTAAAGACATTTATAGTACTACAAAAGATGTCTATTTCAAATAAACTTTAGAAAATTTAGAAAAAATTATGGTTTTCTCAAAAATATTAAGCAGAACAACTGTTTTCAGCATTGATAATATTAAGAAATGTTTCTTGAGCATCAAATCATCACATTAGAATGATTTCTGAAGGATCATGTGACACTGAGGACTGAAGGAATGGTGCATTTTAAAATATATTACAATAGAAAACAGTTGTTTTTTAAAAAACTTAATTTTTGATCAAATAAATAAAGGCTTGGTGAGCATAAGAGACGTTCAAAAACATAAAAATATCTTACCGACCCCAAACTTGTGAACACAAGTGTATATTACATTCTATCTAATGTGCATTGGCTTTTCAGACACAAACTTATCCAATGATTATATGAGATCAGTTGGCTTTTCAGACACAAACTTATCCAATGATTATATGAGATCAGTTCTTTTTTCAGACACATTTAATTCTTCAAAAATATCTCCGGTTCAGCCGCTCAATATACTGAACCACCATTACATCTAGCAAAGAAGTGGGTGAGTCAGAGGTAGGCAGGATGTTCAAGAGACCTAAAGAAAAAAACAACAACAACAAAGCTTCTAAAAACATCCCAGGCTATTTTATAATTATTTTGTTCAATGTTGCAGGTTAAACACATGCATTATCTCCATATTGCAGATGCTTTTTTCTGTCTTTCAGTAGACCTCAATTATCATAACATTTGATATCTCTTCCTACCTGCGAGCTTTCAGCACACCCCCGCATGTCCGCGGCCCTTCTTTTCATCTCGAATTCTCCACACAGCTCTGTCTTGCTTTGAAAGCGTCTCGTCGATTAATGTAAATTGTCGACAGGTGTTTGAGAAAGGTTTGACTGGTCTGCAGACTGGTCTGAGTCTGGTCTGGACTCCGTAATTAAACCATTCGCATTGGAAAGTTATTTTCAGATTTCAAGGGGTCATTTCTGAGGGGGCGATGCACTTTTGTCTGCGAGGACCCAAACAGAGATGGCGTAATAACATCAGAAAGCCGTCGTGGATAAACCTGTCATCAAAAACACTTTTTACACAAGCTTTTTTTTTTATCTCCAAGCAGCTCGTTACAAAATACGTCTGTTTTTTTAGCCGAGAGCCATAGCTGAATCATTTGCCTGTTCATCATCACGACATCATCTCATATTCTCACAATTACGAGCGTATTTAAATGTGTAGCTTGAATAACCGGAGGCTTACATTGTTTTATTCTGTGTGTTTTTATCTTTATCGCCTCCTCAGGGTCCCTGGATAATTAAAATTTTCATCTGTAATCCCAAACGCTGCGATAGTTTCCATCTAAATGTTACTTAAACCTCGCTATCTTTGCAGAAGTTATTTCTCCTTAGAAAAAAAGAAAGAAAACTCTGCTGCTTCCCCAGTGAGCTAATTATCAGTCTTATGGTGGGGTTTGTTTGCTGAGGCTGATGCCCCATGGGAGGCTTGACGTGACAGAGTCTGGCTGCTCTTTTTAATGGCGAGAGGGAGGGGAGGATGGGGCGGTCGGCATGCTGCGGTCCTATTGCTCCACGTGCAGTTTTTTCCTTTCAGGTTAATTATCCTTTTAGCTTTTGTGCGTGTGTGGCAGTGTGAGGTCAGGCATTAATATTTGAATGCGAGAGGGAGGTGGTTTTCTTCAGACGGGGCCTTCGGAGACCTGTCTGACCCAGTTGCCACAGAGTCGTTCACACATGATGGCTTACAACGACCCGTTGGCTCAGACAAAAGCGTGCATCTGGAGTCACATCTGTGACAGGGATGGCGGTGATGTGACAAGCTTCCTGCTTTACAGCCAGAACCTTTCACTGCTTATTAGCGTAAAGAGCCATTAAGGAAGAGGAGAGGCTACTGCATTACTGCAACTTTGCTTTCTGGTTTTATTAGTCTTATGTTGAGAAGGGGTTTATTGAAAGTTAAAATGGCTTTATCTTTTCCTGCTGGATTACTGAAATACTTTTTTGTTTGTGTGACTTGAAAAGGTCAAACAAACCACAATGCAAAAAATACTTTTCTAAATAAGTATTAAAACTATGTATCTTTAAAACAAGATTCATTTTCTTGAAGCAAAACTGCTTAGGAGATTTAGGGCCCTATTTTAACGATCTAAGCGCATGGTCTAAACCGCATCGCGCAAGCGCACTTTAACAAAAGTGGATTCGGACACACCCTAGTTTTAAGAAAAATGGTTGGCGCGCCCAGCGCTTGGTATTAAGTGGTTGTCCCTATTCTCTTAATGAGTAATGGGTGTGTTTTGGGCGTAACGTGCAATAAACCAAAGTGTAATTTCCCATTCCCTTTAAAAGCCAGTTGCGCTCGCACCATGGAGGATTCGCGAATTACATGGCGTAATTTGCAAACAGTTAGTCCAGTGAGGAAACGGATCTGCTCGTGCGCAAGGTTAAAGAGCGCAGGAAGACCATCTACGGGACAAGCCGGATTCCACCATATCTCTATGTACACAATAATAATCTTTTACATTGTAATCCTTTTACCCTGCTGCACGTCCCTGTGTGTGTAATAAGCAAAGTGTACGCGCGTTGTGCACCCGCTTATAGGCGCATATTACTAATGCGCCCTTTAAATAACAAAAAATACTGCGCCATTGACTTTAGACCTGGAGTGCTTCTCAATATCCCTCCACATTTCCTCGCTCCTCCGTCCTCCATCCAATGACCCGGAAACCGATCAAGCTCAGCCATCTTGGAGGACATCTCAAATTCTCTTATTTCAGGAGGCGAGGATCGAGGAGTGAGGAGGCTTCCAGAGGAGCCATGAGCGAGGATACACAGGTGTATCCTTTGCGGAAGTGTTTTATCAACTAAACGTGACGCACGTATAAATTCTCCTTCCCCTTCACATTGGTCACAATCATTTGAATTTATACTTTACCTTTGCAGTTTATATAAACCACACATCTCACATATTTCAACTGCGTATCTTGCTTTATTATTATTTATTATGCATTTCTTAAATAACCAAACTAAAACAACATAAGGGCCGATCCTTTGAGCGCTGCTGATGACGCTGTGAAGTGACGCTCGAGTGATCAAGTATTCTAATGTATAAATAATTATATTTATTCCTCTGTCCTCCTTTTCTTTCCTTGCAGCCTTCCCTCGCATCCTACAGGGGGTGGAGCTGAGACGCGAGGAAAGCAAGTGAGGAAAGGAAACGAGGATGCAAAAATAAGAATTAGGAAGCACCCCAGGTTTCAGTTTGTCAATGGTGCAGTCTATTTCAGTTGCCTCAAAATAGCAACGCTCCAGCAATGCACCTGAACACACCTTGTTTTCAGACAAGCACGCCCATGGGCGCACAGATAGTTCCAAATGCATTTGCTATTTAAACCACACTGCGCAGGACACGAAAAAGATAACTGTGTGGGGCTGAAACTAGCAAAAACACTTGCGTCACGCTGCATTGCACCGGGGGAAGGAAGGAAGGAAGGAAGGAAGGAAGGAAGGAAGGAAGGAAGGAAGGAAGGAAGGAAGGAAGGAAGGAAGGAAGGAAGGAAGGAAGGAAGGAAGGAAGGAAGGAAGGAAGGAAGGAAGGAAGGAAGGAAGGAAGGAAGGAAGGAAGGAAGGAAGGAAGGAAGGAAGGAAGGAAGGAAGGAAGGAAGGAAGGAAGGAAGGAAGGAAGGAAGGAAGGAAGGAAGGAAGGAATTAATTAATTTACCTAATGCAATGTATACACAGAAGTGGACGAAGTACACAACTTCCTTACTTGAGTGAAAGTATAGATACTACTGGTCAAATATTACTCCGTTACAAGTAAAAGTTGTAAAGACCTATTTTTACTTAAGTAAAAGTACAGAAGTACTCGTTTTTAAAAATACTTAAGTATTAAAAGTAATAAGTAAATGTCAATGCATTGTTTTATTATTGTTGCATTGTTGTATGTAATACTTAAAGTACCGTATGCCTCTGAATCTATGCCTGCCTACCCTCATATCAATATCAAATTTATTTCTAGAACACAGTTCCAGTAGTGGGATTGAATGTGAGATTGAATAAGTGCACTCAATAACGTCCACAATGGTTTCGGACACCCAAATGGCTGTTCCCTCAAATAGTGCCCTATTTAAAGTTTTTTGGCTGTTAGTATGAATATGTTAGCCTTACTGTTATCTATAAGCTAGTGTGCTCCAAAAAAAGTGACAAAATTCGCATTTAGAAAACTAAACCCAACGTTGAAAAGGAAAATCAGGTTTATGTCAGAATCCAATGTCAGATTGACGTTGATCTCCAACATTGGACAGACGTTGTATTGTGGTTGAAAATGAAAATCGGGTTGACGTCAGAAACCAACATCAGTTAGGTTCTGATGTCAACCCGACTTTTATTTTCAAACAATATCCAACGTCAATCTGACGTCAGGTTCTGATGTCAATCAGATGCAGGGTTCTGACGTCAACCCGACTTTCATTTCCAACCAAAATGCAACCCCTGCAACCAAAATCATCCACTGACAGATGTTACTTTCTACTCAAGGACCTTGACAGAATTGTAGTGGAGTAAAAAGTATGATATTTGTCTTCCAAATGTAGTGAAGTTAAAGTAAAAAGTTAAAAAAAATAATACTCAAGAGTACAGATATTTAAAAAGTGTACTTAAGTACAGTACTCAAGTAAATGTACTTTGTTACTGTCCACCTCTGTGTATACATTTGTGTGTTCATTCAAAGTGAGTATAGAAAAGTACTGCATTACTTTTTATAAATAATCTGTTATGATTGACATGTATATAATTAAAATAAATCCTATCTATACCATGCTATTCTGTCAATCAAAAGTAATTTGACCGGCTATCTGCAGAGGACTCAACCAAGAGCTGAATATAAATGTAGAGGATTTTACTTTCTAATCGGTCTTGTTTTTGTTCCTTACAAAACAAGGTCATTATTTTGGCCCCTGATACGTGAGTGTTTCCTGTGTGAGTGAGGGTAAGACACATTCTCTCTCAATACATAAGCCTTATACCTGAGAGGCTACATACATTTGCCTCATTGTTATTCTTTTCTTAGAGCCAGTGTTTGAGTCTTGAGGGCTGTAAGATTCATTCTTTTATCAGCAGAGCCGTCACTCAGTCTGCACAAAACTCAGAGACCGAAGAGAGAACAATGTTTTGGTTTTGCAGAGGATATTTTGTTCTGAAATTCACAATGTCATATGGCTGAAAAAATCTGGGGTGGATAAATTGTTTCACAATATAGTAATTATTGTATTTCTCTCTTTTTTCATTTTAAACAAATGGGGAGAATAGATGATTGACATTTTCTGAAATACCTGTCAATCAGAGGATCAAACTACTGTAATATTATAAAAGCAGTTTTATTTTCTATGAATTTTCTATGAGGTTTGAATCTCATGTCTAAATACAGAATAATGCCTTTGATTTGATGTTGCATTCTATTGATATGCATTAAATAAACATGGGAAAGTAAAGAGACCCAATTAAAAAATTATATTTGAAAAAATATGTCGGAATTCGTAACGGGTTGCAACAAATTTAGCCTAAATTAAGTTGCAATCCAGTTCGGGTCAGCTAGTTTTAGACCAAATATGGTTGGCTTATATTTCCTGTAAAAAAAAAAAGTTTTTAATAATAAGTTGAGTAACAGAGTTGAGTATCAATTTGTGTAAAAATGTTAAACATTTGATTTGTCCACAACTAGCCCCTTAAGTTCATTTTATCACACAACATTTGTGAATATAATATTTTTTAAAAAAGTCCTGGTACACCAAATTCTACTGTATTTATTGTATGTTATCATTCAAAGCTGTCACTGAAAATGCATCTGTCTAAATGTGGTGTTTTCTTCACTCTCTTTCCCTCCATTTTACCTATTACTTGTACAGTTAGTTGCTCTATTTTTCACCTCCACTCTCCCTTGGTGACAAAAGACCACTTGTAGACTTCATTGGAAATGTTTGCAAAGGATCAAGTATAATTGCATAGGAGGATCTGTGGCATGACAGGCCATGCAAAGAGGGATCTTCTTTTTTTATTACTATTGGTCCCTGTGCGCCTCTGTTTCAAAAACATCACCAGGCTTTCACTAGTTCTCTTCACTAGTCTTTTCTATAGATTTGAGTTTATTTTTTTTCTCCATCAGTTCAGTGTGCTATAAAAAAATCTGTTTATATGTTGACTCAATCCTGACCTACGGTATTTGAAAATAGCAATGCCTGAACAAGCTCCCACTCAGTCAGATGGTTTACAGAGCAACACAATGCAATGCACAGCCAGTACAGACAGATATCGATGCCGCGCTGTCCAAAGGCCACTAAAAACCTAATATGAAGCGCTCAATATGAAAAATCTATTTTCTCATACAAAATGTGTTTTTGCCTTTTGTGCAAGATAAATGTGCATTACACGCCCAGTATAGAGCCATATGATTTGAAATAATTATATATTGAAGAATCAATCCACCGCCTGTGGTGTTATAAAGCCCTGCGGTAATAGTGTTTCTGACAGGGAGCCGCTAAATCCCTCTGTGACTAATATAACAGAACAGCAGTCCTAATACTGAGCCAAATCTTCTTTTTCTTTTGACAGAGTCCACGGTGTACTTTCCTCAGGCCAGCTTTGCCGTGGAAGAAGATATCGGAGAACTCCTGATCCCAGTGCACAGAAGGGGAGATGTCAGTGAGGAACTGATGGTGGTCTGTTACACCCAGCAAGGTGCAATACACAGCATACGCAACCTTATATATGCTCTCGTTTTTAATCAGACAGTCTTTATATTTAATAGAATGGCAGATTATGATGGCCAAAAGTACTGCACAAACACTAAACTGGAGCTTGTAATTGTGTAAAATAAGAATATAATATTATACAAATATGCAAATTGTATGTAAAAATACAAGTTATTTATTTTCATGTAATGCTTTTTGTTAGTGGTGAAACTGCAGGGAGTTTGTGAAATTTCAATAGAAATTCAATGCTAAATTAAATAAAAATGTATCATTAAAAATTAATTAAATGATAGCCTCTACAAGATCTTATACAATTTATTATAAAATATGCCAACAGCTTGGTTGAAAATTTCATAAAATGTATTGAATGTTTAGTATTATTTAAAATCTTAGGGGCTACAAAAACTGTAAATAATTGATGATTCACAACGCTTGACCTGAGCAATATTCTTGTTTTCTTAATTTGTTGAAGAAGTGGTGTAGTTCAACCAAAAATGAACATTTTGTCTGTGGAACACAAAAGTGAATATTTTTCAAAGAACCTCGGATGGAATAAACGGATGAAAAGTCTTTTGAAGTTATTCAATAGCTTTTTGCAACAGACCAAATAGTAGTCATCATTCACTAAGATTTTTCCTGTCTTCAGAAGTCTTGTCTCTAGCCTTTCTTTGTGTTAAAATGGTTTATGTCTGTGTCATTCATTCTAAAACAACATTCATTTTTGTGTGTTTCTGCTTTTGTGTCCATTGGTTTGCAATGGTGAGTAAAGAATGACAGTCATTTTTGAAAACTTTCATTGTTATTTTTGGGTAAACTATCCCTTTAAAGATTCATACTTGCAACATTTCCTCAGATGTGTCTTTGAATGAATTCCCAGCATGTGTCCTTTCTGTGCCTGCTGCAGGCTCTGCCACAGGAACCGTCCCCACTTCTGTTCTGTCCTACTCTGACTACATCTCCCGTCCAGAGGAGCAGGCCAGCATTCTGCGCTTTGATAAGGATGAGACAGAGAAGCATTGTCGTGTGGTGATCATTGACGACTCACTGTATGAGGGCGAGGAGAGCTTCAACGTGACCCTCAGTATGCCTATGGGAGGCCATCTGGGGCCAGAATACCCCACTGCGAAAATCCTCATACTGCCGGACCAGGACGACGGTAAGTACTTGTTTGCTTTTGTATGATTTAAAGGAACAGGAAATTTTCTCTCCAGGAAGTATTGATTCTAATATTGACAGTTTGATGATGTATACACGTGACCTGAACAAATAAAGTTACAAACGTGCATCTGAGTCGTGGCTTAGTGGTCAGTACACATGCAATTGAGCTGTGGTGCTCATGTGGGAAATTTGAGTTTGAGTCTGGCTCGCATCATTTCCTGTTCCATTTTTTTCCCCTCATTATTTCTCTCTTTCGCTCTCCCTTCTTTCTTATCAATAAAAAGTGCCAAAAGCACCAAAAAAAATTTAAATGATGAGGCAGACTTACAATTTAGTCTGTGAACCATACAAATTAGAGCTATTCACAGTCCATATCATGCTCAGACAGATATGTATTTGTCAGTTCAACACAGTGATATCTCCAAAGCCTTGTATTGCGACAGAATTTTTGCGTGTCTCGCGTGCATACGACAGTCAGCGGATGAACCCAGAATAGACACAATGCACATGTAAATGGGCAACGCTGAAGTTTGCACGGGAGTCTCTTTTTCCTCCAGCGTTATGAGGCCTGAAATCACAGATAAAGTTGAGTTATTCTAAAGCCTTCTTTCCTCAAAGCAAGAGAATTAATTATTTTTCAGTGGAAAGCGAACAGATTTTTGTCCTTTTATCTCTGTTTTGCTGTTATTATGGCACCTCTCAAAAGTTTGCTGAGGAAAATAGGAGCCGCTGGCTTAGCCCACCTAAGACAGAAAGCGTGAAATTATACTCAGGAGAGAGCTGGAAGGGATAGAGTTCATCCTTTGGCTCACTATGACTAGGAAACCATACATTAACATTCGTGTATATAACGCTGTGTGTCTGAATCCCCGTGCTGCTCGACGCTGAATGTGGATTAGTGGTAATTCCCATGTGACACGAAGGTGAAAGCTTTCATCAAGTTAAGTTCAGCTAAGCGTGCTGCATTCGGCATCTGACAAATAGTGTTTATTAAAGCGTAAATAGTGTGTGTGTGCGTTTAAGAAAGGGGCCGTGTAATTAGAGGATGTTCTTGACGCTTTGTTTTGGCATGTCTTTCTGACTCTTTATCTACCTCTCTTTCTCACACACAAACAGTACACCTCAGGGTATTAAACTTTTTTTTTCTGGGGCAATCCTCTTGTCTGTGGTACAATATCCTAAGGGTATTAGATCATATCTGCCTCTATCTGAGGCTGTTATCAGTAAATCTGGCCTAAAACAACCCAAAACATCAATCAGCAGCTTGCAAAAGCTAAACACTTCTTAAATTCAGGGATAGAGCTGCAAATGAGTGTATCATTTCAGCCTATTGTGATTATTTAAGCTTAACGTAGAGGTTACAAGGCTTCTGAAGGCTTTAAACAATTATTATAAGATAAGTGTAACTATAATGAATTGTCTTTACTTAATCCAGGACATGAGCTGTGGAAGATAAAATTCAAATGAAACTCAAATCCAAGTGAGCTACAGTATTTTAAGACATCATAGGCATTTTACAGCACCACAAGGCAGGAAGCAACATTATTCTTCCCTCTAAAATACAAAATTTTGGTCAAATTCTAAAGCAGCGTCACATGTTTTTTTTGTATTGCAACAAACTCAAATAGTTCAAAATCAACAGTCAACAAAAATGTTCATTTATACTCTATTCTGTAATAAAAGGTATCGATAGAAATAGTTCAAGACTTTTAAAATAGTAAAATGAAATGACTATTTCACACAAACATTTTTTTAAATGGCTTTTATTCAGCAAGGTTGCAATGAATTGATCAAAAGTGACAGTAAAGACATTTATAAGGTTACAAAAGATTTATATTTTTTAAAAATTTAAATTAATCAAAGAATCCTGAAAAAAGTTATGGTTTGTGTTATGGAATGTTTCTCAGCATATTATTTTGATTTCTGAAGGATCATGTGACACTGAGACTGGAGTAATGATGCTGAAAATGCAGCTTTGCCATCACAGGAATAAATTATATTTTAACATATGTTAAAATAGACAACAGTTCTTTTGAATTGTAATAATATTTCGCAACAATAATATTTTTCCTGTCTTTTTGATCAAATAAATGCAGCCTTGGTGAACATAAGAGACTTTACTCGGCTCTTACTGACCGCAAACTTTAGAACGGTTGTGTATGTGTACAAGCTTTCTATTTTTTGATAATTTTAGAGCATTGATTCATTGGCTTAGCATCGTGATCATTTCAAATTCACTCATTCTTTTTTTAAACTTTTTTCAAAAATGCGACATTCGTGTAAGAGATGCTGAAAAACAGCAAAGCACTCAACGGTCTTTCTATGTCTGTGTGTGTGAAGAGGGATGTTTTTCTACATTCTCTCTATTTGAAATGCTGACTGTGAATAGTAAAAATGAAATTCTTCGTAACCCCTAAATCTGTATCATCCTGTTCTCCTCAGTCTCTCTATTTCTCTCTTGTGAACACATACTCGCACATACTTAAGCATGAATTATTGATCTGGTGGCCCTAGTTGGGCTGCTCAAGTAGGTTGTGTATCATTTCTGTTTTTATTTTTCTGTTTATCAAGGTTTCAGATCCGAAATGAAGAGAGTCTGTGAAATATTTGCTGTGTGATTTAGATTTATGTGGAGTGGTTAACTGCAGATGGAGAGATAAACATCTCTCCAGCAGAGTAAAGCAGAACACCTTCCCCCAAATACCAGACACCATGAGGAAAAAGACTGTGTGTGTGTGTGTGTGAGGCAGGAGTTTGCAGGTAAACAGACAAAGGTCGACTCCCTCAGGCAATGCACGGGTGATTTTATCTCCGAATGCTGGAGAGAAGATCTCAACGAGCGAGGAAAGAAGGTCAAAACTACAGCTGAAAATTCAGTCCAAAACTCAATTACTCTCTCTCAGTTGTGTGTATGTGTGCTAAACATGAGAACTGGTTTGACGCTGCCTGTGTATGAGATAAACCGCGTTGGGAAGTTACTACATCTTGCGAATGAACTATAATTTTTCCAGTTGCTTGAAAGTAGTTTACCTGTTTTTTGTTTTTAAATAGTGTTGCTTTTTCATTCATTTGTTGGGTCGGGTGGACTGAGTTTGGAAGTTCCACTCCGTACTTCTGTCTCTCTCTGAGAGCTAATGAACTGCATCAAAACAAACAAGGTCTGGATGCCGAGCTCAGTGTTATTTGGCCGACAGCGACTGAGCTCACTGCAGATTAAAACTGAAGAGATGTTCTGCTGCAGGGATAAAGAGTACAGCAAAAACTAGTTGAACATAGACAGACTGCAGGATATTCTGGCTGCTTAAACAGAAAGAGACCACTTGATTTACAGTATTTGTAAAATAACCAATCATAGGTTGCTGAAAATGAGAATTTACTACAAAAAATATACTTGCACAGGGAAATTAATGCAAGTGTGGCCAGCAGCAACAATGAGAAGAACAGACAAAAACTTAAAAAAAAAATCTTACAGACCCCAAACCTTTGAATGGTACTGTATATAATATTATATTATATCCCAGATAGCACATGCATATCGTAGAGACATCAATTTATTGTCTGGATTTTCATCTGGATTTTTTTAAAAGATTATTAGCTTATCTGCAAAAAGTCAGATTTTAAATAGTCATTATATTATATTATATTATATTATATTATATTATATTATATTATATTATATTATATTATATTATATTATATTATATTATATTATATTATATTATATTATATTATATTATATTATATTATATTATATTTTTGTTTTTTTAAGCCATTGAAAAGAACTTGAGATTGACATTATTTACAGCTCTGGGGATTGTCTGAAAACGGTTGTGTGAGCAAAGAAGCAGATTCCTAATTGTGTTCACCAGCTGAGCAACTGCCATCGTGATGAATTGGAATACTATTGTATAGCCCTCTCAATATAATATAATAAATATGTATAATATAATGCTCTAAAATGCATAGAAATAGTGATGGGGACGAGACCGCCTATGCCGAGTCCGAGTCAAGACCGAGTCTTTGAAGGGCCTAGTCCGAGTCGAGACCGAGTCCGTTGGTTTTCAAATTCAGTCGAGTCCGAGTCAAGACCGAGTCTTTGAAGGGTCGAGTCCGAGTCGAGGCCGAGTCCGTTGGTTTTCAAATTCAGTCGAGTCCGAGTCAAGACCGAGTCTTTGAAGGGCCGAGTCCGAGTCGAGACCGAGTCCGTTGGTTTTCAAATTCAGTCGAGTCCGAGTCAAGACCGAGTCTTTGAAGGGCCGAGTCCGAGTCGAGACCGAGTCCGTTGGTTTTCAAATTCAGTCCAGTTCGAGTCAAGACCGAGTCTTTGAAGGGCCAAGTCCGAGTCGAGACCGAGTCCGTTGGTTTTCAAATTCAGTCCAGTCCGAGTCAAGACCGAGTCTTTGAAGGGTCGAGTCCGAGTCGAGACCGAGTCCGTTGGTTTTCAAATTCAGTCGAGTCCGAGTCAAGACCGAGTCTTTAGAAGTCGAGACCAAGACCATAAAAACATGTCAGTTTTCATATTCATGATTTAATATCACCCCAGTTAATAATCAACAGTTAGGCCTACAGACTAAGCTAGATTGGGAATTGTTTAGAGGAGCAGTCTTAACGTCTTAATATGGACTATGCTTTTACTATCATTAAAAAAATCCTACCACATGCATCATCTTCTGCCTATTTTTCTAAACTGCTTCAACAGTGCTGCTCTGTCATCAACATGTTAAGCCCACCCTGACATTTTTTATCATAGTTAGGACATGCAGAGCAAATTAAAATTTTCTAGTGGTATGTATTCTAGTGGACTAGTGATGGGGACGAGACCGCCTTTGCCGAGTCCGAGTCAAGACCGAGTCTTTGAAAGGTCGAGTCCGAGTCAAGACCGAGTCTTTGAAGGAACAAGTCCGAGTCGAGTCCGAGAAAGCAGAAATCGGTCTCGAGACCGGACTCGAGTACTACATCACTACATAGAAATGCTCATATACAAAAGTTCAGGGTGTGTAAGATTAGTTTAATGTTCATGAACACCAAGGCTGCATTTATTTAATCAAATCAGTGATCAAAAACTGTAATATTGTGACATATAATTCCAATTTAAGGCTTTCCTGAGGCCTATTTGTTATGTAAGTGCCTACAATTGTCAGATGAGTTTTGAATTTTGAACAGTGATAACAGGTGATTTTGTTTTTGAACAAAGTGTCTAATGTAAGAAAACGTGGGTAGTGTTTCGCTATAAGTGTGTTACAGAATTGCAAACAAAGTGCAAAGTTGACGATGTGTTTAAGGTATGCCTCAAGAAGTTTAGGTATTGAGGCTTTGGTCTAAGCATTCGGGTTTTAGTGTGTAAGGCAAGCAATGCTTGACATGATGCTTTCTGCTCAACATTGTTTGTATAACAGTGTAGCCCTGAGTGGAGGTGGAGAATATGAAAAGTACATGTCTGTTTGACGGAAGTATATCTGCAGAGGCACCTGTCTGTAGTTTGAAATTAATGCCTTGACAGCATGCGCTTCTGTCTGACAGATGTTCATAGTTGGAGACTAGCAAATGTTTATGTCTAGAGAAACTCAAACATTAGCACACAACACAGCATGCTCCTCTGACTGTCAATGAGCTTTGCATTCACATTAAATACACTAAATAACCCCCTTGTGCATTAGCATTCAGGGGTGCCAATTTCAGAATGCAGCATAAAGATGCACCCCAAACCTTGTAGATCATCAAGAACTGCCGCACACTGAGCTAAAATGGTGTTCTCAGTCAGCAGTATCAGCAGCATCAGAGAGCCAGCTGTCTGAAAAAAAAATGCTTTGTGCTGTTTCCTGTTCTGCCATTTATTGTGTGGAATGTACACACAGGTATTATTGCTCACATAAATCTGTCAGTACTAAATCAGTGGTGTTGAAGCCTCGGGGCATAAAGACTGCCTCTGCATTAGTGAACCACCTGTGTAGCTCCAGACTAAATCAATACTTACTTTAATGCTCAGATGTGGATAGTGGACCAGTGCTCATGCTGTTAGGTGGTATAGTAGTTTATCTTGGTTAATTAAATTTTTTATTGATTTTGAATATTTACCATGGTTGTATTCAAGGCCGTAACCAGGGTTTGAAAATTAGTGAGGTCCGAGGTGAGGTGCAGGGCCGGATTAAGAATTCAGAGGCCCCTGGGCACAATCAATGTCTTGTAGGCCCCCCCTTAGGCAGGCCAAATGTATAGTTTGTCCAAGGACATTTTAATTTTGCATTAAGAGTTTTAGTTTACTGACTAAAAAGGAACTTTGTTGTACTATGCTGGAGTAAAGTTCATAAATGATAGATCTTTCCCATATAGGATTTTGTAAAACTATGTTGGGTAAACCTCTGTCCCTCTAGGGGGGTTCGGGGGCATGCTCCCCCGCAAGAAAATTTTGTACATTTTAAGGTTAAATGCATCAATCTGGTGCTCTTTGAGAGCTCAAAATTAAGAGCTTCAACGGGCTTCAACCCATGAACTGTGCACAAATAAAAAACATTGACTTGTACCTGGACATTAAAGGGGGCTCAAACATATTTTTAGTTATGATATAGAGTTTCAGTCTACATTACATTATAACTGGTGTTTTAGTATGCCAAACAATTAGTATAATAATATAATAATGATTTCTATAATTATTCCTATGACATAAAATCCATATAGCCTAATAAATGAAAATGAATATTTCAAAAGTATATTTTACATTACACTATAGGAAAATTACAATACTTTTGTCCTAATGTCTTCACTTGCAAGAAATAAACCCTTTGATCGCGTGAGCAAAGTGCGCACTTTTCTTTAAATCACGCAGCACAAACATAATGCCTATATAGGATACTTAAAGTCTTGTGCTGTTTTATAAAGCACAAAACCATATCACGGTTTCGATATTAGTTCGTTGGCAAAATATAACGCTAGAGACCTTTATGTTAGGCTATACATTTTACATCTCATGTGTATTGGGAAAAGGGAGAAGAGGGAGAAGAGCGAGTTCGGCAAAAGGCGGATTCGAACTCGAGTCGAACGCGTCAAAAGCTACTTAGTTTCAAGCACCTCACGCACGCCCAACGACCCGTGCAACTGTAGCTATTTAGTTGTGGGTGCCTTTTTTGCTAAAAAGACAGGCACTTAGTGCAAATTATACGCGCCATTATCGGAAATGTAAAAGAAAAAAAAGTTTATTGGCACTTTTTGGTCATTTCATGACTTTCAAATTGACATCAACTACGATGCTGTTGCATCATGCTTGTAGTTTCTTTTGCGCTTTATTTATAAATTATAATAAAGTGACATAAAGCGCTCTGCCGCATTTTTTACAGTCTATGCTCACAACACGCTCTCAAGCCCCGTTCACTGATCTACCTTCTCGCAGCGACATAAATTGCAAACACACATATGACGCGGTTTAAACGGCTAATTAATCATTCAGAGAGCTTGAAATTTTATTTTTGAATATAAAAAAATGACCGAGGTCCGGACCTCGGTGACCTCATAGCTGGCTACGGCCATGGTTGTATTATAGTTGATATTTTTTACAGGTCAAGAGAAAATACAATATTAATGTTAATTATCTATCTATCTATCTATCTATCTATCTATCTATCTATCTGTCTATCTGTCTATCTGTCTATCTGTCTATCTGTCTATCTGTCTATCTGTCTATCTGTCTATCTGTCTATCTGTCTGTCTGTCTGTCTGTCTGTCTGTCTGTCTGTCCTAATCTTAGAATTTACCTCTCTGTCTGTCATTTTTAATAATTAATACTTTTATTCATCAAGGACGCGTTAAATTGATCAATATGGCAGCAAAGACTTTTACATTGTCACAAAATATTTATATTTTGAATATATACTATTCTTCTAAACTTTCTATTTATCATGAATACAAAATTTAAAGTTTTTATAAAATTAAGCAGCACAACTGTTTTCAACATTAATAAAAACATTTCTTAAATAAATTACAGTTATTTAAAATTATTTTAAATTGTAATCAAATTTTACACTGTTTTTACTGTAGTTTTGGAAAAATTCATGGCTGACTTGTTATAAAAACTTTGAAAACAATCTTAGCGACCCCAATCTTTTTAACGATAATGTTTTTATATAATTTTTTTAATTAATTGTAATTTAATCAGAGAAGTATTTCTCTAACTCAAAGCAATGAAAGGTTTTAAATTATAAAAAGTGGGTTTCATACAAAATCAGAAATATTTCTAATGCATGTGTTTTGTAAGGTAGTGAGAGAATCAATGTGATACCTTAAATAAAACTAATAATACACAACATTGCGTGTTATGCATTTTTATGATTATTGTGGTAATATAGTCGTTTTTGAATTGGACTAAGCTGTTTTTTTTTCTTATCACCATTGTAGTTGGTTTCTAAAGGCTTTTATTTAGGAAAAATAAGTTTTTTTTTCACAACAAATATTATATTTTGCATTATAGAAATAACAATTTCCATTGATTTCACCACCGTAATGATAGTTTACCTGTGATTTTAGTATGGTTTCACTACAAATCAGTTCAGCTATGATTAATATGCAAGAATGTCATAAAGAAGATACTACATGTCATAAACACTCTTTTGATGTCCCTTTTCAGAATAATTTCCTTGTTAACAATAATTTCTAATCTTATTTCTCCTTTGAAGTGTAAAAATAGCTCCAGCTTTTGACAGATACAACTAAATACAGCACAAATCTCATTGCTTCCCACCTGCTATTCATACTTAGTTTTCTCAAAGATGTTTCACAAAGCTGTCAAAACTGCACAAACCCATCTGCACTGCACTCCATGTTACCGACTGACACACTAGCGAGTTCAAACATGAATTTCCACAATTGAAGAACACAGACGTTTTATCAGTCACCTGAAGCTTTAAAAAGCGCTGACAGACTCGTGCCTGAGAGCAGGCTTCCGGAAATAGACATGTCGTGCTGAGGTTTTGATTGGACCAGGACATCTCGGGGTAGACAGCCACCAATATTTGCCAAATATAATGGAGGTTTTGAAAGAACACAAGCTATTTTTCATAATTGGAATAAGGATCTAACGGTGCTGCAGATGAAAATGTGTCCGTCTAATCGAAACTCTTTGTTTGGACACCTGGTTATGGATTATCCCCATGTGCCTATATCCATACGGGTTTGATAATGAGCTGTTTTGTCTAATTGTATCTTCTTCATAAAATTGAATCTTGTGCAAGTTTGCTCTCTGTGGCGCAAATGTCGTTACGCATCTGCTTTGTGCATGAATCCTTCCTCATTAGCCCTACTGATTATGATAACGCTCAGATGATTCAGCTAAATTCATAAATATTGTGATAAATCCTGAAATGGGTTTGCTTTATGCTTCTGCTTGTGTATGAAAATATAATGCAGTGTGAGATTTTACCCTGAGGGGCTTCAACCTTCAGCTTCACCCTTCGTCTCTGACTATTTCAACACGCTAATTCTTTAATTAATGCTTCCCCTCATCTTCAACAATTTAATCATTTTAAAACATCTTAACCATGAATACTAGTCTTCCTTTTTATTCTTTTTTATTACAACCTTTGTGCCTAAAGCATGATTTTTAATCAGCAAACAATAAAATTATTGTAAAAAAGGGAAAAATCACATTACAGAGAACACCCTAGCAACGAACTGAATAGAAACACATTTGCAAATACTCACAATACTTTAGCATCTTTTGCATAGGCAGTTTCAAGAAAATGTTAAATATATAAATATAAAATAATCTTATTGTGAGTGTTTTAAATTAAGCACTGTAATTCAATATTTAAATTGTTCCTCTATAAATGATAAATTGTTTCTCTAATTTATCCAGAATCATGCAGCTATATTTTTTAGCATATGCAGAATTATTTAACATTAATGATAAACTAAATCCTATGAAAATAATTAGCTGAAGTCTAATGCAGATATAGATTTCCATACATGCGTATAACTGTGGACACACAATCAACTTGCTCTCTAGTTTTTTCTAACAGGTGTTTTTACTGTTCCAATATGGCGAATGGAGACGCCATATTGAGGCATCTACACTGAACAAAATTATAAACGCGACACTTTTGTTTTTGCCCCCATTTTTCATGAGCTGAACTCAAAGATCTCAGACTTTTCTATGTACACAAAAGGTCTATTTCTCTCAAATATTGTTCACAAATCTGTCTAAATCTGAGTTAGTGAGCACTTCTCCTATGCAAATGGTGGTCTCACCAGATACTGACTGGTTTTTGGTATTGTGGCTAGCCTAAGGCACACCTGTGCAATTATCATGCTGTATAATCAGCATCCTGATATGCCACACCTGTTAGTTAAATCTAACACAGATTTAGACAGATTTGTGAACAATATTTGAGAGAAATGGGCCTTTTGTGTACATAAAAAAAGTCTTAGATCTTTGAGTTGAGGGGCAAAAAAAAAAAATGGGGGCAAAAACAAAAGTGTTGCGTTTATAATTTTGTTCAGTGTATATTTGGCGGTGTGTGTCAAAAGCATATGCACTAACCACTAGGCCACAGCTAGAAAATAAGTGTTTTGGTCTGTTAATTTCTTACAGATATACAACAACATTTACAAAAACTTAGATCAGGGTATTTATATTTTGAATGCTAGTTAACATGAATCTAAAATTACATATGAAACCCTGTAATTTGTGACCTATGTTTGTAGTGTGTTCTGAACAGAGAGGTTACAGGCATTTCTTTGTAAGTGGCTTCCTGTAGATAATGCAAGATGACAGCTGTTGAATCCTCGCAGGAACCTCTGCTCTTAGAAGCCGCGGGTGAGAAAAACAGAAACCTCCATACAAGGTGTCAGTTTGTTGTCATGGAGACCAGCATCCTCTGTTCAGTCAGCAAACTGAACAGTGGTGTTAAGATGGTGAATGTGGTTATTATGAAATAGAGCTGGTTTTAGCTGTCTTACACATTTTATTATTTGGTAGAAGGTTGATTTACTATTTAGTACATCATTTATTCAAGGTTTTTCTCAAACTTAACAATCTAAGATGTTCTTGAATGTCACAGAATAAAATGGAGAAGAATTTTAGGGTTGGTACATGTAGTTTGATTTCAATAACTGCAATCAACAGGGTTTCACAGTCATGGAATGCATATCTGGAAATATCATTTAAATGAAAAATATCTAATTTTAAAAAGAGATCTTAAAGGTCATGGAAAATTAATTCCTTTCTGTAATGAAAAAACTTTAAAGTTATGTTCTGCTCTAAAATACTTTTTAAATTGGTTCGATATTGCACCTTTGTAACTGTGAACATTAACAGTGAAACTTTTGAACTTAATATTTAATTGGGTTTTACATGGCTTTCATATTTTCGTCCTTCATTTAAAAGAAAATATATTAAAGCTGTCCAATATCATAACTAAATAAAGCAATGAACTATAATGGCATTAAACATAAATAAACGTACATTTAACAATAAAAGTGAATAAAGTGTGTGTGTGTATATATATGTACTGTCATATTCTTATTGGTTGATCGTCTTAATTGTTCACAGGTGTTTCTTGTAAGTCATTAGTCTTGGTGTTTAAATAGCCCTCATGTTTCCATTGTATCTTGTCTAGTTTTGTTTGTGTAACCGATGTTGGTGAGTCTCGTGTAAACAAGACTCGTGTTAAAGTTTTTTGTTGTGTCTGTGCTGGTGCCCGTGTACGTTCTGGTGCCCGTGCCGGTGTCAGTGAACGTTACAATGTCCGTGCCGGTGTCCGTGTACGTTCCGGTGTCCGCGCCGGTGCCCGATCCTGTGCTGGTGCCCGTACTCGATCTTGTGCCGGTGTGTCTGTGTACGTGCCATTGTCTGTATCATTGTCCGTGTACGTTCTGGTGCCGGTGTCCGTGTACGTTCCTGTGTCCATGCCTGTGCCTGATCCTGTGTCCATGTCCATAGTGGTGTGCCGGTGTCCGTGCCGGTGCCCGTGTACTGTACGTTCTGGTGCCGTGTCCGTGCCAGTGTTTCCGTGCCTGTGCCGGTGAACGTTCCGGTGTCCATGCCAGTGTCCATGCTGGGGTCCATGCCAGTGTGTCCATGTCCGTGCCAGTGTCCGTGCTTGTGTGTCCATGCCGGTGTCCGTGTACGTTCCGGTGTCCGTGCCGATGTCCGTTCTGGTGCCCATCTATCTTGTCTAGTTTTGTTTGTGTAACCGCTGCTGGTGAGTCTCATGCATCCAAGTCATTATGCTCAGTCACTTGCAAAATAGTAAAACCAACATGAAAAAGAATCGTGATAAAATCGTGAATCGTGATTTTCCTGAAAAAAAATTGCAATATGATTTTTTGCAATATCACCCACCCCTAATATATTCATACTTTACTTACTTTTATTGTTAAATGTACATGTTTATTTATGTTTACTTAATTGCTAAATTAATAAGCTTTTAATTGCCTTAACCACAAATCATTGGTTAGGAAATTAGCAATATTTAAAGGAACACTCCGACTTTTTGGGACTTTAGCTTATTCACAGTATCCCCCAGAGTTAGAGAAGTCCATACATACCTTTTTCATTTCTGTGCGTTCTGTAAGTGTTATTTGACGCACCCACCGCTAGCCTAGCTTAGCACAAAGACTGGATGTAAATGGATAAGGTAGCATACTAATCCCAATAAGTGACAAAATAATGCAAACATTTTCCTATTTACATGTTGTGATCTGTATAGTCACAGCATGTACAAATAACAAGGCTATATGAGACAGAGACCATTTTTAATCGTATAAATACTGGGAACTATATTCTCACTAGGCGTAGGAGCACAGCTACTTGGGCCGAGTGGCTACTTTGTTTACGGAACCATCAACAGGGCGTCTTGTGTTCTGCGCTAATCACTCCGCCCAAGTAGCCACTCCGCCCAAGTAGTTGTGCTCCTACGCCTAGTGAGAATATAGTTAGAAATAAGCAAATGCACTACTTAAAAGGCATTGCTGTCTTAGGAAAATTAAGGACAAAATTAAGTATTTGGCAGTACATGGGAAGTTGTGTGTGGAGTGATGAATCACACGAGTTACATGGCGATGCTCCAAAGCAGTGTCTTCGAAAATCTGCTAAGAAATATAATAATAAATGCATCTCTACCACAGTGAAGATTTTTCAACAAGACAATGCTCTTGCCCAAATTGCTAAGACAACCAATAAGTGGCTTGAGAACAAGTTGAGAACAATATTTGGTCTCACATTAAACTCAAGCGAACTGGGAGACATGTTTCAACTACTCATGAACTGTTGTAAGCCATTAACATTGAGTGGAACAACACTGACTCTTCTTCCAAAAGCTGTCTGCGAACTGGGGAAGGCTATTCTGTGCTAAGTTAAATATCTACGGTATTTGTGTACTTCTGAATAGTTTTGGTTTGACCCATTATTTTGCCCAGGAGTGTAATGTGGTATAGATGTATAAATAGCTAAACATAGCAATAAAATAAAATGAAGAAAAATAATAACGTTAAATAAAATAATAAACTTTTTTTTTTGAATGCCTTTCAAATTTAAAGAATGTAACATTCACGGAAAAATTATAAAAATTCTTTGTCCATGGAAATTTTCTGTTTATGCCCTTACAGCTCCGGTGTTCTACTTCGGCAACCAGGAGTATCACGTCGATGAGAGCGATGGCCACGTTGAAGTCCGTGTGTGGAGGACAGGGACGGACCTCTCGAAAAAAGCTACAGTCACTGTGAGATCCCGCAAAACAGACCCTGTTTCTGCTGAAGGTTAGTGATACCGTTGGATTTTCCCAGTAATCCATTGTTTTTTCCCCGTCCTCAACCAGCATTGTTACTAATTTCCAATCATAACAGAGTTCATAATCATAACAGAGGTCAGCACAAGCCCTCTTTTGGGGTTAAAAACTACTGTCAGGATTTACTATCAGGATAAGACTAGCAGTGAAAAATTAGCGATGAAATGGCGCGGACAGTTATTTTTGCGTCTGACCTTATTGCATATGCATTTGTAGGAGTTTCCCTTTCAGCTGTGATATTTACGGATGGAGAGTATTTAAATGAATCATGCAACATGATTTACTAAGGTTTGTGCTAGTCACTTTACTAGTATGTATGCCATTATTTAATGCCCAAAAAACATGTCTTAAGCTATTTTGTGTTGTTGGTAGATCACACGCATCTTATTATCATTGGCTCTGCTTGTTTGCGACCCTGCATGAATTCGCAAGCTCTTGATAGACTGCGTTGGTCATTATGGAAATGATCTGGCTGCATCCGTGTTCTTTAATGTGCACATTTTCAGTAAATCACCTGCAGAAATTTCCACTCCCATCTGAACTTTATAGGATTGCGGTCTCACGCTAATTGTCCTGTTTAGTAAATCTGGCCCTTAGAAGAAGAGTTCATTTAATTAATGGTCAGTGAAACTCAATGTAAAACTAAATAAAATAGCTTTTTTAGTTGAGAAAGCCTGGCTTGCAGTATGTTAGAAAAAAAATTAATGCTACAAATTTGTGTGAAAAAGTGTTTTCAATCTCCAGTTCCTGTCTTCCCAGCAAACTCATGAACTGCAAAAAGCTGGACAAAAACAGGACAGTCCAGTTTATTTCATAAATGTGAGAGTTAAAGGGATAGTTCACCCAAAAATGAAAATTCTTACAGGTTTGAAACAACTTGAGGGTGAGTCTATGATGACAGAATTTTCATTTTTGGGTGAACTATCCCTTTAAGTGTTATTGACTCTTTTGGCTTAGTCCTTGAACAAGTGACGTGAGGCATCAAAGATGCAGTTTGGAGCAAAAAATAAATAAAATCTGTGTTCATCCGAGTCCTCTGTGTTTAGCCAACCCAAACTTAGCTGTAAGTTCTATACTGTACATTGATCCCTCAAAGAAAAAAGAAAAAAGAAGCAGCAGTCTCTCTTAAAAGAGGATTAATCTGTGCTTCTGCCAGTAAATACCCTCTGACCTCTTTCTGACCATAGCCTTATTTCTGTGTGTTCATCCGCTAGCGGGGGTAGACTATGTGGGAATCAGCAGAAACGTGGACTTTGCACCGGGTGTGAGCATGCAGATGGTCCGTGTCACCATTCTGGATGACCTAGGCCTGCCCGTTCTGGAAGGAACAGAGAGGTTTGAGCTTATTCTTCGGATGCCCTCCAATGGAATTTTGGGAGAGCCAGCGAAAATCGCAATCTTTATCAACGACTCCATTTCAGACTGTGAGTATTTTTGAAGAGTTTTTCCTAACAAAATTGTGACTGACACACACACACACACACACACACACACACACACACACACACACACACACACACACACACACGTCTGGTTCACTATCTTTGTGGGGACTCTCCATAGACTTAATGGTTTTTATACTGTACAAACTGTATATTCTATCTCCTTACACTAACCCTACCCCTAAACCAACCCATCACAGAAAACAGCATTTTTACATTTTCAAAAATATATAATTTAGTATGTTTATTAACCCATTTCCCTCGTGGGGACTGCTGGCTGGTCCCCACAATGGAGGTGATCTCAGGTTTTACTATCCTTGTGAGGACATTTGGTTCCCACAGTGTAATATAAACCAAACGCACACACACACATTCACGTTGTGTTTAATGGGGACTTTCCATAGACATAATGATTTTTATACTTTACAAACTGATTCTATCCCCTTACACTAACCCTACTACTAAACCTAGCCATCACAGAAAACTTTCTACATTTTTACATTTTCAAAAAACATCACTCATACTTTACCTAGGATTAAGAATTATTCCTGGTTATTCATAAGCTGAGGTTTCACACTTTAGATTCCTAAACCCTGGGTTAACATCCTTATTTGCATATTTGCGGTGTCAGTTTTATTGGACGAGCGCAGCATTCAGCCTGTTTACATTAAGGCTCCATCATTGCAAATCCTCATATTATACATTGCCTACTGTACTATGAAAAGGTAAGGATAAAACAGTTTTTTCTTCACTCCAGTTTTTGCTTTTTCCGTCGCCATTTGCCATTTTCCCCCTAAAACGTTGAGACTTTTGATTATGCAACACGTGGTGTTTCTATGACTGTTCAAAGCATGTGAATACGAAGCATGTGATTGGGCATCTGTTGCTAAGCATCTAGCCGTAACATTCTAAAACCGCATGTTTGGCTAGGCAAAAGCAGAGCTAAACCTGCTCCAGAGCAAAGTAAACTACGAAACGTTCCTCTACCCAGGGTTAAACAATGATAAGCACAGTGTGAAAAAGCCTATAATGTTTCATATATTTGCCCACAGAATGAATGACCAGTTTTTGTCCATGATGCGAAGGTAGATTGTTGCATATTAGAGCATCTTGATTTGTATATTCCTTTTTTTTTTAGTGCCAAAGGTGCAGTTTAAACAGGCTGTGATGACTGCAGAGGAGAGTGAAGGTCACATCACTGCAATGGTTCACCGCAGCGGAGACATCAGACACAAGTCCACTGTACGTTGCTACACCCGGCAGGGCTCTGCACAGGTGGTATCTGACTTTGATGAGAGACCCAACACCGATGCGTCCATCGTAACTTTCTTGCCTGGTAAATAACCTCTTATGCAAACCAGAATGTGGAATGGAGGGAATACAAGCAAATGGATGATGAACAAATTAATTAATAAATTAATAAATGAATGAACAAATGATAAATTAATGAATGAACTTACAAATAGGTGAGCGAATTAAACAATTAAACAGTTTAAAAAAATCACATTCTTCACCTTTATTTGCCCAAATTCATGTAAGTGATGACCCTTTATGTAAGTTGGGATGTGGAATGGGGGTGAGGGGTGAAACAAATAGCAAAAAATCACATACCTAACCTTTGCAAGGTGCGCCATTAGTCGCTTTTCCACTGTCAGGCCGAAAGGTTCTAAGAACAGTAAGGAATGGTTCCAGTTATTTTTCCACTTGAGCTTGGTTCGGCACGGCACCGTTCTCAGCCCGGAATTCTCAACACGGTTGGCTAACCATGGTAGAATGCGTGTAGGGATGTCGCCACTCAGAATTAGTCACTTGTCTGTTGCCTGGCTGTCTGTAGTGCTATCTGAGAAAAGTTAACGCAAGTTGATAATAGAATTAAAATGTGGTCACTATTTACATATCATCTGTAAACTCTTGCGTTACTAAAGTAACAACTGACACATTTGTATTGCATTCCAAAGAGCTCTGTTATCAGCCCCACAGGTGAAATGAAATGAAACCCCATCCGAAATAGCTGGGACGGAATAGAATGGAATGGAATGGTTAAAGCTGCAGTCCATAACTTTTTTGGGTTAAAAATTATCCAAAATAAATTTTTGAGCAAGTACATAACCAGCCAGTGTTCAAAACTATCTGCTTGCCTTAGCTCGATTCAAAACGGTAAGCTTGTAATGTTTTTAATTCCAGTGGTACTGGTGGATTTCCGCAGGAAATTCAAGCATGTCTTTGCGACATTACGTCACATCTGTACACATAAAGAAGGAGTCTCGGCTAGTAGGCTATATTGCGTGTGAGGATGTTGGAGGTGGAGATTTATAGCCTTTTCTCACAGCACTTGATAATTAAAGTTATCAGTTTGATGGCGGATCCAGAAAGGTTCAAACGACAATCACCAGTGACAACTGGAGATTCACCCGTTGTAAAATGCATAAGACTTCGGACTTCGGAGTGGCTACAGAAAAAAAGAGACTGCAACCGGCCCATGTGAAAACAAGGATAAATATCGGAAGGGCATTAAATGTAGTCACGCAATGCTGATGTTGTTAACATTAACAATTTGAGCACAAGTTTAATTTGCACGGTTTGACGTGTTATGATAAGCAATCGTTAGATTTAATCAGTATGATTTACTGCAATGCTTTTTTTCCCCTTAGTTGGTCAGAACAAAAGTGGATGTTACTCACTTGTTCAAATGACATTTTCTGGTGAAAATTCTTATGTTGGTCATACTTAAAAAAGTAGAATCTGTGATTCCGAATGACAGGATCCACATTGGCGCGGTGACTGACAGCCGCACATTCTCCTCAAAACATTGGATTCATCCGCGCTGTGCCGTGTCGAGGCACAACCCACGTAAAGTTGATAATTCTGCGAAAAATCTGCAATTGCAGATTGCAAAAAACTACGGACTGCAGCTTTAAGCAATGGGAATGGTTTGGCATGACCAGCTTTTGTAATATGCCAGCTTTTGTAATATGCAATTAATGATCCTCTTTGTAAGCTAGGATGTAGAATAGGAAGAATACAACTGAATAAATGAATGAAAAAAATGGAAATAATGAATGAATGAATTAACCTGAATTACACAGGTAAAAATGACACACTTCACCTTTACTTGAGATCTACCATTCAAGTTATTTCAAACATTTGTCTGAAAAGGAGGTCATGATGAAAAATTTGTTAAGCTTTGGTCTCCATGTTTTGGTCTCTAGGTGAGGCTGACAAACCGTGTGTGCTAAAACTGGTGGATGATTCTATTCATGAGGAGGAGGAGGAACTGCGGCTGGTTCTGGGAAACGCGAAGAGCGACTCGCCGTACGGAGCGTCCGTAGGCAAAATGAATGAAATGCTCATAAAGATCAATGACAAAACTGACAGTAAGAAAAAAATAATAATGTCATCGCAGCGGTTTTCATTCTGAATGCACTTTAGATGAATATTAATATAAATACCTGACATTTAGGTTCAGATTTCTAGAATTTGGGTCAAACTTCAGTAAACTCTTCAGTAAAAAATCTTTTAATGAACAAAAACTCCTCGATTCTCATCTGTCTTTTTCAAACCATTCATTTTCCTCTGTCAGAGCCCATCATCAAGTTTGCCGAGACAAAGTTCAGTGCTAGCGAACCAAAAGAGCCGGGGCAGATGACGTTGGTGAAGATCCCCATCCGCAGGATGGGAGACTCTTCGAAAGTGTCTCTGGTGAGGGTGCACACAAAGGATGGCTCTGCCATATCCGGAGAAGACTACCATCCCATCTCCCTCGGTGAGGCTTCTAGAGGCCAGAACGGGTCATTTGCATTCTGAATATGCCGCATCTAATTATCCTTGGTAGATTGGCAGGTGGCTCCAAGCTGCTTCCACATGCATGCATTTCCTGTCTACATCAGGTTAGATAGAGTTCAGGATGCAAATGACAAACGCAATCAGGTGTGGAAGCGTTTAGGAGAAGAAATATCAGGATGTTGTTTATCTTTTAGTGTATGCATGTAATCAGATATTTTGTGTGTGCAGATGTTGAGTTTAAAGCGGGTGAGATTGAGCATGTAGTGGAGGTGGAGATTCTGTTTGATAGCGTAAGAGAGATGAGAGAGGCCTTCACTGTCCACCTGAAACCAGACGAGAACATGATTGCTGAAATCCAGGTGGGAAATGTTCATAATGTTACCCTGTGGTACGTTCTTCATATTTGAAGTTTCACACACAATTAATGTTGAATTACAAGTCTGTGTCTCTTGTATTGGCAGATGACTAAAGCCATAGTGTACATCGAGGAGAGCAACAGTATGGCTGACGTCACGTTCCCTTCACTGCCTCATGTTGTGTCACTGTTACACTTTGATGATGTGAGAAGAACCAAGGAAAATGCCCACCCAGCTGCTGGATACCCCGTCATCTGTGTAACGGTAGGTTCGTCAGTTTTTAGAACGTTTTTATCAAGTTTCTGTAGATCCTTGAAGTACAAGTGAATGAAAAAGATTATAAGATTATAATGATTTGTCAAAGTTTAAGCTATAAAAAAAAGTTAATAAATGAAATAAAGGCCTCACAGTGGATGTGTTTTTCTTAACTCGTAAGGACTTAATGAAAGAGCATAAGAAACACAAACAACGTTTAATGTTATAAATCCTCAGTGTTGTTCCTTGTGATAAATTATTAAATACTCTGTGTTGTTCCTTGTGATGAATCATTAAACATAAGTCAGTTGTGTGCAGAACTTTGTTGTTTAGATTTTTCCCTTACGGTAAAGTATAATGATGATACTGAACAGTGATGGTAAAACTATTCATTGATTACCATATTACATTACATTACATTACTTATGCTCACCAAGACTGCATGTATTTGATCAAAAATACAGTACAAACAGTAATACTGTGAAAAATACATAATAGTGACCACACAGTCTGTTTACTATGTCTACCAGATGTTTATATCTTCTGTCTTTTTACAGTATAGGCCTAAATAGATGCCCCTATTTTACATTTGGGCCCCTGTCACAAGAAACTCTCTGTACATCCCTGTATACACTGGATTGATTTTAAGAATTTTAATGTACTTGAAGTGTGTGCCAATCACTAGGAAAATACCACTATCAGGACTCAGTATCGGTAGATATATCAACATCAAATGCTCAGATCGGATTGGGTCACAGAAAACTTGATCGGAAATCAGGACATCCCTAATATTAACACACACATTTCATTTCTCACCCCAAACTTTTAAACCACAGTGTTTTCATTGAAGCTGCATTATCTGATGTTCTTTCTTGTCCTTGTTTATTTCTCTGACTAATCCAGGCCTGCAACCCCAAATATCCAGACTATGACAAAACAGGCTCCATCTGCATTAGCGAACGCATCAACGACACACTGACTCGTTACCGATGGCTCATCAGCGCCCCCAGTGGTCCGGATGGCGTCACCAGCCCCATGCGAGAGGCTGACTTCGATACCTTTTTTACGTCTTCCAAGATGATCACCCTAGACTCCATTTACTTCCAAGCGGGCTCTAGAGTGCAGTGCGCGGCCCGTGCCGTGAATTCTAATGGCGATGAGGGGCTGGAGCTGAGCAGCCCCATTGTGTCTATTAGCATGGAGGAAGGTGAGCCTGAAACCATTACATTAAGTGGGATCATATAAAAAAGCTTTGCTTTTGTATAGCAGCACCGAAGAACATTATGCTCTTCCTGAGCTGCTGGTTTATAATTTACTATTTGCAGTGTGGAATTAGACTGTCAGTAGGTGGTAATATGCTTGAAGTAATGTTTCATGTCTTTGATGTTCCTGGGCAGGGATGTGCCAGCCACGTAAATTGGGCACAGTAGGTGCTGAGCCCTTTTCTGCCAAACTACGTTATACAGGCGCTGAAGACTCTGAATATGCCAATCTCATCAAGCTTACTGTCACCATGCCCCACATAGACGGTGAGAGAGTTATTTCCCCTCTGGCTGCCAGGTTGTTTGCTTAGTTCAGCCTCTCCGCGAGAAACCCTACTCATATATTCCCTTGGGGGGGGAGTGGTATTGTTTTGGGATTTATGTATTATTTGCTGTCGAAACTAAATATTACAGCTCTCTTCAAAAGCCTAAATCAAAGTCTGAAAGATGCATAAACATATAAAATGTCATGACACAAATTTGCCAACAACGTTTTCCATCAAAATCATGTTTGTCTTCCATCAAAGATTTCTGGGATGAAAGTAATAAAAGGGTGCAAAGTATTTTGAAGTATTTTGGAAATAAATTTTCACAAGTTATATTTCACGTCAAAAATCTAGGCCAAACAAGACCAATTATTGTTGCGTTAATATTACCTTCTTAACTCAAAAGCTGCTTCAACTGTCCTTTTCCATAGCTTTTCCTACAATACTAACAAATCATTTTACTGCATGACAAAATGTGTAATATAAAGATTATCAATATCAAGATTATCATTATTTACCCTAACGTTGTTCAAAACACATATATCTTTATTTCTTCTATGAATTTTTTGAAGATTGTCAAATAAAGAAAAATTGTTGTTTTTTTGGATTATCCAGCATAAACAAATATTTATCATCTTCTGAAACCATATGATAGCTTTGTGTATCCAGAAAAGCACTATATAAATATAACAAATAATAATAATAATAATTATTATTATTGTGTAAGGAAAATATCAAAATGTAAGACATTATTATTAAATGAATATCTTCCTGTCTGTAGTAGCTCTCACATCTCATTTGCACTAATATGCAAGTATAGATTTGAATGTGTAATAACTGGTGATAAAGTTTGAATATATAGCTTTAAAAGATTAGGAAAATAGTGCATTGTTGTTTTGATTGCTAAAATGTTATATAGAAAAGAGGAGCATTCACATTCTTCAAAATATCTCCTTTTTGTGTTTAAGATAAAAATAAAAAAAACTCATTCAGGAAAATAAGCAAATAATGAATGATAGTGAAACATACCTTATATTGTCATGTAATACTTCTAAGCCTTTAGGATACAGATTTTTCTTTTTCAGATTCATATTTCAGTGGTATATCTTATAAATAATCTTATGACATATTCTTCCTAATCAGGCGGTATAATGAATGTTATTTCAGTTTGTTAATTGTCATTTATTTTCTATGTGCTCCAGGCATGCTCCCTGTGGTCTCCACTCGTGCGCTGTCCAACTTCGAGCTGACTCTGAGCCCTGATGGCACTCGAGTGGGAAACCACAGGTGCTCCAATCTGCTGGACTTTAATGAGGTGTCCACACGACATGGCTTTCTAACCAAGGCCACCCGGAATATAGAGAGCGTCGGAGAGACTTTGCCGTATCAGTACAGCCCTGTCGTCAGAGGCCAGAGCACTCTACGCTTCTATAGGAACCTGAACTTGGAGGCCTGTCTGTGGGAGTTTGTGAGTTATTATGACATGTCTGAGCTGCTCACAGACTGCGGGGGAACAATCGGAACAGATGGGCAGGTGAGACGTCGTCTCGATGATTAGTGGTTCATAAATCGCAACTGTTCTTGTCCTACAGCTAAAAAAACGCACTTAAACGAATTCCTAGGTTTGAGAAGACAATAGATATCTGGTTACTCATTTGTCTCTTCACTTTTGTAGACGTGTTTACACCACTGTAGTTTTAGCCAGATCTACAGGCCCTAAATTACATGAATCTGACATTTTCGATTCTAATCTGGACCGCTTTCATACACTAACGTTCAAAAGTTTAGAGTCAGTAAAATTGCTGTCGTCTTTTTTTTCCAAGGATGCAAAAAGTGACTGAATACATTTCCATATCAAATAAATGCTGTTCTTTTGAGCCTTCTATTCATTGAAGTATTATAATATAATATTAATTATCACAGTTTCCATACAAATATTAAGCAGCACAACTGTTTCCAACATTGAGAAAAATAAATGTTTCTCGAACAGCAAATCAGCATATTAAAATGATTTCTGAAGGATCATGTGACACTGAAGACTGGAGTAATGATGCTGAAAATTCAGCTTTGACATCACAGGAATAAATTACATTTTAAAATATATATTTAAATGGAAAACCTTTATTTTAAATTGTAAAAATATTTCACATTATTACTGTTTACTGTATTCTTGATCCAATAAATTCAGCCTTGGTGACTATAAGAGACTTCTTTCAGAAACATTACAAAAATCTTACCGACCCCAAACTTTTGAACGTTTGTGTATGTGGAAATAAATCTAATACATATTGTAACATAATCTGATACAGTCAGGTTGGAATTCATGTCATTTATTATGTGAATTCTATCTGTATTCTCGTTTTTTTTTGTTCAGTCAAATTCAAAAGTCGTGTGTGTGTGTGTATTTGTGTACATAAATGGTGACATTTGCTTTTAAGTATTAAGAGACATGAAGAGAATGTGGTGTAAATTTAGCCCATCATTTCCTTTACTGGGTTCATTGCGTGTTAGGGTACCAGTCTTCTGCTATGCTATAGAGTATAATAGCTAGAACATCCTAGTTACATCAAATTGATTAACACCTCTCCACGAACACACGCCTCCATAGGTAGGGTTCTGCTTTTGGACTTTACTTTTGTTTTCATCTATTATTATGCACAGCATAAACCGGTAGCCATAGCACTCAGGATTTATTTCTGCCACTCTCCTTGTTGTTCACAACAGAAGAGGAGACTGATTTTGCTGTAACCCGCAGAGCTTTTGTATTCATTCATTTCATTTCTGAATGTAAGGTCTCGCTTCAATGGCTCCCCTTTGTAATCTAGGGTCTAAATGTCTGAATGATCTATGTTATTACAAACATAAGCCTTAAAATCTGCAATAGCTCCATAAAACAAGATGTGAATTCAAAACCCTTCATCTAAAGGACGTACTCGGATTCTGCGGAGGATATTGAACACGGAGCTGGTTGAATATGAAAAGCCTTTCTCTTCTTTCCCTCAGGATGGGATTTTGACAATGTTCATGGGGATTTTTCTCGTCTTGATTAAACCCAGTCCAGCAGGTGTTCAGACCGGCCTCATTACCGAGGAGCACATTTTTATAGCATGGTATTTTGATTATAATTGACTATGTAAATTAGCAAATGTTTCATTCAATCAAAACAGATTATGCTTTGAGACAGCTAATCTTTTCCTCTGACAAAATGCTTCCTGGCTTATTGATGAACTTTACTTTGTTTAAACGCCAGCACTGATTAATAGCAACCTCTATTTTTCATATATTTTACATTTTTGAAGCAGCTTTCTTCGCAGTCTATCAGTAATGCTCTGTTTAGTTCCTGTTTTTATGTAGCCCCTCCTTCCGAAAAGCTCAATGTGCTTTGATTGGTCAGTATCTTAGACCGTGTTTCGGAAATATCAATATTCAGAGATTACGTTCTTTTGGAGTGTGCTTTGTCATCTTTTTCATGCTGAAACAGCAACATTGCACAACGAAAGTTGAAAATGTAAAAAAAAAAAGCATAATAAGTCTTCTTTGCAGATTTTGCATTGTTTGTAGATATTCATCTTCAGTATTATTTGAATGTGTTTTTAAAAGGTGCTGAACCTGGTGCAGTCGTACGTGACCCTGCGAGTTCCTCTCCACGTCTCATACGTGTTTCATTCCCCTGTGGGCGCAGGAGGCTGGCAACACTTCGACCTGCATTCTGAGCTGCGGCTCACCTTCGTGTACGACACTGCCATCTTGTGGAAGGATGGTGTCGGCAGCCCTCCGCAGGCAGAACTGCAAGGCAAGTCAGGAATTTGAGCTCCAAATTTATTTATCTTCTGTAAAAAAAGAATTTTCCACCAAAATAAAGGGGGTATCCAATCTTTTAGATGCCATGGGCCCACAAATATGATCATCTTTGTGCGAAGCACCCTCATTAAAATTTAAAAGGCAGCTATATATTTTCATGTTTAAAACCTCAATTTACACTGTGAAAAATGTACATTATAACTATGTGTAAAATATTTTCACTTATTTTTTCTACTCACTATAATACTGTCTTCTTAGATGTATTATTTTTTTACACGTTTACATACTTTTCCATGGACCCCTTACACTCTCTTGCGGCCTTCTGAGGGTCCCCGGACCCCAGTTTGAAAACCCCTGCTCTAAGAAGAGCTAAATGTTATATAAATTATACAGTACTTTGTTATATGTTATAAACAATCATTCTAGTTATTATAATAGTTTTATAATAGCCTCTTAAATGATCTTTTCCCCATTTATGTTTGGTGTTAATGCCACAATTTCTCATTTTCCACCTTTTTTACAAACATAAAATCATATTTTGAATACATTTTTGTTATTTGTGTACATTACAGTACAGTCATTTTTATGGTATGTTTGGCTGTCATGGAAATGGAAACCACAATAACTGATGTCACACGTGGACATGTAGTGCAGGGTGTGGAAATTGGAACTTTAAGTGAAAAGTCATACAATATTTAGAATGCGGAATCCTTGGCAACTTTCAAAAGACAGCTGAAAACCCATCTCTTCCGTGAGCACTTAACCACATAACAAAAAAACTAAAAAAAATCTCTCCTTTTTCCTTAAAATCCTCGCTTATCGGGGTTATGCTACTCTGAACAATGCCTGACCTTTGTATTTTGAGCACTTCTTACGTTATTTCTTGCCTCTTCATGATGACTCGCTTAATTTAGTCCTAATTTGGACAAAAGCATCTGCTAAATGACTAAATGTAAATGTAAAAGATATTCATACTGGACCATGTTTACTCTGCAGGAGCTTTATATCCAACCAGCATGAGGATTAATGAGCAGGGGAGGCTTGTGGTGAACTTCCGTACAGAAGCTCGCTTCAGAGGGTTGTTTGTAGCTGTACACACTGGTAAATCTCGCTTCTCTACACGTCTTCTGAAATGAAAAATGAAATCTTATTTATGTTATTAATTATGTTCCTATTTATAAATACTTATTATAATAATGAGTTTTTCTTTCCAGCAGCAAATTCGAGGGATTTGAAGACTGCAGGCAGAATCAAAAGATCATGTACTTAGCATATGGAACTAATGCCAAAATGTTTCCTTTGGTTGAGTTGATTAAATTAACTTGCTATCTCTCACCTGATTACCCAGCATCCTCTGTGAAGTCCATAGTGTTGAGTGCGGACCACCCAGGCTTGACCTTTAACCTCACTCTGGTTAGGACTGAGCCGACCTACAGCCAGCCCATCCAGCAGTGGATGTTCATATCAGACTTTGCTGTGAGTTGATCACTCTTTCCACAGTTTTTTTACTTTAACCCTATAAAGGCATATATATATATATATTGCATGAATTATATGTTTTACCTCCATAATAAAAACTACAGGGCTTTGATCATAAAACTAAGCATTTTAAATATTGTCTTACATATTACATAAAACATATTATTGGGAGATATAGAAAGACAGCTGATATTTATATGCATTTTAAGTAGTGTGCTCTACTGTTATAAAGACCTCATCGACTTAAATTACAAGCTATCAGGATTTCATTTGACTTTTTTTGCCATATAAATATCAGCAACTTCACCAAATTGTGTATTTTGAATAAAAATGGGGTGTTTTTTCCTGGGAGTATGTGCTCCATATTCTCCAATATCACACAATATGAGCCATAAAAGCCATATTTATCAAATATGGTACTCAACAAAAAACATGAATGCATTGTTTTTGTGGAATATTTCGTCATTTGACTTTTTTTGCCATATAAATATCAGCAACTTCACCAAATTGTGTATTTTGAATAAAAATGGGGTGTTTTTTCCTGGGAGTATGTGCTCCATATTCTCCAATATCACACAATATGAGCCATAAAAGCCATATTTATCAAATATGGTACTCAACAAAAAACATGAATGCATTGTTTTTGTGGAATATTTCGTTCAACAAACCATTAAACGCAAGTAAACAACTTTACCTAATCTTGTAAAGCCTGAAATTTAGAATAATAGTCGAATAATTATTTAATTTAAAAGTTAATTCGATTTTTCTGACTATTTCATATGTCAAGCTTTACAAGATTATGTTAAGTTTTGTTTATTTTGTATGATAAACAATTCTGGTTTTATTGGGTCGCCGCTTGATGTCCAATGTAAAATGTGGGTCCTGAAGATTTGTGAAAAACGAATGTAAAACAACTAATGCAATGTTAAACATGAATGATACCTGTGTGCCTGTGACCCGCAGGTTCGTGATTATTCGGGCACGTACACAGTGACGTTGATCCCCTGTACAACAGCGCTGAACGTGGAGTACACCGTTCCTCCGGTCTGCAACCCTAGAGAGCCCGTCACTTTTGATCTTGACATCCGCTTCCAGCAGGTAAACTAAAAATTCTCCCATCTTTAAAATAAATTCTCAAATTGTTGTTAATTTTTTTTATTTCAAATGCTCACTCAACTTATGTTTATAAGATATATATATATAATGTATTAAATGAGGAGAAATTCCAGTGTATATATACACATATATGTAGTTGCTTGTATATTAAAAAAAACTGTATTTTGTAATACATTGTATCAGTTAAACCTGAAGCTCTTCTAAAGAAGCATTCATGTCTTTACTTGTTTAGGTGAGTGACCCTGTTGCTGTGGAGTTTAGTCTAAACACACAGATGTTCCTGTTGTCTAAGAAGGCGTTGTGGCTGTCAGATGGATCTATGGGTTTCGGTCAGGAGAGTGATGCTGCTTTCTCTGCGGGTATGTCTACTGGAACACAGACTGTATAACTTAATCAAACCAAGAGGCTATTTCTTTAAGTATATGCAGGGCTGCCAACTTTTGAGTTTAGCTTGGAGTGAGTGGAGCTTGTTTAGATTGTCAAAACATTTGGTAACTAAATAGAATTTTATGAAGTTTAGTGACAACATGTTACAATGTTTACATTGTGCAATGACTGGTAGGATACAGTTTTTATTATTGCTTGACAAAAATTTCAAGATTTCAATTCCATTCTTGTGATTTGATTCTGATTTTGATTCAATATTGACTAATTTGGATACATGTTTATTTTAAATTTTATTTAAAAAAATAATCTCACCTAATGCTGCAACATAGAGGGCCCAATCTGCTGGTATTATTAAAGGTTAAAAATAACAAATTAAATTAAATATAATTAAATTTTTGTTATAATAACAATTATTTAATGACATAAGTAAAAATATAATAAATATGTAATATAGTGCTCAGCAAAATCTCCTCTCTAGCTATTTTTTTCTATTCAGTTAACATGCTATGGTCATTAAATGGCTTTCCTGAGGTAAATGTAATGTGACATAATTGTTCTCCTGCTGTTATATTGACCTCTTTCCGTGGTTGAAAAACACCAATTGGTCGATATTATGTATATTTTCGGTAAGTTGTATTGCATCTTTAAATAAAAAAGTAACAGATGATCGGTTCACGTGCACTTGAACTGAGGCGCTCAGCGATCTGTCGCGTCACATTTACAAGCGCCAAACGTATTTTTGTCTGAATTTCTTAATAAAATTGACGGAATCTAAGAGCTGAGAATTAGTTTAATATTAAAAGTACCTCTTTGCTCCGCAGTTTTTCTGTGCGTGAGAAAATGGATGTGTGGCGTGAGAGCGTGTGAAAAGTGTCAATTGCGTGAGTCTCACGCTCAATGCGTGAGAGTTGGCAGCCCTGGTATATGTAGATATGTAGTTGCTTACTTGAATGTTAGTAACTACCCAGAACATCATAGGAACCTCCTAGCAATGCACTGAAAACCACATGGACCACCTCATAGCAACGTCCTAGCATTATGTGGCATGGCAGTGGGTTTCGGACGGACAAACATCAATTATGTTTTCTTCAGAACGTGTAAAAATCTAGGTTGTTTAAAGGGGGGGTGAAACACTCAGTTTCAGTCAATCTCATGTTAATCTTGAGTTCCTATAGAGTAGTATTGCATCCTTCATATCTCCAAAAAGTCTTTAGTTTTATTATATTTATAAAAGAAAGATAGGCTGTACCGAGTCTTTCCGGAAAAAACCGAGCGGCTGAAGGCGGGCCGTGTGGGCGGAGCTAAAGAATCACGAGCGCTGTTCACTGTTTACTTGCTGTGTTTACGCGCCAATAGCTAACAACACACAGACATTTGAAGCAGTTTTACTCACCGCCAACGCACGACCGTGAACCTTTATCGTTGGGACTGCTCCATCCTTAAGCATTAGACGATCTGCAAATCCGGCGTCGAACTGGGCCTTGTTTATAAAACAATCATCGTCGAAATGCAGGGAACAAACAAGAACACTTGCACAACCTCCGTTGATGCTCTGGAAAAACAAACTCCATCCACTGGTCCCTTAACGCTGGGTTCTTTGGGAATCTGTGCAGGGTTGTCTTGCCCTGGCAACCAAAAACACACTTCTTTGGTGACATTGACTTCCCTAAAGCCAAGCACAGCGCTTTGATGGGCGTACTGTTTTCGCTCTCTCGCTCTGGTCTACGGATGCGCGCGCAACCTTCCGGGAGAAGTGCACTTAGGACCCGTATAAGGAAATTCCGCCGCATCTGACGTCACACAGGCCCATACTCGAAAAAAACTTTCCGAAACTTGTGACAAACCGGAAGGAGTATTTTTGCCACAGAAATACTCCTTCAAAGGTACAATTTAATTTTTGAAACTTTGTCCATGTTTAGCATGGGAATCCAACTCTTTAACAGTGTAAAAAAACTCAGTAAGCATGAAATAGCATTTCACCCCCCCCTTTAAGTTAATGTTCTGGGTTCTACTGACACTGAGCTTGTTCTCCTCAAGGCGACACAATCTATGGACGAGTGATGGTGGACCCTGTGCAGAACCTAGGGGACTCTTTCTACTGTAACATCGAAAAGGTGTATCTGTGCACCGGAGCTGACGGATATGTTCCTAAATACAACCCCACCAAATCTGAGTTTGGATGCCTTGCAGACTCTCCCTCCCTGCTCTACCGATTCAAAATTATTGTGAGTATGCTAGCAGTATTGTTATTGTCAACTAAAACTAAATTAAATAATTTTAAAAAATATTATGAAAAACTTTTTAGTTTGAGTTAATTGTCAAAGCAAAATTTCAAATTTTAAAGCTTTTTAAGTTTAAAAGTACTAAAACAAAAACTGAAATAAATATAAATTAAAGCTAAATAATAATATTAAAAAATAATTAAAAAAAATGGCAAAAGCACATAACAAAATGATTCAAACAAACTAAAATTAAAATGAAAACTGAAAATACCAAAAATTCTAAATATGAATAAATACTATAATAGTTTATTAATAATACTAATATAACTATATATTAGTCTTCAAAATAAAATACATGCAAATAATATTTTTGTTTATATTTTAAATTATAACAAATGAATTATTATTTTAATACATTTAATATTGCATAATATAATTGAAATACATTCATTTATATATTTGTTAAAGTGGTCTGTTGAGAAATTGACTTCAACTTGCTTCTAGGACAAAGCCCAGCCTGAGACTCAGGCCAAGAGTTTTGGGGACATGGGTTTCAAAGCCCTGCTGGCTGTAGATGACCCCTCTGCCCTCTCTCTGGTGAAGCAGCCAGGATCTGACGGATTCAGACTGGATTCTACTCCCCTTTTCCAGGTCTAATCCTTTTAAACCCTCATTAGTTATGGTGTGATTACACACAGTGGAGTACTGCACATCTGTGACATGACATCACATGCTGGATTCCTGTCATTTAATAGGTCAATCAGCATGACTTGATGAACTCCTCTATTGTCCTTCTGTTCTGTAGGTGGCAGTAGGGAGAGAGTGGTTCATTCACACCATCTACACTGTGCGTTCCAAAGACAACGCCAAGCGTGGCATTGGCAAGAGAAGCGTGGAGTACCACTCAATAACATCAGGTGACCTCGTACGAGCGGAGGCCAGAGGACGCTCCAGACGGTCCAACAGAGACGTCCCGATACTGGCGGAGGAGATCGGACCCGACAACAACCGAGGAACGAATATCATGCGCGTCGCTCTGGACCGCAGGCAACGGCGTTCTGCGCCAGGGGAGGAGCTGTTCGCGGATGGACTGTCTCCACGGGAGCTCAGTGGGCGAGATGCCAAAGAGGACGCGGTAACGGTGGCGGGAGTCCTCGTGGGACTGCTTCTCACCATCCTCGTGGGTGTAGTGTTGGCACTGATGGTTCGCTCAAGGCGGACACCTGCAAAAAAGGCCCTGAGTGTCTCGTCCAGCCTGCAGCCTGTTATAGTTCGATGTAGCCTTGATAATGGAGACAGCTCGGAGGTCTGAAGGACTAATGGACTACTTGGAGACTGTGCGGTTCTCCTTAGTCATTCATCGGATCAGTTTTTATTTTCTTTGTTTTAAACAAGTGCCTCTCACAGGTTTTATCTAACAGAGATCTCACAACCCAGTTCATCACCAGCCCAAAGAAATCGCCATCCACTCCTCATGTCATGGCCAAGTGACACTGATTCTGAATTTTGCTCATCCAGCAATTAATTGTTGAGGTGTGCCAAGTGACGTGTGGTCAAAAATAATGGACATTAAAATCAATTCAAATAAATCAATTTAAAATCAATTAAAAATGAAATAAAATTATCCTTTGATAAATTAAATTTAATGTATTAACAGAAACAGGAACTCATTTGGTTCCATTTTATTTCCACTAAATTACGAAATACCAAAATATTTTTTTTAATCAATAATGAAAAAAAAATGTTTTTGTTTCAGAACTGTTTTCAATATTTCAACGTTTTATAAATCAATAATAAAAAAAAGACCTCCAATAAGAATAAAAAAATAAACTGGGGGTTTGTTTTCTTTTTCAATAAAGAAAGAAAGAATCTTTTACCCTGAGGTATTTATTTCTATCCAACCTTTAATTCGTTACTAATACAATCTTTTGTGTATTTCTATAGCACATACACAGTGATTATTCAAAGTGTATGAACGTTCATCAAAAAAGTACATTTTAATGAAACTCCCTCTGAGAACCCCTCACTTTACTATATCTACCACTGTATTTATAATAAGAGGCATTTACAAAAAATATGTTTCTGAAAAGAAAAATACATGTTCTGAGAATCATTGTCCATGAAATGAAATGGTGAAACGGTGCACTCAAATGAACTGATCACAACACTGACACTGATATTGTGTATTTCACCTTTATCTCAAGTATTTACTTGTATTACAGCATTGGCTACTGTATTTTGGGATATGTGATGTCTTTGGAGAATATGACTTAGTTTCTCCCCTGCTCAGTGTGTTTTACATATATGCTGGTTTTTAACAACAAGTGCCAAGCTCTCAATGGAGAAATGCTGAATATGCATTTCATATCAAACTGTCAAATAGTTGTTGTCAGAAAGTTTACATTCAGTCTGTCAGATGTTGTCAAATTTCATCTTGTTGCTGCTGTTTTTATTCATATTTGTTTGTTATATAATTTAAGCGTTAGTATTCACGAGAGCCGCATGCATTAAAAATCGCCGTCTCATCTCATTGAGTGTTGTTTTAAAATAAGGGGAAAACTGTGACACCGGAAATCCCTCAGATTTCCTCATTTGTGTTTCACTGTTTTTTTTTCCAGACCAGGTCCACTTTTGTATCAACTATCACAAGCGTTTGTGTATGCATTTAAAAAACATATCCACATGTTTATTAGTCTAGAACTGATCTATGAAAAACCAGCATCATATTGTCAAATTCATTTCACCTCCTGACAAATATATTCCTCATCAGGCTGATAATATTTAAAAATAAATGTGCTATGCAATAAAATCGGTGGATTGTTTCCATTTTCACAGAGGATTGTGAGGCTGATTAACAGACATGAGCATGACATTTTGGGCACAATGAAATATTCTTTATGTTTGAAATGGTATTTATGGTGAGATATTGTGTTTTTGTACATGGTTCACAGCTTAATATTTCCAATGCTAAAAGCATTTTTATGTACTGAGCCTTGAAGCACAAAATAAAAGTCTTAAAACTTTGAAAGTCTTATTACTGTGCCGACAATGTTCTGTTCAGTTGTGCTTAAAGGGTTAGTTCACCCAAAAATGATACCCATTTACTCACCCTCATGTTGTTCCAAACCTGTATGAGTTTCTGCGTTTTGATGAACACAAAACTAGATATTTTAAAGAATGCTGGTAACCAGACAGTTGACGGTACCCATTGACTTTCATGTACTTTTTTCCTACAGTGGAAGTCAATGGGGACCATGAAACTCTTTGATTACCAACATTCTTCAAAATATATTCTTTTGTGTTTAACAGAAGAAAGAAATTCATACAGGTTTGGAACAACACAAGGGTGCGTAAGTGTCCAGTAGCATGAACTAATAACCCTCTAATTTATAGTTATTGAGGAATTTAATGGAATTGTTTTGGTGCAGAACTTACTTAAACAAAATGAAATATCCGGATGTTAGTGTAAATTGGCTCATGGCAGCACCAAACTCAACTGGGATACATGTCAGAACATAAGCACAACAAGCCACTTTGTTGGATAAAATCGTATTAAATGTGCTCATATGGCTTTTTAATGGTGTTATTAGCTTTTTTTTATTGAAAACATAATATGTATACAGATGAATGGCATAAACAGTCAATTTGCATGGATAGCTGAACACATCAGACCTATTTCTACAGCAAGTTCGATTAGGAAATCAAAAAAAATTGTACAGCAGCTTTTTATTTTGAAAAGGTTTATTCGAATTTTGTATGTATTTCTGAATATTAATGGCGTAATTAATTAAGTGGTGACATAAAATACGCTTAACCGTAACAAAAGGTAACGTACTGGTAACGTAACCAATCAGAATTGCCACTGGACCCCACATGAGTGAACCCGGAAGTGAGTCCAGAATGGGCTCTCTCTCTCTTCCGTCTCGCTTCTAGCCCTGAAAAACAGTTACACTGTTGCTTGGGGAAACATGGCCACTGCCGGAGATTCGAGGGGAGAGCTTCAGAAGGAATTAGTCTGTTCTATTTGCCTCGATTACTTCGACGACCCTGTTATTTTAAAATGCGGCCACAATTTCTGCCGCATGTGCATTTTGATGCACTGGGAGGAAAATGGAGGCGATGATGTTGGTTACCAGTGTCCGGAGTGCAGGATGGTGCGTGGTTTGTTTTGATAAACGTTGCTACATCCTGGGTTGCTTAACTACAGTTGCTTAATGCACATAACGGGTTTATATACATTTGCGTCTTAATCATGCAGAGTGGCTCAAACCGACAGTCTAAATAATAACCGTACTTTACTATATTGTTAATATTAAGATTGATCACTCCGACCACGCTTAATGAATCACGAGCGTTTTCTCAGTGCAGCACCAATACTTTTCTGCGTCGTAACGTTGCTACATGAAACGGTGTCCTTTTTTGCAGGTGTTCGCAAAAATGAGTTTCACCAAGAACTACCTGGTAAAGAACTTAGTGGATAAACTGAGCGACTTCGACTACCTGAAGACGTGTAGGCCCTCTGCACCCCCAAAACCCGTGAAAATGGACGGGAAATGTGAGCGACACCACGAGGAACTGAAACTGTACTGCCACACGGACAGAAAGCCCATTTGCGTGGTGTGTCGGGAATCCAGAGCGCACAGGTGAGGCTCTCTGTGGACCCCACATTCAAGCGCAGACCGCGGCTTGTCTCAGCCTAACGTTACCTAGACACTGAATTGATAGGATCGGTTATGATGCATTGACCACTGTCTGAGGACCAATGCTCTTTGTTGTAGCATTTTACATCAAAATGGTCTTAGAAAGTAAACATCATACATAATTGTATTATTTTTCTAGACACCATGATGTTGCTCCTGTACCCGAGGTTGTTGAAGACATGAAGGTTTGTTCTAGATTCCTTTTTTTCCTCAGAGTTTGTTGGTGTTGTGTAATTATTAACCTTTCTGTCTCTATCACTCTTTTGTGGTGTCTTTTTCCTCTCTTCTTGTCCTACTTCCTGTTATCTTAGTCTAAATGGCTGACTTGGCACTAGAAACCGTTGACGTTGTTTCTTGGCTAACCTTGGAGATAGAACAAGGAGTAACTATCTGTCACCATAGTGCTGGATGTACACGTGGGATTTAGCACTTTAAGTGTTTTTATTTAACAGACGCAGACAGCCTTGAAGTAGCACATAGACCTGGTTTGCAGTCTTAAACGTTGTTTTCAGAAGTTGAGACAGTTGTTAGAACCAGTGTTGTTCGGAACAGGGTGTGAAATGAACACCTGTGAAATGCGGGTACTTTTTGCACAGCAACAGGTCATTTTTGTCGTCTAGTCACTGTAGCTTATACACAGATGTTTGTGAGCCTGTGAGGAGATTTAATATTTTCTTCATGTTCACGGTCTCATGTGAATGCTCAAAATTAACCTTGACCATTTACCTAATTATTTTTTTAACAACTTTTTCATTTCACTTTTGAGGTGCATTGTGAATGTAGTTTTTTGATAAATGGCAAAAAAAAAACTCCATATTGTTAAACTATATATTATAAGTGATGTTATATGTTTGGCAACAGTTCTTCTAACCCTATTTTTAATTTCTTAAAAAATGTAGGAAGACACATCATGGCCATATTCCAGGATGACAAACCCAAGATTCATCAGGCTCAAATTATGAAAGAATGTTTGGAAGGGAACATGTAGAATAATTTTTACACCTCTGAGTCCAGACCTTAAATGAATTGAATGTTGTTGGGATGTGCTGGAGTAGACTTTACAGAGTGCTTGACTCTTGCATTGTCAATACAAGATCTTGACGCACCTCTTGATGGAAATAACATCACATCAATTTTTGGTCAAATTTCTGGTCTACTCCAGGACATCCCAAAGACTTATAATGAATTTAAGGTCTTGGATCATAGGTGCCAATTCATATGTGAAAATGATTCTTTCACAATTTGAGCCTGATGAATCTTGACATATGGAATATGACCATGATGTGTCTTCCTACATAGATGTTTAAGAAATGAAAAGCTACACACTTCATCAATTCAGGTTAGAAGAACTGTTGCCAAACATATTACATGCTAGAAACATAATAATCACTACAATAGTCATCCAATCATAGACTTTTGCCTATTTAAATCCAAAGAGCGACTTATTTTCTTTTGACTGGGCAGTGTATTATTAAAATATTATATTGTTAAAATGTACATATTTTATTTTTAAACTAACTATAGTTGCATAATTCCAAATATTACGGTTAATGTTTGTAGTAAACCCTAAATTGGGTTCCAACAAGATGAATGGAACTTAAGTGGAACTCTATATGTTATTTTTATATTATTAGATTATATATTAGAATTTTTTATATATTTGGAAAATCAAAATGGCTGGTAAAAAAAATCAAAATGGCTGATAAAATTGTAGCCTGGAAATCCAGACCCAAATCTTAAAGATTATGGATCTGGCATTGAGTAATGAAAATCGCCCAACTCGTCATCTGTTTAGCTCGCCTCTGGCCCGCCTATATCAGATACACCGATGTTATTGGTGCAGCTCGGCTACAAGGGCATAGGTAATGAGCATCATTACTCAATGCCAGAGGATCTCGCTGAGCAAATTCAAATTGTGCTCTCGCGAGAACTCTGGATTTCCAGGGTGCTTTCATCAGCAACTGTGGCTGGTGGGCAAGAAGTTCATTTCTTACACTTTTCTGGAAACTTCCACAAGGAAAGTGTGACGTGAATTATTTGTTCCTTTGGATTCTTTGTGATACTCTTTGTTCACAGCCCAAGGTTAAACATGTTCAAATATTTGATGATAATGCAAAGCAGCAAGCGAGTGTAGCTCTACACAAGAACATTCATAGATTTTGATAAAGTCTGCAATGCTAAACTCCCTCACAGTCTCGTGTCCAGTTTCATTATGGGAACTGTTGACTTCTGCGTTTAACTATTTTGTATCTTTGCTGATACAGTAATAAGGTCCATATATGTCCACAAGATCTTTCCCAGAAATATTTCTTCCATTACTGATTGTACTTTGCATAATAATTTGTGCTGTAACACTACAAGTTTAAAGTTTTCTCTCTTATTTAACATGCAGAGTGAGCTCAAGCTAAGACTCATCAAGCTGAACTGGCAGAAATCCATGTGTACTAGAGTAAAGAGCACAGACGAGCAGGCCAGATCTGATGTTAAGGTATGAAAGCCTGATTGTTCCCACGCTGACTTTGCGTACAAATGACTCGAAATTGTTGGTTATATAACTTACTGTGGATTTATGAGGCCCTGATGTCGAATCTCAAACATTTGTCTCAACAGCTTAAAAAACAAGCCTTGAAGGAGAAGATCGAGGAAGATGTCGGCGCCCTGGTTCAGTTTTTGTTGGATGAGAAGGATGATCTGTTGGAAAGGTTGGAGGCCGAAGCGGTGGCCACTATCGGGCTGATCGATGCCAACCTGAAGCGCGTGGAGAGCGAGGCAGCCAAAGTGGACAAAGCCATAACTGACATTCAAAATCACCTGAGTGACAGCGCTAACTTTGAGGTGAAGAAATTCAACAGCTGATATATTATAAACTAACATTTCCCTAATCACACACGCACATTTGTTTATATGAAGCCTATTTACGCCTCAGAGTAAAAAAAGCAATAAGACAATTGTGAATTCTTATCTCTTACAATTGCAACTTTATTTATTGAAAAGGGCCGTTCACACCAAGAATGATAATTATATTAGCTATATAATAACTATATTAGCATCCAAAAAATATCATCCAACAGTTGTGTTGTATGCTGCCTTTCAGGTTGTGAACTATTCCTTTATGAATTTCTTATGCTGAACACAAAAGAAGATATTTTGAAGAATGTCGGTAACCAGACAGTTGATGGACCCCATTAGCCGCTTTCCGACCGGAGGAACCTTTTCACAGTTCCTAGAACTATTGGCTATAGTACCCGGATGTCGGCGTGTTCGCACCGCAGGAACTATGAACGATTTTAGTTCTAGGAACTCCATTTTTAAAACAGCTAGAATGTAAACACACAGATTATAGCCTATATATTTACTCCATAAACTAACTATACAAACATGGAAAACAGTGATAGGTGGGTCTCTAAACCTTAAATGCTGAAGAGAAAATCCAACGCAACTTTGAGGGGACCAAGCCAAACATGATTATGTAGGCTAATAACCTTTTTTCATATACTGTCTACTTTCTATAACAGTTCTATCTAATAACATATTAAACAGTACTGTTAGACAGATCGCTAACTAATAAACACAGAGAATGCGAGCATTGTTTGCTCTGGCGTTCTCAGCGCCGCCAAAATAAAGGTCCGTCACGCCGTCAAAATAAGTCACCATGCTTGCGTCACTCCCTTACCCCTCCTACCAGTTCCTATGGCCACTTGGCCAGTGCGAACGCAAACAGCAAAACCAAGTTTGGGGGAGAGTAGTTCTTAGAACTGTTTAGAAGTGGACAGTTCCTAGAACTAAGTTCCTAGAACTACTTGGTCGGAAAGCGGCTATTGACTCCCATAGGATTTTTTCCCTACTATGGAAGTCAATGGGGTCCATCTACTGTCTGGTTACCTACATTTATCAAAATATCTTCCTTTGTGTTCAGTAGGAGAAAGAAATTCATACAGGTTTGAAACAACTTGAGGGCGAGTAAATGCATTTTTTTTTTTTTTTTGACATTCATCAGCTGGAAAAAAAAACATTCTGGAAGTGATTCCTACAATATTGTTCCCTTGTCATTATCATTTTAGCTGTGGAGGTCTCTATTCTCATAAAATTGTCATTGTTATAACTTTATAGCTAGCTATAGTAATTATTACAAGTATCGTCCTTGGTGTAAACAGCCCTTAATTATGACTACTTCTCATTTTGACTTTTTATATAAAACGATAATGACAGTATATCTCGCCGTGTCTTTATATTGTGCAAATTGCAACTGTTTAAGTGTTTTTTTGTAATTGTGATGCTCTATATCTTCCAGTTCTCATTGTGTGACATTATTAACATTTAACTTTTCCCCCCTCTCCAGAGTATCAGTAATTCATACTTAAGGTATGTAAATCTGTTAATTCTTTAACCTGTAGATAAATGTATTTTAGGGTTTTATCTCTCATAATGTGTTTTTTTTTCTTTCTTTCTTTTTCTCATAGCGCCTGCCACGTCAACCTCGGTGTCCAGGCCTCTAACTCTCCTCCAGATTTCTCCGAGTTCACGGGCCCCTTTCAGCTCATCATGTGGAAGAAGATGATGCACGTGTTACACACAAGTGAGTGCTTTGGTTGCGGCCACGTTTACCATTGGCAAATTTTCATGGGCGAAATCTAGTCATTTCCCCACACATGCTGAAAGCTGCTCGGTTTGAAAATGGCTTCAAGCATCGCAACACTATTGTCAATAGACAATGAACCCTTTGTTTGCCCACAAAATTTTGCCATGTGAGATATGTGGTGTTGAGTTAACATGACGAAACGGCTAACCAGATGTTCCCTGTTTTCCAGTGCCTCAGAATTTGACTCTAGATTTAGACACCGCTCACCCCTCGTTGACCATCAGCGACTTTGATACCAAGGTGGAGGAGGGCCGCGTACGCTCCCAGGAGCCTGACATGCCGCAACGCTTCACTCGTTTTTTCGGGGTGCTCGCCACCGCCCAGTATTCGAGCGGCCAGCACTACTGGGAGGTGGATGTGCGGGACAAGGGGGTCTGGTATCTGGGCGTCACCACCGAGTACAGCAACCGCAAAGGTTTTGTAAACCTTTCGCCTTCCGCTGGCTACTGGAGCCTGTGTCTCCAAGACCGACTGTATGCCAACGAGGAAGACTCGCGCGTGCCCGTGGCGGACTACTGGAACTCTCCTCGTGTCGGCGTCTTCTTAGATTACGACCGGGGCCACGTTACTTTCTTTGACGCCGTCACTATGAAACGCATCTATAACTTTGTCACATACTTTGACGAGCCCGTCTCACCCTTCTTCAGCCCGGGGAAAAACGACCCGGGTAGCCGACTACAAATATGTCATTTCTACTGAAAACGAAGCGACGCGTACATGGTTCACAAGAAATTAAATTTAAAAAACGATAAATGCTCCTGTTGTTGCATCGAAGTAAACATTTCAGGGCATTTTCCTTCCTGGAAGTAGGGAGGAAGTTTGTTTTTAAGCTCTGCTGTGTCTTTGGATTCAGTTGATCTGAATGAATTAGCTGCATAGAGCTTTGATACAGGATAATATGAAGGAGCGAGATGAGTTTTTCTCGCTCGTGAATTATGATGTAGCCCCACTGAAATTCAGGTAGAGAGGCATTGCAGGTTTTTACGCAAATGTCGACTTTAGCTGCTCTGTGTCGTCTCGTCTTAGACCTCAGTGTTGTCTTTTGTACATCAGTGTAGAGGTGAAAATAAGGACTAAATCAGGCCAAAAATGTATTAATGCTCGGTATTTCAATTTGTAGAAATTTGTAAAATGATTTGGGGGGGGGGGGGGATAAGATTTTTTTTCACCATGTATTCCATTTTATGGCATATATTTACAAAAAAAAAAGAAAAAATTCTCTTATTTTACATTTATTTGAAATGTTTACATATTCTTTTGTTGCAGTTTTGTTTTTAAGGAATGTATTTGTTAGACAAATAACCGTGTTACATAAAGGCTCTGTGTTCGAACATATCGTAATAGCTCAGACTGCAATAGGTGCTATGCAACTTTGAGTTTGAGTTTCCGACAGATATGCTGCAAGGGGCGAGTGTCCTTTTGTTCATTTAATTATGTAAATGAGTTTATCCTGAAGCTTTGTGCCATTCATGTTACGTCATGTACCTTTCAAATCCATTATATTAATTTTAATCTCTTATATTTGCTTAGCAGTAGTCAAATCTGTCTTGTGGGCCGATGGTGAAGAGAGAGGCTGAAAATGTTTGCTTTTGTACTGAAACATTATTGAGCTCAGATGGTTTGTTGGTGTTGATATTTCCTGAACTAGTTTATATACTAGAACCGCAGCAGTCATTTGTTCAAAATGTCTTTTGAGCTGACAAAGGATCAAGAAAACACTGGAACGGGTCACTTTTGGATCTTAAGATGTTTTGTACGTATGCTGTCAACGTGAACATGCTCTCACAACACTCCATGATAAAAGCTAGGATCTAAGTTTCTTTTAACATTTAGTAGTTTTGGTAATCACTGTCTATTTCCTCATAAGAAATGAATTCAACTTGAAAACATTGACTCTTTGTATGTTTAGTATATATATATTTTTAATTTGGCTTTCTTTTAATTGCAGATGTAAGAGAACTTGCATCACTGCTGGATGGCACCATGAGTACATTTTACTTTTATGAGATTTAAAACCACTGCAATGTTAAATGTTTTCCTCTACAGTCATCTAAAAAATAAAATATTACAACAATTTTTTCATTTTAGCATTTCATATTTCATAGAACCAGGAAGTTCCATTTTATATCCATATATAATATTTGTAAAAAGTGAATCATTTTGATTAGTGGTTTAAAAAAAAAGACAACTATGATTCTCAAATGAGTAGGATAGTATTTACTCTAAATTCCAATATTGTCCAGTGAAATGTGCAGTTGGTTGTTTGCTGTATAAGATTATTTTTTTAAACCACATTTATTAAATCATCTGTCCAAGCACTTTATCATGCATTGAATAGTGTAAAGGTCCATCCATACCAAGGACAATTGATCCCAAGATCGCTGCTGCAGTTGTCAACATGAAAGTCACCATGAAATTGCCTCTTCAAATGTATTTATTTTTTTAATATTGCAGTATTTTTTTATTTATCTGTGCACATCAACATTTTTTTTTTATTAAAGGTAGGAAGGATTTTTATAAAAAAAATTCAAATTTGTTTAAACTGTCTTTATATACTAATTCATAATTAAAATGTAAGTGCTCTGAAAAAGAGAGTATAAAAATCGAGTGACTGTAGACCTTTGAAATCTGCAATAAACACAGCTCATTATTTCCATTCGGGACGAAACAATTGATTGGTTTGGGCGACTGTCACTCACTCTCGCAACCATGGCTACCACCCCTGTTTGGGGAGTTTTTGGGGTAGTCCTACTATACATAGGCTATAATAATATGAATTTTCAAACCTGAACCAAACATATTTTTATTCAAAGATCAACAGTCTGTCATTAATAATTAGTCTGCCACAAAAAAACAACAACATTAAAATCATGAACTCAAATGTCATTTTGACCAAAAAAAAAAAAAAAAAGACTGTTGTAACAGTGCGTAAATCAGACATTTTATGCCAAAATTATTATTATGACGAAATTGTCGGTCATTAAATAAAATAATAATAATAATTGTGTAGATGATTTGCTTTGTGTAACCCAACATCAGACATTAGGCCGAAGTTGTTTTTTGCACACAGTGCCGCGACCAATCAATCACTCCTTTATGACCGGCTGCCTGCTGCACATTCACTGTACTCGCAGCTGCGACAACTCGCGCTCGCTTATCAATGCATTTTAATTCGCGCCTATGGTATCTTTGTAGAACTTTAAAAAAAAAAAAAGGTGCTGCAGCCAATGAGCAGTCGGCGGGGGCTGGCTGCAGGACGACTCAACCTCCAAGGACAGTTTTTAATGTTTTATCAGACAATAACTACTCAAGAATTTGATTTAGTATAATTTTCGGGACAATTAGGGCCGGATTCGGGATTCGGGACGTCTGGTCACCCTAAAGGAAGGGGGTGGAGTGAATGGAAATAATTACAACAGTCGTGAGAGGTCTACAGACACTCGATTTTTATACTCTCTTTTTCAGAGTACTTACATTTTAATTATGTATTGCATATAAAGACAGTTAAAACAAATTTGGAATGTTTTTTTTTTTTTTTTGAAAAATTCTTCCTACCCTGCCTTAATTAATGTGCCATTGTAATCTTTAATCAAAACATCTCTGATGATGTGTTCACTGGCGTGAGGGCGGGACAACCTGTCAGTCACATGAGATCAAGCCACAACCATCCAATCAATTCCAAATGTGCCAAATCCAGTCCCGCCCTACAATTTTTTTTTTGTCCGAGAAGCCATTTCACTCGAATATACTTCACAATAAGAAAGAAAAGACTATCATCTGTTTAATGGCGAATTATCAGTGGGAGGGAAATCATTTCAATGCTATTGTTCCTCGCCGTCCTTATGGTGTGGACTTCCGTATTCTGATTCTGTTGTTCAAAGAGACATTTTGCAGGCACAAAAAGGCCCTAAGACATTTTTTTAATGTATCGGTTAACGTGACCAGGGGTGCGTTTCCCGAAAGCATCGTTGGCCAACTATGGTCGCAAGTTCCGTCGTTACCAATAGAGTTCAATGGACATTGCGATGAACTTGCGGCCATAGTTGGCCAACGATGCTTTCGGGAAACGCACCCCAGTTTGAAGCCGTTGCGAAATCTGCATGCTCTCGCAAAGTTCCCGATCGCGTGGATTC